>NC_142253.1:3357115-3662307 GCF_052056855.1 Sturnus vulgaris | reverse complement strand
TCCTCGCTGTTTTCACTGCATTTCCAGAGGAATAACTCAGATTTCTCCTGCCAGGTTTTTGCTATTGGTCTGTGCTCTTCCTACTGTTGTCGTCATTCCAGCTAGCCCTTGTCCACTCAGGAAATTCATGGTATGTATATTTTTGTGCATGGTGCTCTTGAGATGTCTGAAAAATGTTCCTGTGAACCAGGCACTGATTTATCACTCTCTGGAGAAGATAAATTTCTGTCTGCTTCCTGCATCTCTCTGTTAAGATACAATGTGAATACAAATTTGTTTGGAAAGGTTGCATTAAAACAATAATATGCCTTTCTCTTCTTATATTTTATGTAATGCAGATATTCCCATTTCACATTGGAAATGCAAGATATCAGTATTTGAACAGATATTTGGCTGAGTTAGCTAAAGATGTCTCATCGTTGACTAACATTAACTTTGCCTTTAGGACTATCTGTCTAATTTTCATAAATAAAATAGGAGAAAGTGCTTAGTATTTGGGGGTTACAGCTGCTCTGAGCAGTCCATTGCTCTGCAGAATCCCTGCCCCTAGCCCACTTCCCAAATTTTGACACTGCTCTGGACCCACCCTGCAGTGGAACTTCAGCTCTGGCTCTCTCTGAGGGCAGGGACAAAATCTCCAAGCACCTCCAGGATTTCCCAGTCCTCACAAGGACAGGAGCCTGGTGATTTCTGTCCCCTGCAAGGGGCTGTTTGCAGTGGCACAGGCTGGTGCAGAGAGCAGGTCCCAGGTGGCTGAGGCACCAATGGGGGGGGACAGTCACCAAGCTCCCTCCCTGCAGCCCCCATCTAAACCTCACACCCATTACAGCTCATGGAAAAAGCTACTCCCTAGGGCTCTGGGGCCAGCCAAAAAATGATGAATGAAAATTGAAATTCAGCCAGAGGTCTGATCCTGCCCGAGTTCACAGCTGCACAAATCCCAACAAGATGAACCCTCTGGACAAACCAGGCTCTGTAGTTTCAGTTGTGTCCCTTTGTGGGCTGGCACTGTGATGCTGGGGGTGGGCAGAGGGGCTGGGTATCACCCCAGGTCTGTGTGGGCAGCAGACAGGGGTCTCAGGGAGAGGAAAAGCCAAGGCAAACCCCTTCCAAAAGAATGGACAGAAGGGTCTCAGGTCCCGTGCCATGTACTGAGACCATCGTAGCTCCTTAGCCACATTATAGGTGAATTAGAAGTTCTTATGCCCACTAAAATAAGTAGAAATGCAGCTCCTAACAAATTTGGACTGATAGACAATGCTGATCTCTGAAGCAGATCTGGATAAGGAATGAAAAGAGCCCAGCAGTCACAACCTCTCTGCAGCAAGCATCTCTCCATCTCATCCTGCCAACCCTGCCATCCTCCACTGGGATGAACTGAGCAACCTCAGAACAGATAGAACCACAAAAGGATTCAAAGGGATTTAGGATTTTCCCAAATCGCCACCCCCCCTTTTTTTTTTACAGATCTTGGATGTCAAAGATCAGTGATACTGCCCAAGAGAATCTGAAAGAAACAGAAAAAACACATCTAGACTTTTCCTTGGACTGGGAACCAGCAGCACTTCGTAGGCTGAACTCAAATACTCTCGACAGCAGTTCGTCTTACTCAGACAATTTTCAATAAATGTGTACATTTTTAACAGCCCACATAAACATCAGATTCCTTTTGCAGATAATGACAAGAAAAACAAGGAGTTCCCTTAGTGATAGTGTGCCCACGTAATGGAGACAGTTCTCAGGAGCTGGGAAGGCAGGGAAAATGCAGAAAGGGAGGATATTTTTTTACATGGTAAAAACCCTGCAATTTGGCTCATGATATGTCCTTGGACAAATCTCTCATTCTGACCACATTTAGGGAAAATTACCCTATAATAGCAGCAGATGAGACTTTTAGTTGATCAACAGTGTGAGAAGAGGGAAGCGTTTGGGCTTAGCAAATGTTTGCTTCTGCCTCCACATTCTCACTCTGCAGCATTTTGTTACTGAGGATAGTGCATGGCACAGCATGAACCCCCTCCATTCTCTCACCTTCTAGGTTGAAATACTGGGACTGAATTCACAATTAAAAAGAGAGAACAGCAGCTAAGTGAGCAGCAAAATATTTGCATTGTTGTAAACTGCCAGGTTGCATGAACTGTGAAGTCCCTGGGCTATTTTGGGATAATTCAGCACCTTTCAACTGTCACATAAAATTTCATGGGGGATGATGCTTGGCATTGTTTATATGACATTAGCTTCACCTTTTCATCCTACTGGGGACCATCAAATGCAAAACTGGATTAAATTTGGCAGATCACATTATATATGGGGAAGTGAGAAATATTGCTGTATCACAATTGATTTTCCCAAAGGCACCAGCCAACCTCTGGTATTTTGATGCTGAGGCGATAAATAATTTTCTACTAGTAATTTCCATATTCAGTAAGCTGAGAAGTTTTTCTCAGTATGCAAATGAGATTTATTTAAAGCACCATTTTCTGTTGCTCACAATTAGATTGATTTGGATGGCTGCAGGAGGATGTTTGTCTTGGGTCTTGCTGAGTGGGCAGGAGCAGAGGGAAGTCCTTCATGCAACACAGACTTGCCTTTGAACTGAACTTGCTTGGCTTGTCCTGGCTGGACAAGAAATGGGCCAAATTAGGAGCATGTGGGTGATCTGGGGTTTTATGTTTTAGGTGCTAGAATTATTTTATTTGATTGTAAATACTTGAGTAGACACAGAAATGAGCAGGTGACACAAAATGAGTGAGCCTCAAAACCAACCCTGATTTGATGGAGAAAACTCCCCAAATACCAGGTCTGAAGAGACTGCATTGGGGTTGTTTCTGCAATATCACAATTTCTTATTTCTTTTGTTAACACCATTGATAAGCACCAACACAGTCAGGTCCACTAATCGTGTAGTTGAACATAACAAGAGGATAAAAGCAATGCCCAGAAAGTGAATAATGAATTTGATCACAGACATAAAAAGGGAGATCTTGACCCAGATATACTAAAAACAGAACCAGTACCATTTTTAACAGGACCTACATTTCCTTCGAGGGACCAGTGATAATCAAATAGACAAAGTATAAAATGGTTGTTCCCCAGCCCACCTTCACTGCATGCTAGATCCAGCTGAATTTCTGCATTGGTTTCTCCTAAGCCCCAGGAGAAAGCTTTGGCCAGCTCAGCACATCCCATCCCATCCCATCCCATCCCATCCCATCCCATCCCATCCCATCCCATCCCATCCCATCCCATCCCATCCCATCCCATCCCATCCCATCCCATCCCATCCCATCCCATCCCATCCCATCCCCCTGCACCATTCAGTGACAACACTCTGAGAAGTTTCTGATGGGCTGGATGGGAGATGGACCAAGAGTAGAGAGGCTGGGCTGGAAGGACTGTGAACAGCACAAACAAAACCAGCTGAAGCATGTCCTGAGTTCTGTGCCCTGCTCTCCCACCAACATTTCCCACCCCCAGACCTAGAAGAGCGCTCAGACAGGGGCTCTTGGATCCACTGCACAAGTCCCAGTGAATGAATTAGCAAAGAATAAAGTTTTTTCCTCCCATCAGCTCCTCCTCATCTCTCTCAAAGGATAAATCAGTCTTGAATAGCACAGCAGTGGGAGCATCCATGAGACCCCCTTTCCCTGGCAGCAGCCTGCCACGGCTCCCAGCCCGGCTGTGGGATGCAGAGCCCCCTTTGGTCCCCCCTGCCAGCCCTGCCCTGGCTGGCTCACACAAGATAACAAGGTTGTTGTTCTGAGTCATCCTCCAGCCACTGCTCCACTGCAGACTCCTCTGTGAGCATCACTGACCCGCCTGTTTCCAGTCTGCACACCACGTGAAAGCAGTTTAAAGGAAATTCAGTCCCATGGAGAGAGCCAGCACTAGGCTAATGTGTCTCACAAACCCTAAATTAATGAGTTGTACACAGCCTTTACACACAGGGCTGAACTCAGCTCCCTGAATGCATTTGCATTTGTCGCTTTTGCAAGCCCTGTGATGGCTGGATGGCAAAGCCTGTCCTTCCCTACCAAGCCTGATGTGGCACTTTCAGTGGAGGTGCCTGCAGGCACTGGAGAGCAGCCCATGGATTAATCACACTTGCTAGACCTTTCCAATGGTCCTACACTCTGCCATGTTGCACCAGTTTTAAATTTGCTTCCTAAGGCTTCACCTCCAAGCTAGACATTGTCTTCTTTATTTAACTTGCATTGCTTTCTTCCTTCTGCCTCTCTCCATCAGGCAGGAGTGCATCTCAGTGCCTGGCTAAGAGTCTCTGCTGACATGAGTGGCTACATTGCAATATTTTTCATGCTGCTGCTCTCACTTAAATGTGGAGAAAGTCTGATCTTCTAACATTAAGGAAACTCAGTCAAGCAAGTTTGAAATCTCCACATTGGGAAACTTGTTCTTCTTTTTATGGTAGCACATGAAGTGCTGCCTGTTAACAAGGTGTTCCTGGCAGTGGTGTTTAAATCAAGGACATGTGAGTCTGAATGCACAGATGTAAAACCCACACCGGTTTGTACATGAGCTGCTGTGTGACCCAGCAAGTGCTGGAGGGGTCAGAAAGCTGCACTGAATCAGCATTATGGGCTGCTGGGGCACAACAGAGCAACCAAGAACCAGCTTACTCAGATCAACAGCCCTCCAAAACATGTCAAATGATGGTTAAGGTGTCCTTTAGCAAAGGATGGTTCTCCATGCCTGAAAGTTTAGGGCCCATCTTGAACACTCTCATAGGAAATTACATTTTTGAAGCAACTCCCTTCCAAACAGCAGACCCCTTCTCCACATCCCAAGTCAGATTTTAAATTTGCCATCTACTTGTTCCCAGAAGAAAACCTGGGAGTGACAGAGCAGTCTGTGAAAAGAAGCCTGTCCTCCTCCCAGGGAGTTCAGCCTCCCTCAGAACTCCAGAAACAACTCAGCACAAAGGAAAGGAGAGCAGAGCCTGAGTCACTTGCAAGTTTCTCTTCCTTGAGGCTGTTATAAATATGATAAACCATTTTTGTTGTTTTAAAATGCTGCCTAGAGTTTAATAAACGTTCATATGTATTATTAAGCTGAGATATTAACCCTAAATCTTGTAATAAAATGACTCAAGCATTCCAAGCGATCTCAGATGCTTGCAAAATCCTTGCAAGATACTAATTAAGCTATATTGGAACAATTGTTCAGTAAATTTTACAGTCAGGTTTCATCTTCTCTTTAGAAGAGCAGACTACAAATTTATGCAACATGAAATGGAAGCTAATGAACTTGGAGAATATTCAGTATGGAGCATGCATCTAGGAAGTGGGAATAAAAACATTAACAGTGCCTTGAGATAATAGACTATTTAAATTCATATTTGTAGAACCCGTAGACTAATCTGCAGTGATGTACAGTTTAGATGTTGTCTCCTGGAGGGCACAATCCTGGATACTCAGGGATACAGATTCTCTAGTGGAAGAAATCTCACACTGTGGTGTCAGGTTGTGACAGCCAGCAAAGGCTGGGATCTCGAGTGTGGGAGCATCACATGGATGTGCAGGATGGCCTCCTGCTAGAGGAGGAGCCCACAAATTGGTGTCCTTAGAATTGAGGGGTGCCCCCAGTCTGTTTAATCAGTGAGGAGCAGATGCTCCTGTCCAGGGGGAAATACTCCTCTGTGGTAAGAGCCACTCTGCTTAATGGCTGGAATGATAAATGCTCAAAAAATAAATAAAGGAACATGTTAACAACACATCAGTCACTTCAGAGCTTTATACAATGATTTTTTTGCAGGTTGGAGAACCTGGAGCTCTCATCAACACTTGCAGCAGTCCTGGGCTGGATGAGGGAAATCCAGACCCACTCATATCCACAGCTATAAGATGAGTTTTGTAAGGATAAGCCCCATATCCAGCAGGGCTCAGGTTCTGGTATCCAGCCAATTCATAAAGACTTATAAAGCCTCTTCTTTCTCTCCATATGTGGCTGAACCAGTGCTGGCATGTGATGAAAACAGTGAATCTCCTCCCTAAGCCAGCCAACACAAATCATTTAAATCCTGGTCTGCCAGTGGCTGAATTTTAGCATTGTCTCACCAGACCTGGAGCTGAAGGAAATTTGGACATCCATCATTAGCTGTGCAGCACCACATCCTGGCTTTTGATCTCCTGCACTGGCATAAATCAGGTCCTCAGGGACCAGAAGTCCCTTTGGGGAGCTGTGTCTGTGGCCCACATCAAACACTGCTGGGAAGCACAGATCCAGCCTTTAGTATTTATATCATGTTTCCAGCTGTCTGCAGTGCTACAATGCCAATGATTTATTCATTTATTTATTTCACCCTTTGCACAGAGTTTGCAATGCAGAGAGCAAGTGAGATGCAGTCATGCTCTAGCTGTGTGCACTGTGGTTTTTGAGATCACCACCATGTGCTCAGCACGGCAAAGAAGAGGCTCCACAGCCTTTAAGAGCATCCAGGCAAGCACTGGCACCGCCCCTCAGGTCCACAAGACACACCAAAATTTGCAATAAGGGAAAACAAGGAGCTCCTCAGGGCTGGGCAGAAACGGGAAAGGAGATTTAGACAAGAGAAAAGGGAAAGCACCACAATTATCTCTGATGAAATTCAGGACTTCCCTGGGACTTTCTCATTGGACTTATAGGAATTGTTAAGACATGAAGGATGTCTTGCAAATGCTTTTTCCCTTTGGACTGCACTGACTGCTCTTTGTTAATCTAATTCTGCAAGAAGGGATTAGCCTGATACCATCATATTTCACCCTTTTATGTGAAACAGACGCTACACTTTTTTTCTTTTTGACCACAGCAAAACCAGACCTTAATGGATTCCATTTTTTTTCTCAGAAAATGTTCCTAAACAGCCTGGGCCAAGGATGTTTGGAGTGTGATGTGAACTTGTGTCCTCTCTCCAACCTCTGTCTCCTTCTGGGATCTCAGGCTGCAGTCCAGCCTCAGGACCCCAGGATGCTCCACATCCCCGTGGTGCCTGGACAGAAGGTGCACTTGGCCCTGGGTGATGTGCTGCCCTGCAGGAGCTGCTGGAGCTGAGAGCACGTCCAGGAGCTGTCACAAGAACTGCTTTTAATGAGGGCTGGGGCTCCCTTTGGGTTCCACACTCAATTCACAACAGCTGCCCAGCACAGGAGGGTATGAAACATCTGCTGGAGACTTCTGGGAGTCTCAGAGCTCCGAGTGATGGGTGTGTGGGCAAGGCTCAGATCCAGGTGTGCAGCACGAGCTGCTCTGCATCACCTGAGCCAGGGGAGAGCTGCACAACACACTGCCTGATTCACTGACACATATTCCTCATGACGCTGCTCGCACAACCTCTAATTTTTTGCAGATGATGGAAAGCTCCTCTCTATATCCAGAAGGATCAAGCAGTGTCAGGGAGCTTAGCAAAGCTCCCCAGCACACCAGAGGAGGCTTATGCAGCTCCAGCCTCACACTCCCCCTCTGGAAGGATGCCAGGCAGAGCCTTGTGCTCCCAATAATCCTCACGCTGCTGCTTACACAAACACAGAGCAAAACAACCCAGTGCTTCCCAAAGTTACAGTTTTCAATTAAATTCCTTGGGCAAGACCCGAGTCATCTCAGCCCTCTTTTGTCTTGTATTAATTTTAAGCTCTGTTCTATGATTTTCATAACCAAGGGTTACAGGGTTATTTTATCTCCTCAGTTTCCAGCAGGGCACCTGCTTTGCTCTGGCACTTTTGCTCGTGTTTAGCAGTGACTGAACTTTTTCTGTGCTTTCCCCAGAGTTTCCCAGCCTGGCTGCTGGAGGCATGGACCTTCCTGGGCAAAATGGGAAAGAGGGTGGACTGTGGATTGGATCTGGATCACGCACAGTATCCTGCCTCAGAGTGACGCAAAGGTTATTGCTATGGAAGTACCAAGTCAGAATAAAAAATACTGTACTCAATTCTAACAATTTTTGTGATAATACTGAGGGTGAAATTATAAACCTTGGCCAAGTCAAGGGAGCCTTTGCCTGAGGCAGGGACTCTGTTAAACCACAGAGCCTCCATGCCCTTAAGAATTCACCAAAGCAACTTCCAGAAACATCCCCAAGACATTGCTATGCCAATGATCAATTAGCATTGTTATTTCCATGGTGCAATAATCTTCTTCATTAACTTTCTTTTTAAAATTCAGATGGGGAGATGAGGTGGATTAGATAAGGCACGTACTCAGGCAGGGAACAAATGTGTTTCTTGTACACAGAACATGTATCAGAAAGTACGAGTGTCTGAGCAGATGTACTAATGGACACAGACCCTGCACTGGAACCAATTATTTCATCATTAATGAGAAAAAAAAACAGTTACACATCCCAATGATGTAAAAGGGAGAACAAGAATTTCATTAAAGGTAAGCTTGAACTGGAGCAGCAGAACTTTTACCTACTTTTCACCTATTTTTCTGGGTGCTCAGCACAGCACTCTTTTGCTAGACTGAACCCTCTCTGTCAATATTACCCTCTGAAGTTTCAAAGATTCCTTCCATCTGGTGATTGGAGCGCTGGAAAAGTCTGATGCTTTTTCTCCCCCTTTCTGAAAGTCTGAAGAATGGAAGTAACATGCTCAGAAAAGGGTCTCTCCACCTCCAGGCTGTTTAGCACACTACTCATGCTGGGCAGCAGGAATCCATGTAAAGGCCAAAACACTTCCTAATGACTTCTCCCAAATTTGGAGGATGCTGGGCAGCATCTTCCCATAACCTGTCCTGCACTGCACACCATCCCAGTGCCAGCAACAAGGAAACAAATATAATGCAGAGGCCACCTCAGCTACAAATTGAGATGGTTTATAGCAAGTAAAACCAGTTGTTAAGAATAAAAAAGCTTCAAATTTTGACTGAACACCACTGGTGCCAGGCTGGGATCACTTCACTGCTGAAATTTGTGGACAAAACCCTGACACTGACAACAGCCATCTGATGAATGAAGATCCTGGAGCTTGTCCTTACTCCCAGGAAAACAATAAATCAATGGCGTAGGAAAGCCCCAGGCCTTTGAGAAGTGAATAGTGAAATTTAAAATCAATGGGAAGCGTGGCAGGAAGGCAGTGCAGGGTGGTGGCAGAAGGGACGTGCAGCTGTTGCTCAGCTGGGGTGAGCTGCCAGCAGGCTGGATCCTGTAAGCCAATTTTACTTAATAATCCCACTAATATGGAGTGACACTGGTTGTAATCCTTCGGTGATTACAGTGTGGACCAATGTCTCAGCATCTCTGCGAGGATTTCAGGGACACTACAGCACCCAGAAAGCTCTAGCCAGACTTTTCCTCTCAGCTGGAAGGGAAGAGAATATCAAGGCACAGAAAAGCAGGAGCTGCTGCATGCTCGTCCATATTTCTGGAGAGGAAAAAGAGAGCAAAGCTGGGGCTTTCTCACTGTGATATTTGCCAAGTGCCTCTGCAAAGCAGAGCCCAAATGCAGAGAAGAAAAAGGAGGGGAGCACAACAGGGCACTGCAGCAGGAAACATGGCACAGTGTAGGGAGAAGTACTTGGATGAAACCAGGGAAATCAGGGAAACCAGTGCAGGAAATTAGGGGCCGGGGTTTTGGGTCTGAGGAACAGCAAAGTGAACAAAGGCAATATTTACAGCTGGGGGGATTTTGATCTCTGGTAGCATCAAGCAGGCCCAGGGGAAGAGACACTGGGGAGCAAAAGGGAGGCAGTGAAAGGGAGCCAGGAGCCCCTGATCTGTCCTGGGGACAGAGGATCATGGAATGTTTTGGGTTAGAAGGTGTCTCAAAGATCATCTCAATCCACCCCTGCCATGGGCAGGGACACTTCCCACTGTCCCAGGCTGCTCCAATCCCAATGTCCAACCTGGCCTTGGACAATTCCAGGGACCCAGGGACAGACACAGCTGCTCTGGGCACCCTGTGCCAGGGCCTCATCGCCGTCTTTGTAAAAAATTTTTCTTAGTATCTAGGCTGGATCTACCTTCTTTTCGTTTAAATCATCAGCCCTTGTTCTATCATAACAGACCCTGTCTGTCCCCATCTTTCTTATAACTCCCCTTTAAGTATCAAAAGATGACTAAAAGATCTCTCCAGAGCCTTCCTTTCTCCAGGATAAACAAACCCAAAGACATCTTAAGTATCATTTCATGGTTTCTTGTCCACCCTATGGAGTTTCCCTTGCCACTTGACATCTGAGTTTTTGCTGAAAACAGACTTAGGATAATGCTGCATCTGGGTTTAGAAAGATCCACATCCTGATCTGGGAGGAGATGCCAGGAAAAGCCCACCAGCTCTGGGAATTACTACCAGGAGTTTAAATGACTGCTGATTTATTGGAAGTGTCACTTGTACAATATTTTCAATGTCTATCTCCAGGCTGGCAAATGAAGAACTGGAGCACAGAGAGGAGGTTTCACAGGCTAGAGGATCACTGTGGGGGGTGCTGTGAAATTATCAGCTGTATATTGAGAACTGCTGGAATGACTCCAAGAGCTGAGGACAGATGCAAAATTGTAGGAGAGATTGATTCAACATCATCACCAGCAGCAGGGCATAAGCCATGTGGGCCAGGAGGCCTGAAGAACAGCTGGCCAAAGTGGACTTGCTGAATTATTGCAACAAAATTAGATAAAAACCACACAGGAAATGACTGCAGCCCTTTACATTAAGGCAGGAGGTTTTCCATGGTGGAACAGCTGGAGAACTTGGAGAGACCATGCTCTCCCAATAGTAATCACTAAATTGGTCAAATTCAGGCAGTGAAGATGTTTTATTATGCACAGATGGAAGTTTGAGGCTTAACTCTCTGCTTTGCATGAGTGTATTGAAAGCAGCTGGTAATCCCTCTGACACAGGGAGAGGATGTCTGCACAACAGAACCATGGACTGGTGGGAGCTGGCTGCATCCAGGGCAGCCACAGAAACCCGGGAGAGACAAAACTGAGGCAGATGCTTGGCATCACCACCAATAAAATAAAATAAAATAAAATACCCACGTTGCTTCTCCCAGATGAAATCCCCCCACTCTTCCCTCTCAGCATTTCCTCTTCCCACTCCAACTGGCCATTCCCACAGGTGACACAGGTCCCAGCTGGCTGACACCACCTGCCTAAGCCACTGGCAAGCCAAGGTGTTCCCCCTGAGGTGGAACACCAAAAAGGGGTGTCTTCAGGACTTTTACCTCTCTTGAGATTCAAGATAGGGGGAAAATGCCTTCAGACCACAGGTTCAAGGGGCAAAGGACAGCACAGAGCCATCTTTGCTGGTTGTGGGATCACAAAGCTGCACCCCTGGAAATGCCAAAATTATCAAGCTGATGGTTCTCTATGTCCTGTATCTGATCTCCAAAGCAGCAAACCAGCAGCCTTCCAGATAAAAGCTATAGCAAAATGTGAAAATCAGAGAAAAATCTTCTTATGCCTCAGTTAAAGGGTACTGCACAGCTTGAATCACAAAGGTTTGCATTTACATCACAATATGACTGTAAAGAGCCTTTTAACTGATTTATTTTGAAAATTACCATGCTCTTGGCATAAGGTGCCTCTCAAGCAGAACCATTATTTTCCAGACATGGTTGTGTGGTGCCTCTGAAGGCACAGGAGACTG
This sequence comes from Sturnus vulgaris, assembly GCF_052056855.1. Classification (NCBI taxonomy): domain Eukaryota; kingdom Metazoa; phylum Chordata; class Aves; order Passeriformes; family Sturnidae; genus Sturnus; species Sturnus vulgaris. The sequence continues at coordinate 3,650,731 of NC_142253.1, read as the reverse complement.
CAGAGGGAGCAGTGTGCTCTGGAGTAGTATCTGATGGGCTGGTAAAATGCTGCTCCAAGCCTAAAACAAACTCAGAGATTCCTGTCTGCTGGCAAATGAATATTTCCCCTTATGAAAATCACTTTAAATTTCTACTCTTTCAGTAAATTAGCATGTGCTTGGCAATGCTGAAGCATTTCATCTCAAATGACCTCATTCTCCATGTTCCTCAAGTTGTGAGCTGTCCCTCGTCATTCAAGGTTTGTCCTAATATAGATCCTCTCTCCCCTCATCATCCCAGTGTGCTGGGATGAATCATAAATCATATTTGCAATTGGGAACCCACATGCCAACCTACATCTGGAGAGATTACTCTTTTGAATAGCCTTAAATCTGCAGCTCCCTTTGTCAGGGTGAAGTTTTACAGGTTGTTTTCCCTATCCCTGAACAAAGAAGCTTTGAAAAACCTGCAGTGCTCAGAAATGTCTTCTTGTTTCTTTCCTCCAGTGTAGGCAGTTTCCATGAACTTTGCTTATCCTTTCATTATATTAACAAAGAGACTGAGAGTGACTGAGCAATAACAGCTTTATGAGTTTCTTGCAACAGAATTGGAATTAACTCAGAAAATCATCTCAAAAGGAAACTTCTGTAGGGAGGAGAAAGGAAACTAAAATATTGCAACCACAGATTGAATCTTTTTGCCCGTCTGACCAGAACCACACATGATGAGAACTTCTGGAAATGTGTTTGGTCTGTGGTAGACCTGTGACTTCACAGTTCAAAGACTTCAGCTGAAGGAAATCCTGGTTTCAGCATAACTGAAGCATTTTTCTAGCTTAGACCACACCAACAGAAAGGGCAGCTCAGACACTCCTTCCCACCTCCTAAATATTCAGTAAAATCTCAAATGAACTTGAACAACACTTGGTGGAGGCAATGAACATCACAGGTGTGAGGTACCAAGGTGCAATGACCACATTTTTGCCGCTGTCTGCATTTTAGTTACCCAAACTGCAATCATCCAGAGCTAAAAGTCATCTTGGGGACGGTGTCTATGAGCTATAAAGAGTTTGGCATTCCCAGCAGACTGCACAGAGAGTGAAACACACAGTAACTAACAGACCACTAATTTCAAACCTCCCTAAAACCACTGGTTAATGTCTGCAAAGGGAAGCAGCAGGGCTGCTGTGACTCACAGAGAGCTGGTCCTGCTCTTGCTCAAGTGATTATAAAAGTGATGGTGCATCTCACTGCTTATTTATTTCCCTTTTCCCTAACTGACTGAGAAAGGGAAATGATTTGCACTGAGAGATTTGTCTTCTGCTCTTGCATGGACTAACCTTAGATCAGTTTCAGCATCCTCTGATAAATCAGTTTGTATAAATGTATATATAACAGCACAAACACTGCTGCAAAAACAAACACAGCAAAAAGCAATGCAGAATCTGCCCTGAAACAAGCAGAAAATTCTGGCAAACCTTTTACTGTGTGATCCTGTGTGGACAACAGCTTCCTGTTAGCCTGGAGGAGCTGCCACTTTTCAGACCTGTAGCAAACAAATCTTTTTTTTTTTTACTGAAACCACTTAGGAGCTCTCCACAGAAAGCCCTGGGTGAAGAGAAATAAACATTGGAAACTGCTCCCTGCAAAGCAAAATTGCTTGTGGGCTATAGGAGCAGCTCTTGCCCCAACCCTCCAGGGTGTCCCCCCCTACACAGACCCCTGCCACAGCCCAGTCAAAGATTTCTGGGGGAAAATGTGCTTATGAGAGCAGCAAAGTGCACCTAAAAACTGAGGAGGAGCTCCGAGGTGACTGCTGAACCTCTGGGGAGCCTGGATGCTGGGCAACACCTGGATGGCAAAAGGGAAAATAAGAGCATCATTTAGGCAGTGCTTCACAGCCACAGCCTGTGCCAGCAATCCTGCCCCGGCATCCACAGGGACTTGAGGTGCAAACCTGGATATAGCATCATTTTACACTCCAAGAAAGTGCTAAAATAAGTCAAACTTGATCCCCTGACCTGTTTCTCTGGCCACATCAGCCGCTTCAGATAAGGGGGCTACAGACATGCAGACATGCAAATTTCTTGGCAGGATTTTTAATTCGTCCCCAAAGATATTTTATCCTGAAGTAGCCTATTCTCCATATTTTTATTTTTTTTTTGCCTGTTGAGCATTCCCCTAGAACGCTTCTAAACAATGAATTTTGCACCTTCCCTCCCCAAAGATGATGTGCTTTTATACCTGCAAACATTGAAGTGGGATTTTTGACTTGGTGCCTTTGTTCGCATTGTTAAGCCAATCAAGCTCCAGTACTTTGGAGAAAAAGAGAAGAGAAACAATGTTGTTTTGTCTGCTAACATGATTGATAGACAACTTTCAATTATTGTATCTTTACTGACTGGGAAGCACTTAAAAAGAGACAGGCTGCTGAAAGATGGGCTGTTTCCCAGCTTGGTGCTGTTTTTTCCACAGAAAAAGTATACAAGGATGCTCTCTGGTGGCAGCTGTAGGGCAGGGCTCTGCTCTGGCCACCACATTTTTAGTTTATTTTATGGACTAAGTGATAGTCTGAAACCTTGTTATCAAAATAGTAAATATATATTTACTTTTAAATCACTAATTAGCTCGATTAATTATCTTTGAGTATTCCCAGGTATTGGTGGGTTTCTTTCTACAACTTAAAGAACAATGTGCTTTCCCTAGGGCCGTGCTGGGGTGGGGATGCAATGTGCTCCTGGCATTTCCCATTTGCCCCATTTCCCCCATTTGATCCCATCTGCCCCTTCTCCCTCGTCCTCATCTCCCCCTGCCAGCACGTCCAGCCACGCTGGGTTTTGCACTGAGCAACTCACACCTGTGTGGATGCCTCAGTTTCCATCTCCCAAATTCAGCTGCTTCTCCAGCCATTTTCCTTCCACCTAGAATTTCCACCCATGAAATAACTCCATACCCACAGCACCATGCTGCAAAGTCCTCCTCAGCCAGGGTTCCTGCCCTGGGCCAAGATTTGACTCTTGCTCTTGCCAAATACCATCATATCTAACTAAATATCAAACCTGAGCCAGTCACTGTCACCCTCTGATACACTAATAGTCTTTCTATTAAATCACATCTCAGCAAATTGTGCCAGAGCAAAGACTTCTTTGGCTTGACTTACTATGGATTTTGAACTGGTGTCTAGCTCTGAGGCTGGTACATGACTTCCCTAAATGCAAGCATGAATGCAATTTTCATTTTACAAAGACTGCATTACAATTTATGACACAACAGTGTTATGAAAATGAACTTCTCATGAATCCATTGCACGCCCAAAATAACACACAGACCCAACAAGGACCTTGCATCCTTTTGTTGGTTGAGTGAGAGAATGGTTTTTGTCCTTTGATTCCCCTGCTTAAGGCTCCGAAATGAACCAAATTCATGCCTGGAAATGAAGATCAATAGTGGAAATTAAAGCAGTGCTTAGAAGGGCTGACAGGCTCCCACAGCTGAGGTTTGCTCTGACAGCAGAGTGTAAAATCACAAGCATGAACCTCAGTTAGTGACAGTGATGATTTTTAGCCTGGGTAAAAGCACTCCTGGTGCTGTTTCAGTGCTGGCCTCAGCAGTACCTTTTCTGTCAATTTTCCTGAAAATCCTCCACATCAGCCCATTTCCCTCACTGCCCACATGAGCCACCTCTTCTGCACATGATGGTCCCTGAGGGGAAGTTTCCCCAGAGCCACTTCTGAGCAGATCAGCAAATCCTGCCCTGGAGAGCAGGCTCAGGTAATAACATCCATTAGGAAAACACTGATTTTTGCCAAACCTCTTCCCTTTCCCTCACTGTCCTGAATATCTGGCTTCTTTATTACAAGACTTATAAAAGCAGAATTGCAGGACCTCCAGCCCAACACACCTGCCCTTACCACACAGGCAAGCCTCCCCCAGGCATGCATTAGAGAAAGAAAGCATCTTAATCATCCACCCTGCTGCAAATACATTCACAGAGCTCTAATTGATTAACAGGCAGTCCTTGCCAGCAAATGAGCGGTTGGCTCCAGGGAGCTCTTGCTTGCTTGTTTTTAAACAGTGCAAAGTGGGAAAATGGCAGGAATAAGCAGTGAAAGCTCCAGGGAGCCCTGAGAGGGAAGGGCTGGCGGGAGGAAGGCAGAGCTGCTCCACGTGCTGACCTTATTACTGCAGGGACATGGAGGTCAAGTGGTGGCAGAGCAAAACACCACAGGGAACAGGGAGGAGTTAAATTGCTTCTAACCCAAACTGCCAGCTCAACTTCAAGCCATGGGGGCAAATAGTAAGATCCACTGTTTGTGGATCTGCAGTAGCTAAAACTGCTTGAAACCCACAGATGTGCTCACCTCTGGCAGAACTGGCCATGTCAGCCAGAAGCAGCTTTCCAGCATCTACCTGGATGCATGAGCAGGGGGAAGGGAGAGGGCAGGGCTCTCCCAGAGGGCTTCCATGGCCATCCACCAGCTCCTCATCTCTTCTTCCAGCCATCCTTGATGCAGGAGAGCTGGATTTAGGTTTTAGAACCCGTTGTAAGCCTGAGGAAGGCACAGATCATACAGAGAATGGCTTTGGCCATGACCAGAGCGCTGGTGGCAGCACCACCCCCGGTGGATAGAGTTGATCCATTGATAGACCCCAGCTCTTCTGCAAGCTCCAAAGCATCAGGACAGAGGAGGCTCAGGGGAAAGCAGCACTGATGGTTCACTGCTGAAGCTGTTTTGCAGAAAGATACACAAGGTCCCAGAAAGAAGAGTGTCGTTTTCTAACCAGCACCTCTGGCCAAGTGACAGCAAGGCCACCTGCTCTCCCTGTGCTGAGCTGCCCTGATACTGCCTCTGCTTTGGCTGCACAGGGAGCTGCACACTCCCAGCTGCAGGGGAGATGCTCACAGCCCCCGACACAGCCAGAAAATCCCTATAATTAAATTCATGCAATTAAAAGTTGGCACAAAATCCGAGGGTGTAGCTGGCGGCGTGGGCGGGCTCCTGGGAGCAGGCAGCTGGTGCATGTCCTCATCGTGCTCTGCCTGCAGTGGGGTTTGCTGCACGGTGCTTGTCACCACACTGCCCCACAGGGCTCTCCCAAGGCTGGGACATTCCCAGGTGGCTTGAGGAGGGGACAGCCTTTCTCTGCACCAGCCCCACTGCTGCCTCTGAGCTCTCACCTAGCCCAGCACAAAGCACAGCACTGACACCAACCATCGAGCCTGAGCAAACCCAGTCCTGGCTCTAGCAGGGGAAGGAAAGTAATTTAACAAGGTGGCTGCAGCTAGACAGCATCCAGCTGCTGGCACACACAGCTTGTGGGGATGCATTTCAAGCTGGTTTCACAGCACTGCTCCCTCCCTTCCAGCTCACACAGCCTGCTCTTTCTCCAGGTGCCACAGTGGCTCCAGTTAGATCTTCACCTCCTTAAACTGATGATTTTCAGGTCTCAGGCTCAGTCCCTGGTGATCCAGCTGTGAGGGTGACAGTGTACGCCATCACATCCACACCTCTCTGCTGTAGGAGTTGCACCTCAATCACTTCATGGACAAAATATCCCACTCCTGGAAACCCTTCCAGTACCAAACCAGCGTTGGCCAAGGCTATTTCTAGAAAGCAGGTGTAATCTGAGATGGGCAGAAGATTTTGGGACAGAAAAAAAAGCCTCTGGATGCAATCACTGGCTGTTTTTATAAGTCAGATGGCGCAGGAATATCCTGCTTGCTATATTTTCTTGCAAAGTTAAAATCCAGTTTATAACAGAAGAGGAGAGAAGTTTCCCATCTGGGTACAAAACCCCTACCATCACGCTCAGAAGCTCATTTACTCCACGCAGCCCGAAAGGGAGATGCAATATGCTGCAGCACTGGGAATCTGGGGCAGTATCCAATAGTAGGAAGACTCACATCAGATTCCAAAACGCTGTGAAGCTCAGCCAAATCAAATTACTCCCGTTGCCGAATATATCATTTTCCACCTTAAGTGGAACAGCCTGCCTGCCCTGAACACGCTGCAGCCTCGCCCCAGCGCGGCGCTGAGCGCTAATAGAGATGTCTTTCCCAGGGCTGTCACGGCCGCCCACCCGCTGTTTGATGACTTTACACACGTGTGACAGGTAGTAATGTCACTGACAGCCTCTCCCTGGCACCCAGTTTTTATTCATACCAACACCTTGTCTGTCTTTGCCGTTCCAGGGGAAGCCGTGCCTGCTTGCTGAGACGGAGCTCGCTCTTGGGGCTGCTTATCTGTGCTGAGGAATTGGGCTTAATTTTGCTGCTGCTGCCCCACACCAGTCCATACATCAGCTGTGAAGGCTAAACTCCAGATCATGACAGGGCAGGATCATAACAGCAGCAAAAAGAAATATATACAGTGTCAAATCCCTTGCAAAAGCACTGGCAGCCTCCTGACGGGATGGATCAGATATTAAACTGATGCTGCAGTCAGTCTGAGCCAAAAGGCCAAAGGAGAGCAATCCCAAAGGGGAAAAGAGCATCCCCAACCTTTGCCTATCCGCTGCCTCGCTAAGCTGATGGCAACCCAGATTCTTCTGAAGTATTAATGCTGTGGGGACTGGCCCTGGCCCTGAGGTGCTGTCACTTTAGCTCTCTGCAAAGCCACTGTCTCTGCTGCACTGGGGCACAGAGGGACTCCTGATCTAACAGCCCCCTCCCACCTCTCTCTTAGAGCAGTGCCAAGGAGGTGGTGACAAATGCATTTCTGAGAAGGAAAACTAACTCCTGCAAAGCCTGGAAGCAGCAGAGAACAGGACATTCCCTCCCCACCAGGCAGGTTTTCCCTCTAATGCTTTTTCTCATATTCAACATTCAAACTATTGGGGATACTGTCAAATGGGAGTCTATTGCTGTTTCAAAAGACTAATAATAGAAGTTATTAGACTCTAGAGAAGCTCAAATATCACCAAGAAGAGTTCAGCTGGAGAAGTGGAGAAGCAGTATTAAATAAACAGGCAGCAGCTCAGCAGCCTGAGAACCTTCAGCATTTGACTAAGAATAATTAGCTGTAAAAATACAAAATAAAATATGAGTGCTTAGGCAGCAGCTCTAAGAGGTAGAAGAGGACCTAGGAATTATAATATGAAGGAAAAAAACCCTATTTTGGAGTAGGGGGAAGCCAATGTCCCAGTAGGAGCTATTGTCAGAGGTGACAGCAGTAGGAACCTTACAGTGCCTAAGTGGGAAGGAGCTGGAGGAGCTGAAATGGAAGGGGACAAGGAGACAGAGAATAGTTCTTGCCCCATAGGAACGTGCAGAAGGAATTATCATAATTCAGTTTAGAGAGTAGAAAAGCCTCGGGAAGAGAGAAACCTATAAAAGTCTCCTTCAGATGGAGTTGGTGTTCATTTTTCCTACTGCTGGGAAGGAGGTAGGGCTTGAACTGCAGCAGAGGAAATTTATTTTAAGAAATTTAGATGGGGGAAAAACACCCCTCACTGACTTTCAAAGGTTGATTGAACTCTATCCTTTCTGAGAAGGCAGCACAATGCACAGGGGAGAGCTGGAACCAGTAAACCTTTCCATTTTGGGTTGGCTCTGCCTTTCCCGTGCTCCAGGCAAGCCAATGAGAGTGAGCAGAGTTCACAGCAGCAGCAAACCCAAGCCCTGGGCCCCTGTTCAGTCAGATAATTAAGCCATGTTTAGACATCTAAGCTGTCCTGCTGGCTACTGCCCCAGTGCCTTGGGAAATGAAGTCATTGCTTTGCTTCCCACCAACTTCCCCACTAACTGTGAGACCTGGGAGGTGGGACATGGAGGTGGAACCCTCCCTGGCCCCATGAGTCCAAGAAGGTGGCTTTTCAGGTGAAGCTCAGCTCTCTCTGCTTGCAGACAGAGCATGGAGATAATGAAATCCTACCAAGTACCATTTGTGCTTTAGAAGGCATGATGATGTTAATTAGTGTTCAAATTAAGCAGTAAGATTGAAGTGGGCATATAATGGACCACTAATAAATGCCTTGAGTGGGTTGAGATGCAGGTCTGAGGGAAGAATGATTTTAATCACCAGGAGTATATTAATGATGGCCCATGGACTCCCTTATTGCTGTTCCAACAGGCTGGAATGCTGTGTTTTCCCATTAAAACACCCATTAGCCTTGAGCCCACTAAAACCCTATCAGTGAAGCCACGTTCTGCTCATTTCTGCTCTACACATGACCTAATTAACAGCATTGCAGGCATTTGAGCCCAGCTTCAAATACTATCCCTGGACCTGGAAGCCCATCAAGAGCCAGGTGGGGTTTTGTGGGAGGCAGCTGGACCCCTTTGGGTACCCAGCACACCAGTATGAGCACTGCCATCCCAGCTCAGAGCCAAAGGAGCCAGCACATCCCTGCACACACGGGGGACACGTGGCATGCCCAGCATGATTGATTACACGACAGCATCAGTTAAAATAATTGTATTTTTCATTTCCATGCAGATGAATTACTTCTCCAGAAAGCCATTTGTGCTTAATGCCATTTGTCTGCACTATGGTGCTAATCCACTGCAAGGACATTTTTGTGCCGAGATTGATTGACTCCGTGTAAATAGGTGGAACCTTTAATTAAAACACGAGCGCCGTCGCGGTGTCTCGGTGCGCTGACAACACGCAGCACAGACCACTTAAGGGGCTGATTCTATTTTAATCTACCCTGGCATAAATCAGGAGAAGGACCCAGTTCAGCAAAGCACTTAGCACATGTTTAAGTCCATCATATTCAGCGAAGTATTCAAGCATGAGGCGAACTGCGGCAAAGGCTCTCCCAGGAAAATGACGGTGCCTGTTGAAAGGACGCGGCTTGAGCGTGACAAAGCGATTTGTTTACCAGGTTTGTGCCCCGTGGGAACACACAGCAGGTTTATGGCTTGGGAGGGACACTGGCAGGGTTTGTAAAAGCCTGCTGGGTGATGGTTAACCCACCAAAGAGAATTGCAGTAAGAGCCTGGAGGAGGCTGAGCAGAGAGGAGCAATCAGTGGCTGGATACAGGCAGAGCCAGTTTACACACAATGGGGTTTCCAAACAAACCCCATCTGGTGTTTGATAAGTTAAAGGATAGCAGAAAACACATCAGGAAAAGAGGCCTCCATGCCTTCCTCCAAGTTTTTCATCAGGTTGTGCTCAAAGTGCCGAAGTTTGGTGCTCCAGGGAGAAGCCACCCCTTCCCACACCTTCAAAGGAGGGGATCATCCCCTCTGCCAGGCTCCACCACAGATAACAGGGATTACTCAATCCATCAAGGAATCACAATGCCAGATGTGGCAGGAAGAGGGTCTAATGTGAAGTACTAGAGGAGAAACATGGAACAGCTTCTGCTGGGCTGACCTGAGCTGCTGGTGTCAACACAAGAAGTAAAATGGCTTATGACAACTGAAATCAGAAAAACCACTGAATTTCTTTCCAAAATTATTAATATCATTACCGGTTTTGCTATTATGATTATTATTGTGTTGTTTCCATTTTGCTTGAGAATGATGAAGTTTGTTTCTGTATTCTGGCCTGACCCAAGTCGCAGCAGTACAATGCACCAGGGCAGGTCACCAGATGTGTCAGAACGTTTTATCTCCATGTCATGTTATGCCAATTTCCTTTTGATTATTGTATTTTTAAAATCCATTAGTGGTGGCTGCAACTCAATACCAATTAAATACACTGTCGTGTTTTCTACAGTGATGTGCTTCTCCTTGGCTTCATTGAGAAGCAATTTGACACTTTGAATAAAATAAGCATTAATTATAATAATCAATGCAGCAAACCTGGAAAGATGATACTGGGCTGACAAAAGGAGATTATCCTGGCCTAACCAGTTGGAGTAGTCTTAGAGAAGATATCATGAGAGTGGGTTGTCACTATGGCTGGTGTAGGAACTCTGACAGTGTTACTGACAGTGGGAGGAGATGGCTCTGATCTACTTTAAAATCACCTTTTCTGGACAGTTTAAGATACCATCTGTCACATGGAAGTGGCCAAAAGGAAACTCTCATCTGCAGAAGGAGGTGTGAAGGCTCCCTGCTGGCAGCAGGCAGAGAGGATGGAAAGCATTAAATGAATTACCTCCGAAATTCCAGCTCCTCTGTTGTTAACTTTCTCAAAGCACTCAGGTAGCTGTTTTCTAGGATCCTACCAGCTTTATTGGCTACAAATAAGCTATTTAACAGTGAACTTTAGTTATAAATACCTTTAGCTATTCTTTAGCTATTCTTCTCATTGATCCCTCAGTTTCCCATGATGTTAACCAGGGCAGCTCCTCTCTGAATTCCCAGCTGGCAGCTTTAGCACCAGGGGAAGAAGAGATGGGTAAAGCCACAAAGCCCTTGCTGTCCCTCCTGAAAAGCCTTGATCTTTTACAGCTTCGCTGAGCTATAAACTGGCTGTAGCCCTGACCTTGACCGGGAGCAGCACGAGTGTTGTGAAATAACACCATCCTGCATCCAGGCTTGCTGCCCGCGGGATCACCATATTCACCTCCTGTGAACGAGCAGCAATTTGCTGGGTCTGACCTGGAAATTGAAGTGCAAGTGACAACGCTCAGCGAGGGCTGCAGGCCTCCTTTGGGGAGGCAGATGCACAGTCTCAGCAAACCCATCTCCCAGGAATGGCCCTTTTCCTAACGAGAGCTGACAAGCACAGTTTACCCACTGGCAGGAAATTATAGGAGACAGATTTTCCCCTCGAAAGCAGAAAGCCTCACGTGCGGATCAAATGCAGTGTCAAAGTCCATCCTGTGTCTTTTGGTGACTGTCCCTTGCCTGTGGTGGCTTGGCAGAGCACTGCAGGGAGACACAGCATTCCCAGCAGACTGATGCCTCTGGATGTGAGCAGAGACTGTGACTTGCAGGAGAGAAGGGAAAATAACATCCCTATCAACCCTGGTGATGTAAATCTCACTCATTTAAAGTCATTTATTTAAAGCTTCCTGTGAAAGAGATGGAGACCCCAAGCAAAGCATCCCAGGAGGGGGAACTGCTCCCTTAGCAGGTGGGCAAGAAATTCTCAGTTGCTGCAAAGGTGACCTTGCACAGACACATACACAGAAACACTTGATGAGCTTACTCCTCACACTCTTAGTGAACTCCATCTCTTTTACAAAAACAGAGCACCTGAATGTTCAGGTTTAGCGCTCTCCTGCTACAAAAGGACCGAGGTAGCAATAGGTATTAAGCTCAGCTCAAATGCAGATTGTAGCCCAAAGCTGTCTTTTGTGAATTTGCTTACAGAATGGGAGAATTAGACTGGTTTGAATTGGAAGGGACCTGAAAGATCAACCCCTTGCCATGGGCAGGGACACATTCCACTAGGGAGTTTCAAAGCCCTGTCCAGCCTGATCACTTTGGCCTGGGATACATTTACGTTGCCATTTGCTCCTGTGTTGGTTTGAAAGCAAAACCAGTGAGAGACTCCAAGTCAGTAATACAATCTAATAGGGGAAAAAAAAAGAGAGAAAATAAAATACATACAATAATACAAAAGAAAAACCACCGACAGAGTCAGAATACAAGCTGACACCCTGTCAGTCAGGGTGTTGGTAGCAGTCCCGTTAAATGGTGGCTGCATCCTCCTGGATGACAGATGGGGTTCAGTTGAAGCAGTGCTCCTGTAGGAGGTGCAGTTTTCCTCCGAAGGTCCAGCGATGATGTGGAAAAGGTCTGACTTTCCTCTGGGATCCTTGGCGTCCCAAACCCCAGTTTTTTATCTAGGTAGGAAAGGCTTGGCTCCTGCCCCTGGCTGGGGCATCTCCCAATGGGATGATGTAATCTTATCAGTCACACAATAGGACTTAATGGCCCATTAACAGAATATATCTTCTGGAGGAAGGATGGGTTGTGAAAAGATAACGATGATCATCCCCCGATCTTATCAGATGGCACATCAGCAGAGGATATCTCCCACAGAGATAAGGATCACCACCCCTCCCACATTTCAACAGATGGTGATAGAATACATATTTTTGCATTGTACCCCAGGACAGTTCCAAAAGATTCTGTGCAATTTTTCAAATCACCAGTCTGTCTCACAACCTTGTGACCCCCACCTTTCTCATTATTAAATCAGGAAATTTTCATCTCCTCATCATTAGAGGCATCATGTGCAGTACACCTGGGCTCAGGTCCCTTGTCGGTCCCTAATGGTCCCTGAAAAGCAGGGATGAGAGCCTTGAACTTGCACACTCCCTGTTTGTGGGATCATGCTCAGATCGAGCACCAAACCTTTTTGCTACGAGTACTGTTATTTTTGACAGAGCTACAAACACAGCAAGAAGTGAAAACCCCATGAACTCTGTTAGAGAGGAAGTTAATGGATGAGCACAAAGGTGTGCCCACTTGAGAAGAGAAATCCCTCCTTTGCTACAAAGTTTCTGAAAACCAATTCTGAAATTTGAGTGTCTCTTTAAAAATTAAATTGCTTATTTTTAAATCAAATTGTGATTTATGATGAAGCTGAATGCAAAAAGCCTTTAACAGAAAGGTAAATTAGGATCGAAAGGAAGGAACAACCTTGCTCCAGGTCAAATGAAACATTTGATTTGGTACAAGACTAATTTTTTTGTCCCCATTTTAGCTGAAGAAAATTCTGTTTTGATTTTTATCAAGCTAATCCTCTTTCCCCCTACATTTATTAAGGATCTCCAAACTTAAGGATCCCATATTTGCTTGGCTTTCCCTTGTAGAGGTCAGAAACATCAGGACCCAGTAGGATGAGTGTCCATACCCTCCCTGTGTGCCCAGCTCCCACAGGGCAGAGGAAAGGCAGCACTTTGTGTAATTACAGCCCAGACACGACACCAATACACTTTTAAGCCTCTAAACCTGAGTCTTACTATCCTATATAAATTTGATTTATAACTCATTGTGGAGCCAGCTGTGGCTGAGAAAGGTCAGGCACAGGAGGCTGCCCTGCAAGGCTCTCCAAAAACCCACTGCACTGAACTTGGTGGGGCTAAGGTCCTCCCAGCCATCAGGTAGCCACTCTGGGGGCAGGGAGGGGAATGAAATGGATAAGCAACCTAAGAAAACATGGTGGCTGAAAAAGCAAACTGCCTTTGTCCCCCTCAAATTTGACAGTGGTCCAAAGTGCTGCAGTGCTGCTCCCGGCACAGAGATGCTCTTGCTCTGTCTCTCCATTCCCTCCCACATCCAGCTTCCCTTGCACTCTCACCCACCAGCTTTATTATTTCTCACTCCCAGCTCGGAGCCTTTCAGGTCCACACAAGAGGTGGCTGCACCTCATTTGCCAGCAAATTGCGTATGAAGCTCATGTAAACTAATCCACTTTGGTGAGTCTCCAGCAAAGGGCACAAACACGGTTCTGAGCATCCACCAGCGGCTGGAGCTCCCAGCTCGGAGGTGTGAGCAGGAGAGGAGTGGAGCGAGCAGCAGCATCCTCTGCCCAATACCCAAGGGGCTGGGGCGCTGCGAGTGCCGGCTCCCCGCAGCATCATTTCTGCTTAAACTGTGAGCAAAAGCCTTCCTCGGCAGAGAATTCCCAGCTGCCAGCCTGCTGCACAGCAGCCGGAGGCGCTGGCAGGGAGGCGAGCGGTGCCAGCCCAAAGCACCTCCCGGCACGGCTCCATCTCCCTGCGGTGCCACACGGGACCCCGGCAGGGCCAGACGGGGATGTGACCTCCCAACACCCCGGGGACATCGCAGGGCACCGACACCGCTCCTGTCGAGGCGTTATCTCCACCTGCCCTGCCATCCCCCCTGGCACGGCGAGGTCGACAAATCCTCTGTCTGGAAAATATGCTTCCCAAAACAGTGGAAGTAGTTACCATGGAAATAAAGAAAGGTTCCTCGGCCCAACTCCACCAAAATATTTATTTGCCTCCCAGGGTTTCACAGGCTATTTAACAACAACAACAGCAGCAGCAGCAGCAAAACCGGGGAGACACTGGAGCAGGACTAAAAGTCGGGTTTGGGAAGGACCGCCAGGATTTATTGTGTGTCTGCTGGAGGAGTCACTGCTGCACAGGACGAGCCCGTCAATCGCCCGAGGATTTCGGCTTATGCCTTGCACACAAACATGCAGGTACAAAGATGTGCTTTGCTGTTCAAAGGCTTGGGCACATCTGCTCATAGAAATCCCAGGTTACACCCAGAGCCAGCTGCAGTTCACCCTGGCTCTTGAGTGTTTGGTGAACATGGAGGTAAAATAAATTGCTACCAAGTGCTGCTCCCTGGGACAGAGCTCTGCTTGTGATCCTAAATACACCCTCACCTCTGCCCCAGCTGCCAGCCACCAGTTCCCTCCTTCCTGGGGAAGGATGTGAAGGAATGCTCACAGCCGAGTTCTGGCCAGCTTAGAGCCCAGCAAGGACCACACCCGCTGCTCAAACTACAACTCCCGAGCTAAGCAGGGATACAAAAGTTGTTTATAAACAACCCATTTCTGAAATTATTTGAGAGCAGACAAAACAAAGGAAAATGCCCTTAACTAGGAAGATGGTGGAGGTTGGTTTCCATGAGAGACACCTGTAAGAGCATCCTGAATGCACTGAAGCTGCCCCAAGCTCTCAGCTCAGCATCAGCTCCAACCCTTCTCAAACTGAGCACCCCACCGTGTCCTGCACTGTGCTCCACATGCTCCTGACACAGCTCAAAACACCTGACATGTAAAATCACCACTGGAACGCCTTAGGCTTAGCAGAGGACAGACAGCATCAGGAACACACAACCAATGACGGCTTCTGACAGATGCTCAGATGCAGAGAGTCTGCGTGGCACCTGTGTAGCACCGGTAATCCGGGTAGGAGCAGTGCAAGGGATGCAGGTATTGCAAAGGCCGGGTCTTGCGCAAAAATTAATTTCACTTTTAGAACTTGTTACTACTGCTGTCTGTTTGTTCCTAATGAAAATGGCTTTGGTCAGAAACACAGATCCAGATCAAATCCAGACCACTCAGACCCTAAATACCCTCAGAGATCTGGTCCATGGTACCCAGTTAGAAATGGATTAAATCTGAACAGTTTTACTCATGTTGCTGGATCATTTTGGATATTGGACAAAGTCTTCCCTGAGGAAGTAAACACCAAAGGTAATGATCTGGTCCTTACTTCTACATCCTGCCTGCTGCTCTCATGGAATGCTGGGAAGAGCAGGACCATGGAGCAGCCTGGGCAGTGGGGATGACCAAATCCCAGCCACCATCCTGAGGTGATGACACCTCAGGAACTTCAGGGAGCTTTAAGGGAACCTATCTCTTGAACATTGGTCACCTGAAGTCAGTAAAACAGAGTCCTGAATAGAAGATAATGAATGCAGCCTTTCTTTGAAAATACCATATTGGAGAAAAAAAATGTAATCAAGAGAGTATTTTTCACCTTATTGAGTCCTGTCCAGATGGGAAGAGCAGGTTTGTGCCCTGAACCAGCAGTACTTGGGGGTGATTCTTTTCTACACCCAGGTTACCCACACTGCAGGAATTTGGGAGTCAGCCTATCATTAACATGCATATCTGGGAGTGTCATGTCTCATCAAAACTGTCTAGGACATATTTTAGCACATCAGAGCTTCGATTTGAAGATGCTTACACAGAAATACACAGATGGGTATCGGTGCAAGATGGAAACACTTCAAAATATATGTGGAGCTCACAGCAAACTTTGCCTTGCTGATCCTTCCCTCCTTGGAAGGGTTTGTCAAAGTCCTTGGGGGGATCTGGATTGTGCTGTGCTCGGGGGAGGGAAAGGGGATGCAATTACAGCATGAAGTTATATCTTCTATAAGGAGGAGGCTGTTGGTTTTTTTGCAAAGCCCCATCCCAAAGCAGAGTGCAGCCTGGCACAGGTGGGGTTGCAGCACATTCCAGAGCTGCTCCATGTATTTCTGGGCTCTCTGCAAAGCCAGCCTGCTCAGCTGCATTTAAAACACGATTATCCCCAGAATTACTGCGTGTAAATCACCCACTGAGGGCTGGACTTGCCCGACTCGTGCAGCAGCCAGCAGAAAGGGACACTGCACCGAAATGAGAGCTGCAAGCAAGGGGAGGTGGGAGAGGGATTCCCTCTGCTCTCCCCTGCCCTTCGGCAGCCTCTGCACTAAAATCAGCCCAGCTTCATCTACCAAAGCCTGAGGGAAATGAGCGGCTGAGCTGTAAACAGAGGTAAATGAATCCTTCGGGGAATCCGTCCAACAACCGCGAGCTCCGAGGGGCTGGAAAGCAGCCCGGGAGGGTGGCGGATCCCGAGCTCGCTCCAAGAGCACACATGCTCTCATGGCCCCGGAGAAAGTTTAATTTGCTGCAACTGTTTCAACAAAGCCAAAGCCCCGGTAATGCTGTTACACACTGAAATCACTCAGTGGGAAAGAGCACCGAGTAGAAAATGCTGCGGGCACAAAGGAGCCCCTCGGCTTTCATCAGGCACCCAGACCAGCCTTGACACCTGGGCTTTGTAAAAACCAAAACCCCCTGAACCAACCCCAGAGCACTTAAAATACATGGTGTGACAAAACAGTCTCTTAATTTAGTACAGGAGGGCTGAGGGGGTAAGAAAATATGGAGAAACTCCACATAATGTCCTGGAGAGTGTTTAAAGAAAAGAGGTTAGAACTGTAGAATACCCTGAGTTGGAAGAGACACATGAGGATCATCAAAGCTGACTCCTGGCCCTGCATTGACAGTCCCCAAGAATCACACCGTGACCCCTGAGAGTGTTGTCCAAAGACTCCTGGAGCTCTGGCAGCTTTGAGACTGTGACCATTGCCCTGGGGAGCCTGTTCAGTGCCCCAGCACCCTTTTCTTGATATCCAGCCTAACACTGCCTTCCCCCAACAGAGCCAAGAGCTGATGCTGAGTGTATTTTTTGGCCAAAGAACGAGGTTTGCATGAGGACAAAGAGGCACTTTTTGTCACAGTCACGTCCTCTGACACCAGAGTCTGAGCGCCCTGCCTGCAGTTCCTTTACACCCACTCCTCATCCCTCTCACCTATGTTGCAAGCAGAGGCATCCACATATCCACAAAGAAACGGGTTTGGGCTGGCAGGATATCAAGACCTGCTCTCTTCCCTTCTCCCCCTCCAGCTATGGCCATTCTGCTCAGCCAAACCACCCTATCCTGCTGATGCTTCCCATCTGGCTCCTGCCTGACCCACAACTGTGCCCAGTCTGTATCTGCTCAGATGATGACTCTCCACCCTTCAGTGCCAGGCACTGCCTGGACACGGAGTTAATTTGCACCAGGTTGCTCTGTTTTGCTCTCTGGACACAGATACAGTTATCTGAACCAGTTTAAATCACACTTTCTGCCTTATTCCAACTAGTGGAATGTCTTACACCAGCCTTACTGTCAAGATCCCAGTGTATCTCAGCTCCAGATAAAAAAGTTCACTGGACCAGGATTTCTTGAAGGAGCCAGGGGAACTCCAGTCACTCTGCACCATCCCCATCATCCATCCCTCTCCCTGCATGACATCCTCAGCCAGGCTGAGTCAGCCGTACACAGACCACATGCTGAATCACATCAGGAGCTGCTGCGAGCTAAAAATTATCCTGTGGGGATTTTTTGGTTCTCAGTTTGTTATTCTTATACTTCTCACTTCCCTTTCCTGGGTCCCCACAAAGCTCCATGTGCACACACCCCCAGCACTGAGGAAAGGACCTGTAAGGGGAGGGTGAGTGCTGCCTACCACCACCCTACAGGCTTCAGAGACCTGCCAGAGCTTCCCTTTACAGCACTGGCTGCTGGGATTTGGAGCAGGCTTTGTGCACACCTCCCTTACAGGGTGGTCACAGCCAGCACGGTGTCAACCAGCAGCACCACAGCCAGCCAGGCAACCCAAAGCCCAGCAGCGTGCCAGGGATGTGTGTCAACACCTATTCTGCACTTTGCTTCCCTTTCAGCTGGCAAAGCTGCTACCTCAATAGGGAGCAGCTTCAGCCAAGGAAAACAAGCATTACCTTACGTTCCTGGGCTTGTTTGTCATTATCATGATGCTCTGCTCTAACTGGGAGGCTGCATTATGCATCATGCTGCCTACTTCCAAATAATAAGCTACATGTGTAAATAGGCTCTGCTATTTCGAGTTGAATAGCTAACAAATGAGCAAACAAAAACTCCTCAGGCCACCACACTCCTGTTTAACTGATGCAATGGGTGCCTTTATGCATCCTGAAGGTGAGGCATCCATCACGCTCACAGCGTGAGTGGCTTCTTCATCACTGCCACAATCCAAACACCCCGGTGCTGGCTGCAGCCAGCACAGGCATTCTGGAGGGTCATGATGACACTGCTGGCTCCTCTGTGAGACTCAGACTCAAAACTCATGTGGTACTCCCCCCTACATCATCATTATCACAGTTGCTGTGGAGGCTTGATGTGGATTCAGCTGTGCTGACTATGTGTCCTCACACTGGGAAGGAAATGTAGGGTGCTGGGAGGGTGTTTGATCCAAGCAGGTGTCCCATGGGACACCCTGGCTCTGGATTAGACCATGGCAAGGCTCACATAATGAGTCCCTATGAATTTCTGAGCCCCCTCCTGCTGCACAGCTCTCCCACTCTATTGAACCCTCTGCAAATGATGCTTCCTTCACCACAGCTCTAACTCCTTTTGTATTCCCTAATTTTCTTCCATAGTCTGTATTATTATCTATTGCAAGAAGAGTTATTTAAGAACCTTTGGGCTATAATGGGCTTGGCATTACAGGAAAATAAAGCAGCTCTCCAGGAAACTCGTGCTGATTTCAGCCTTCCCATTTATGCTGTGATGCATCACACTGTGCTCTAATGTCTCACTAATCTGCAGCTCAATCTGCTGTTAAACAGGCTCATGATGCAGAAGCGCTCACTAAGGTTGCTTGATATTCATCTGTTGATTGAATCATTTGCTTCTTGTGATTTGCAAATGTGCCAAAGAGCCAGAAGCCCTTTTTCTTCTAGAAAAGTTAATTGGATCAGCATCCTGCGCTGGCAGGTGGCACCCACTCCTACCCAGGCTTCCACTGACTCCACCACGGCAGAGAGGCCACCCAGCAGGATGGGGAGCTGGAATTAGGGACACTGCAAGGGACAAATTCCCTGAGAAACCACCCTCTGCAAGAATTAAACACCCCATTTTTTTTGCAGAGGTCTCGAATAGCCTGTGCAGAGATGCTCCTGCCCTGGAATGATGCCCCATCCCTTCAGCTTTTGGTCACCAACAAACCTTGTTTCTAGACATTCTCTACAATGAATTTGCCCCTCCATACTTTCATCTTTCTCATTTCTGGGAGCTAAGCTTCACCAGCATCCCCTTTGGACACATTCCACCCAGTTATTCACAGTTACAGCTATTCCTTCCAAGCCTGCAAATGAAGGACCTCCAGCACCACTTGGTTTCAGCTATTTTTTCATACTCCAGCATGCCAGATACCATTTGACATCTTCCTCAAGAATTAAGTGGTTAGTGTTATTGTCCAAGAAGCCCTGGATGACATTTCTATGGGGTTTCCAAAGAACTGAAGTCCCAAGCGAGGACGTATCAGGCACCAGGCCTGCAGGGCTGTGATTATCTGGCTGTAAATAACACCTCGGAATATATGGTTTATTGTGGTGATAACACACATTTTGTAGGTTACATAAATTGGAGCAATCCTACTGACAGAGGAAAAATAGTGGTGTGTGTGATGGTTTCCTCTGGTTGCTAGGAAATAGAGTTAGTGCTGGGTCCTTACATGCCTCGGTGCACACTTGTGACAGATGATAGATTCAGCACATGTGTGGAGCCCAGCCTGTTAGCAAGCCCTGACTGAGGGGAAGGCAGCCACGCAGTGACAGCAAGATCCATTTAACCAAAATATATGCATTTTTCATTAAGAGAACTACATTTGTTTGCCCAAGGCGTTTAGGGAAGCGTAAGCAAAGAATAAAGTTAGATCTGAAGGGACAGGTGGTCCATGCAGGCAAACTCAGACCAGCTACACAGATGCACAAATGGGCTGTGGTAAGGATTTTAACACCTGTCCAAAGCCCTAATGTGAACGAGCTGTGATTTTTCAAAAATGAGATTTTCTGTCACTGCAAAGCCCACAGAGCCCAAAGGTGCCCTCCCTGCCATGGGGGCATGGCTGTAAGGTTCCTTCTTCTTCCTCTTGGTGTGTGGGGTTATATTCTCTTGCATCAAGAAGCTGAGACTGGTTTCTGCTTCTGCAAATGTTTGCTAAAGCAAATTGCAGTTTGTTCTATTGGTCTCATGCTCCAATTTGCTTGAAATAGCACAGCACTTGGTCAAAGGGCATGGAAAGTGGCCAGAACCTTTTTCTTTGACTATTTGTATATATAAATATATATATATATACATGCACACATGCACATAGACACTGCTAGGTCAGCAATCTCTCCCCCTCCCTCAGGGCAGGCACAGATTTACCACCCAATCTCCAGGTGCACCTCTAACTTGTTTTTTACTATGGCAAAGTTCAATTATAAAGACAATGTTAAACCACGCAGCATAAAATCAAGAAAGCAATTGGCATGATTACAGCTATGCCCTGTCCACAGACAGGAGATTTCACCCACAGCCAAGGGAGCTGATCTGGCTTCTGGTGTTGTTATTGCTGATATTACAGTGTTGTCCCATCAGGACAGCTTTGTGACCAGCTGCTCTGCAGGCACAGTACTGGCCTTTGCTTTTCAGAGTGATTAAATTCTCCTCAGAGATGTTCCTAGAGTGATCCATTCTCTCTTTACTGCTCTCACCAAAACAAATGGGACATCCTCTGCCAAATTCAGCAAAGCAATGTCAGAGGAAATAAAACAGGGTTAGCAGGGTTGCAGACTCTTTATAATTAACTGTTTGGCACAGACCAATTGCCTTTTCTTTAGGAGAATGTAAGATTCAGAGCTCAAACACACAGGTGTTTCCTGAATTTTGGGTGCTCTTTGGTGCAAAAGTCCTTGGTTTTGGATAATCCCAGAGCAGGCACTGTCCCGGGTGCAGGATGCAGCAGCTAAAGGCGGTGTTTGGGCTGGGATGGAGGCAGAGGATGGTTAAATGCCCTCTTCCCCAGCCAGCCCTGGGGTGGGATCTCCTGAGCTCAGTGTTGGACTGATGCTGCCAGGGGGACTTAGCCCCACGCCAGCCCAACCTGTCACACGCTGGGAGGCAGAAGCAGAGCCCATTCCTACAGCCTGATAAAAATGTAATTTAATCCTAGCCACACAAAACACTTCCCTAAGCCTTTGAAAGGCCCGCTAATCCTTGATTTACCCTCAAATCTTGAAATTCTCTTAAAGAATGAAGGAGGAGCTTTGTCTATCGAGTGCCTCTACGCCTAATTGCGTTATTAAGGCATATTAGCATGCACAGAGGAGTATCCTCTCCTGAATTTGGCACAGCAGAGCTCGGAGCTTTTGTCTCCCTTAATCCAAGTCCTCCTGTCCTGCTGCTGCCCCCAGTGCCATGAGTTTGTCCCTGCTTTTGGCAGAGATGGCCATCACTCCACTCCAACAGCAGTGGAGAGCTCCCTAATCCAGCTCCACATTGTGCTTTTCTTGTTATGGCTTCAGATGTTTCTGAAGAGCACACCATGCCTTTTCCTACATGGCTGGAAGACTAAAGAGGTCCCTGAACCTACCTGGGGTCTATCATTTGATACAGAAATTTATTTAATTTTGTTTCAAGCAGAAATCATTCTGTTTGCACAGAAAGGGCATTGGTTTTGTATATGAACACACATCAACCCAGCAGCCCTAAACCCTTCAGCAAAGCAAGGTCACCTCCTTGAACACAGAGGCAGCGAGAATCTGATTCCTGTCCAGCATCAGGACAGGAGGACAACACAGATCCACATTTCTGGCCTGCCTCCATTTCCCACCACAGCCATATGGGGAAGGGAACTTGCTTAAATAGCTGGGGGCTCCAAGCAAGTTTTGCTCTCAGCTGGAGTGAGACATATCATTTCCCCAGGATGCACTTTTAAAGAAGAGAACCTTTGCCAATGTTATGCTTTATAATGCAATGATTTTCATAACAGCCCAACATGGTTCATCAGCATGGGATCTGGCATGGGATCAACTTTCCTTAAATCGCCCAAATGGGCTGCAAGAGGTGCAGGAGAGAGCAGACACAGGATCTGGTCGGGTTTTCAAGCAATCCTTGCAGCAGCCTCAGGGCAGCTCAGCCTGACGTGCACCTCGCTCAGAGAAAAACTCAGATATGGCACTGCTGGGATAATGGTTGGACTTGAGGATTTCAGAGGTTTTTACATCAATTTACATCAACCTTAATGATCCTGTGGTCCCCTTCCTACCTTGGACCAGAACTGGGCAACCTCACCTCAGCACACGCAGTGCTGTGGGCTGGAGGGTCACTTCCCCAGCAAGCCTGGGACCACCCCATATCAATAGGATTTGCTTCATTTTCAGCATGAAGTTTAACAGCTCACACTTATTTCTATTTACAGTGACCATGGTTAAATAGCTACCTAAAAATTCAGGTTAGCAGCCTTAAATAATTTCACCATTAAGAAGGAAAATGAGGGCTGCAGCACAGAGAGCCGGGTCCCCTTGGAGAAGCCCCTCTCAGGAGCAGCACATCCCACCAGCATCTTCTCCTGGCAAAGCCTATTTGGGATGTTCCTATGCACCAAAAACACAGAAACTTTCTCCTGTTTTTCAGAAGTTCAGCTCATTTCAGTGATGTGATTATCAGAGCAAGCTGCAGGCTGTGGCTGGGATGTGAATGGATGGGGTGGGAAGGTTTGGGCAGGGTTGGGGAGCAGGAGCGGGCAGTGTCCCCAGAGCAATCCCTCCTGCAGCAATTCCTGCTCCCGGGGGAGCTGCTGGCACCTCAACCCCTGCACACACACACAGCCCTGCATCCCTCCTGCTTCTGCACTGAGAGGATGTTTTGGGAGGTAGGAGAGGGAAACCAGCTGCAAGAATCAAATCCTTGCTCCTTACCATAGCACAGGATTATTTTTAAGCCAGGTGAGGTCTCTAGCTCAGCTGGATTTTGTAGCAGCAGGGGAGGGTGAGGTGGAACCAGCACCTGAGGTATGAGCTCCTGGGAGAAGCATCCTCAGGAGAAGCTGAGGGGGGCTGGAGCAAAATCCCGACGTTCTAACCCCCATCCTTGGCTTTACAAGAGCTGGAACGTGCTATCCAACACAGTTTGGCACAAAGCCCCACGAAGGCTTGAGCAACTGGGAGACAACATTCCCTGAGGGAATGAGGAGCTTTAACTTTTGTAGCACAGCAAGCATGCAAGCCCAGGATCTCGAGGGAATAAGAAAGATATGCCATTTCATCACTGTTCTTGGAACGAAGACAAAAAACCAAAGGAAAACAAAACAGAGCACCCCCTGGGATCCATAAAGAGGAAACTAAAAATATGATAAATAGGCTGGATCATTATTTTCTGAAGATGACATATTGCAGCTCATGTTATATATCTAGATTCCTATTGTCACTAAGGATAAAAATTTTGGCACGAAGTAAGACAAAGAGAAAAATTTAATTTCTGCCATTCCACAAGCTAATAAATACTGGTAAAGAGCCATCTACTAAAAATATAAGCCAGAAATTCCAGTCCCTTAAGAGAAGAGAGGAAGAGGACACCACCAGCTTTCCTTGCCAACAGCAGGCAAAGGGTTAAGCAAAGATGTAATTCATCAAGCTAGCTTGAACGTTGGGAGAAGCTAAGAGAATTACAAGATCAGAAAATAACTGCAAAGTGTGTAAAGATAATCACAAATCCGAGGGAAATAATACAGGCTAACAAATGCTCAGGAGATTGTGCTGAAATACCTTCTGGATTTATAATCAGGCAGGAAGAGGGGCTGGCTACCCCCTGCAGCAGGTTATCTCCTGCAGAGGGGACACTGTGGCCTGCATTGGGATTTACCCACAGAAAATACTCCCACAGGAATCTGGAGATAAAGCTGAAGAGTGGAAAGCTGAGTAATATTAAAAATAAATTGGGAGAAGGCAGAAAGCTGGGATCCTTCATGCAGTTTTAAAGGCACAACAGTGTAACAAGAGCAGCAGCTGACAAAGATGGGAAACCCCTCTTTTAGAGTTGCCTGGCACCAGGCGTGAAATCTTCAATTTTAGATATTGGGGAGGAACCTATACATTAGCACATTGTGACAAGATTCCACTACCCTGCTGGCTTTCCCAGAAAATAGGGGTCACAGAGCCAGCCTGCACTCAGAGCTGGGGAATTTTTCCTCATTTTCTTCCTGACTCTGCTAAGTCATCTTGTACCAAAGTCTCTCTTGGTATAACTGCTGCTCTTTTAACTCTTGAAACCCTGAAATGAGACTGGGAAGGTTATGAATTTATGGGGTTTTTTAGTCCCTAAGGCTTAAAGCATTTCACTGCTCCTTCACATCACCACTCAAGGGGAAGCAAGTGGACTGGGGCAGAGCTGACAGGATGGCCAGTTCCTTCTCATCCTGCCCCAGATTTCACATGAGAGATCTGCTGAACATCCAGAAACATGTAACCTCTCAAAACCCAACATTTTAGCATCACTGAATGGTAAAATAGGCTGAGGCATTTGGTTTATATCAAGCAGAGTTTGGGGTGCACAGGTTTGGTGCTGCACATGGGGGTCTGTAGTGCATCCTGAAAAAGCCTGTTCAGAGTGTTTTGGTGTTTTTCCTAGTTCAAACAGCTCTGAGCACATGAACCCCTAGAGAAGCACTGTCCAGGTGTGATAGGAGCAGTTGGATTTGCAGCTCTAAGGTGGCTGCACACCACACAGGGCTGCAGCCTCCCTGGACAGCTCAAATACACCCTGAGGCACAACCTGCACCACGAGCACAGCCAGGTAACCAAACCTCCAGGACAGAGCAGCCTCAGGTGAGCATTTCTGCCATCACCAGACACCTCAGGTTTGTCCACATCGTGTACAGACACAGCAGGTCCAGGGGACCTTGGAGATGCCAACACCACGTGCTCAGCTGCTTACCCAGATGGGAAGGAATAAACCTCTAAAATCACCTTTGTCTCTCTGTTCTGGTAGTTTTGAAACATTGCTTTGCCTGCCCCATGCATTTCAGAAAGACACTTGGCTAAACACCCACGAAAACCATTTCTTTGATTTTCCCAGATACCACCAGATGCCTCCCATGGGAGATAGGGATGCACAGAACACATTCCCCTCATGTTCCCACCACAGGACTCAAACCACGTGTTCTGGGTGAGGAAAAAAACATTTGAGGATGAGATTTCCTATGTATGGAGACCTTTGGATGCCAGACCAGGACACCCTCACACAGGTCTCCACAGGAAATCCCATCCTCAATTTTTTGAATCCTGTGGTGGGAACATGAGGGAACTCACAGACCCATTGCAGGCTCAGTCCATCCTGGACATGCTGCACACCCCTGTGTGCATATTTAGGAAAATATTCCTGAGTCACAAAATGCCTTGTACCTGCAACTTTGTCTTGGGCGGGAATGGAATGCCATCAAACACAGGATAATCCTCAAAGTAGAAGTTTTCAGCACAGTTTGGTGGAAAAGAACAAAGGGGAAGAAAAAGAGATAACCAAGTTCTAAAAGTAGCTCCTGTTTTCAGCCTTCTCCTCCTGTATATTTGAATCAGTCCCTATTCACCCTGGAATCCTGGATTTTAGGAAGACACATGTACTACACCAGGCCCCTAGAAGGCTCCAGTCAAATTTAATCTGTTAAGTCTTAAAAAAGAAAAAAACACCAGCAAAAAAATCTAACCCAAAATCAACCAAGTAGGACCCTTGCATTGAATCTAATACCTGGATAAACCCTTGTGGAACACCAAGGGAATAAAAAGGCAGAGAAAAATGTGTATCCTTTCACTTCACAGCAAAAACACAGCCACTATTCACACTGCAGAGTCTTTCAGATGATAAATACTGATCCATCCTTCATTGGAAAAACATGGACCTGCAAATCCCACAGGGGTTCCTTTCCAATTCTACGGCCCCATCCTGTCTTGGAATTTTTTTCCCCTAATTGTACCCATAAAATAAGGATTTGCTCCCCACATAATTAATTGATAGATATCTATTTCTGGACGATGATCTCACCTTGTTTGTGTAGGAAAATTTCCAGAGGGTTCCAAAGACACACACACACACAAAAAGGTACCCACCTCCCCCAAATCATTCCCAGACTTCTCTAGTCTGAACATATTTATTTGCAATAATGATTGTGGCTTTATGCGAGCAGATGGGCAGTCCCTGAGAGGATGATTTGTTTCCCCTCTTTTCTTACTTCATGACGTATTTTATGATTTCAGCAGGTCAGTGGCTGCCATGTGTTTCTTTCTAATCCGCGAGCGCTTTTCGTTTGCCTCATTCTTGGCAGCCGTCGTATTTACCAAAGAGATCAGACACGGACACATGATGGCAGAGATCCAGGCTCCTTGAGAGTTCAGCACTTGGATGCTGGCAGCAAATAAAGATATATGGATTGCTGTTGTTGGTTCAAACTTACAGGGGCTTTTTCCCTCATTATATTTCAGTTTATATGTGCACACATAGAGAGAGATAGTAGACGTGTGTGTGTGTGTGCTTGCACACATGTGTTTTTAAATTCTCTTTGCAATACCCTGGACCAGATAGAATACAGATGAGCTGTTGTACAAAGAACAATAGATGTCAACTAGATTACTATCCACTCCTTTTTTTCTTTTCTCCTCTTCCTTTCCCCCCTGCTTTTTTTTTATAGGCCTGGGTTGTTATAAATCCTCCATGCCCATTAACCTCTGAACCTCACTGATGATATCTCTTCCGAGCTAAATTGCCTGGATTTCCAGACATTTGTTTGTTCACTTAGAGGTCTATTGGTAGAGGGAGGGGGAGGACAGCCCATCCCTGAATAGGTCTCATGGATTATAAATGAAAATTCTTTCTCTCCTTGTAAGATGATGCTTTGAGACCTGTAGCAAACAGACAGCTTGAGTTTACAAGCCCACAGGCGGAAGTCAACAGCAGAAAGTTAATCACAACAATAACAAAAATGTCCCAGCAGCATGGTGGGAGCAATGGATCCATCCCTGTAGCTGTGTCCTACCCAGAAAAGCCTCTGACCTGCTGCCACTGTGCTCCTGCTGCAGCAGAAGCAGCGAGGGGCTGGGACACTGCCCTGCAGTGCCAGGGAAGGCAGCAGAGTCCCTGGAAGGGACTGGAATGGGGACATGCTCCTGCCTTGGGGCACTGACAGGGCAGTGGGACAGCTGCAGGTGCACGAGTGCTTCCAGGGCTTTTGCTCCCATTATTGCCCAGAAATTAGAAACCTCTTCATCCTACAGGCTCTGGATAGCTTTGAACAGAGTTCAGCCACCAAGCTACCAAAGGTGAAACCCTGTGGCTGTCAGTGGCCCCCAAACAACCTCCAGCAGGACCTACCAAGCAGTTTCTTAGTAAACATGATCTCAGCACTTCCAGAAGCCCTAGCAGCTCATTGGAAACACGCTGAACAGCATTTCCATTATCCTGACTTTAAAATAAAACCTTGGAAGCAGCAAGTGTGCTGGCATTCCCAACGTAGATCTCCTGCCTTCGTTACTGTTATATACATTTAAACTTTCAGTTCCAAAATAACATTTTACTTCCATACATCATTACATTCATTCAAGCATGGATTCCATCTGATCTGTCCTGGAGCCAATTCCTCAGTCTTTCCTGCTCACCATGGCTGTGGATCTCTGAATGCTGTGGATACTGGGAACAGCAGTGTTTTCCCAGATCCTCTGGCAAGTTACACCACACCAGCCTTTCTATCAAGGGCATCCTCCACTGGTGAGTTATGGAGTCTATCCCCAGCTTTCTGGTCCTATCTCCTGGTTCACTCTCTTCCCTGGAAACATGTCTGGGAAAGCCTTCCAGATGAGATACTCATGGATTATTTGGGGGCTTTTCTGCCTGGGGTTTGTCACAGCCTGCTGTGACTCACAGCAGAGACTTCCCAGTTCATTTCCATGGCCTGGTTATAGCTCCTACCTCCTCCTCTGGACCATTCAGTGAGACAGAGCCCAGAGCTGCAATGAAAAGTGTGGGTTATGTGCTCCCAAAAATGCATGTACAACCTGCTGTCCCACCCAGGGACAAACATCTTCCCAGAAAGGAATTCAACAATCTGGGGTGGGGTCTTACAAAGAGGACAGGAAGCTCCAACAATCCATGGTGTTCCAGATCATTCATGATTTTCCTGCTTTCTCAGTAACAACTCCTGATTTCCATGGCAACCCTCACATGCTTTGGTACTTTTTTGCTTATGTGGAGCACTGTTCCCACTCGCTGGGATGAGCAAGCTCCCCAAAGAGCCAACAAAGTTCCCAGCACAAACACTTCACCCTCTCCATCCTCCTGAGCTGGACGTGCATTTGCACATTTCCCTCTGCCTTGGACAAGATGGGATCACCAGGATTTACCCTACTGTCTGCTCCCCATCCAAGAGCTCATTTTAAACTTGGCCATGGTTTCTATTTTAATCCCACACAGACATTTTTGGAAACACTTACTAAACCATTAACACATTTATATGAAAGGAAAGATGGTGATTAGCATTTCCCCTCCCCCACTACCCCATCCTTTCTTTTTGTGTCAATTTTTTGGCTCAGGGACTGCAGCAGAATGTGGTTACAGCCATGCATACAACTCCAGTGGGTGTGAATTCCTTCACGGCATAAACTTGAGTTACCTCTACTTTGTTTTGCTCTTCTTCCATTTCTATTCACACTCTTCCACCAACACTCCTCTGCTTGTAATAAGATGAACATCACGAGCTTTACCCAAAGCTCAGAGACCAATGTGGGAAACTTCACCTGGGTTCAGCCTGAGTTTTGTAACAGCCTGTGGTTAATTAACAGCCTGTGGTTCATTAAAACAGTTGATTTGCCTGGTCTGGCCCGGATGTTTCTCCTTTCTACACCTTTTGAGATGTTTTCATAAGCAAGAATGACTTCCAATAAAAAGCAGCAGCAATTAGTGCATTTATTTATTTTGCTATAATTCACACCACAGCACTGGCAGTCTCTGACGGCCGAGGTGCAGAATAAATAAACAAATTCCACTTGAGCTATCTTAAATTTCTCCCATATGATGGGTCAGAGGAAAATCAAGGCTGCTGGGGGATCTCTGCCCACATGAGATTGTGTGCAAAGATTTAAGCAACAGGGTTGCAAATTAGCAGAGAGAAGAGGGTTGGAGAGTGATGCTAAGGAAGCACAGCAGCTCAGAGCTGGGGGGGAGACCCAGCCACAGAGAGCTGCAGCAGAGCCTTTTCCTGGGTGAAAAGTCCTTCTGACTTATTTTCCAGCTGGATGTTTTTCTTCCCTGCACTGAAATCTCATTTTACTTCCTAGCATTCATCAAGGAGATGGCACCCATGACCAAGGAGTCACAGGAATGAAGCAGGTGCTGGACCAGAAGACTGCAGAGGAGGGCATGACATGAGAGTCTGCCCAGAACAAGAGCACCAGTGTTTCTTTGGGTAAAGATGACTCTGAATATAGCCCACGTCTGGCCAAGGATGCCAAATTTACCCCCTGTGAACTTGGAATAATGAAGTTATGTTGCTTCCAGGTGGGGTTTGACCTCCTTTTGTCTTAGTGGACACACAGAAGTTTCCAATAGAGGTTCAGGCAGGCCACTGGGGATGGGATTCCCAACAATAGTGTTGTGTCACTTCACTGCCTTTCACAGTTTAAAGTTCCCCCAGGTCCTGCTGGACATGGAGCTGGGACAGACTCAGATCTCTGCTTCCATGGCAAAACCCTGGCTTTTCTTGGACTTCTGTCTGCAAAGGAAACTTCTGACAAAACAGTATCTACCTACATCTCTGGATATTTGCACTCGGCTGAGATGTCACTACACTCTGCTATTTTCAGGAGAGGCACATAACACTCAAAAGTATGACAGATGTTCATGCAAGACAAAAACCGTAACTCTGACATGAAAGATTCATCCAAATAGTCTCTTACAGTTCTGAGACATCTTTGTTGCATCCAATTTTCCCCTGAATTTGATGTATATTAACAGGAGAGTGGGAAGAGGTGTTTCCATATAAAGCCTCTTCTCCCTATAAAGTTTCTACTTCCTCTGCTTTCTTCAGGAAAGAATCTAATAATTGCTGAGACAGCAGAGCCATCAGGATGGAGCAGGGAGGGAGTTACCACCCCCCTTAGGGGTCTGCACAAGGCAGCAGAGCAAACCAATATAGAGATTAAAAACTCAAGGCCTTTCCCTTGACTTACAGAGGTTACAAGAATAAATAAAAGCCAATTCTTTTTGTAAAAAGCAGCTTCCAATACCTGCCGTCTGCTCCTGGCCCTGCAGGGCCTGGACTCCCACCTGCAGCTTTTGAGAAGCTATTGCCATGCTGTCACACTTCCTACCTTCCCCAAGATCTGTTCCTTGACACTGGCTGAAATTTCACATGTGCCAACCATCCTCAGAGCTGCACAGGCAAGGAAGGACCACTCCAGAAGCTGAAGCCCAAGGAAGAGGTATAAAGCTAAGGGCCACACAAGAAATTGTAGCTTCTTTGGGTTTGAAGGGTTGAGAGATGGGTCAGCCAATGTCAGCTGGAGATCAGCTCTGTTTAGATGAGAGTCAGCAAGTGCTGCTACAGACACCTTGGCTGGCAGAACCTTGTCATAACACAGTTCCTGGGCAGAAAAGACCCAGGTTTGCACTGGTGTTCAGACAAAGAAATGTGGGAGATGGGTCTGTGTGGCCTCTCTGCACATTCCATGGTGCACAGAATCCAGGGAGCACGATCCCCGGATCATGGGAAGAAATCTCATGAGCTGCAGAACAAAGACAGAGGTTGGATTTTGGAGGTGGAAGCCCTCTGTGTGTTACCACCAGCTCCAGGTGGTCACCACATGAGCGAGGGAAAACGAGCAGAGCGATGACAGATCCTCAGCCATGAGCAATTTTCTCCAAGATGCACTTGGGCATCTGCTCTAGATTAACATTGTTTTACTTAAAATGAGCATTTGGGAGATATTTAAGCAGGTAAGTGGCTGCACCCAAGCATAAGGAAGAGGCATTGGGAAGCAGAATGGAGACACAAGTGGGATGAAGTCAGTGCCATCAGCAAGATAAACACCAGAGCACCCTGTGGGCTGTGCCAGGAGACACAGAGCAGCAGTGGCCCAGGTCAGCAGCACAGGATACAATCACTGCAATAAAATGCTGAGTGGTGAGAATTGCGAGAGTTTTGAAGAACTGCAATAAAAAGGCTGAAAGTTGTTGGTCTGCTTCAGCCAGAAACTGTGAACCCCAGGCTTTATCACTGGGAAAGAAGAGTCCTTTGTTTTTATGACAGGATAACAGTGCACATGACTTGTTCTCGGTCGTTAAGAGACATTTGCCAGCTCAGCCTGGCTGGGAAGGGGTCAGGAGCCAATGTACTCAGCCCTTGCTTCCCTCAGTGTTCTGCAATATCTGAGTTTATTTTTAAAGCCCTGTTAAAAAAGCCCAAATTAACAATTACAGCATTCAATCTCAGATAATACCCAAATACAACCAATAACTGTGCAGATGAATGAACCAGACTCAGGTAGGGGAGGGGACAGCTTCAAAGGCTGAGTGGTAGACACATGCAAACACCTAATAAATATGACAAAAAGCCCATTAGACCAAGAGGAGCAGACTTGACCTTGAGGCTGAGGAAGCAGGAGGAAGCCACTCATGTGGCTGAGGCAAAGGAGATGTCAAAGCAGGAGAGGAATTTCCTGAGAGGAGCTCTGAGCAGTGACAGAGGCAGGGCAGGGCAGCAGCAGACTTGTCCTCAAAGCCCAGAGCAGGTTTGTTCCTCTGCAGTGTCCAGCCAGAAGCCATTACTTCTGTCAGCCAGCAATGTGCACACAGGTAAAACCTCAACTTTTTGTTCAAGGCAGAACTTCAGCCTGGTGAACTCAACACAAGGGGATGGGTCTGGGCCCACAGAAAGCCTCACAGAATGGTTTGGGTGGGAAGGGCCCTTAAAGATCACCTTATTTCAATACCCCAGTTATGGGCAGGACAATTTTCACTAGACCAGGCTGCTCAGAGTCCCTTCAGTTTTCATCACCACGTCCCCCCTCAGCAGCAACACCTCCCAAATGCACCCTGTAAAACCCAGCTCTGCAAGCACACAGAGCCAGCAGCTGCAGTGAGCAGCTCCTGCATAGTCCCCTACTGCCAGTTTTCTAATTTCCCCAGCCTGAACCACAGGACATGTATGACAATCCCAGCCTGCTCTTTCCAGAGGCCAGAGCACAGGGATTTCACATACATGTCCTAGTTCAGGCTTTCCTCTCATTTCTTTTAAGAGACTTAATGCCTCCAATGCTTGGATTCCAGGATTTTAATGGGTTTAGCTCTGTTTCCCCCTTTCCTGCTCTGCATCTAATACTTCAGCCCATAAATCTCTGCAAGCACACAGCACAAAAACAGATAAGGAAAGCTGTAGAGCCATAAAATACGCTGGAAAGAACCAACATAAAATCCACCCAATACAAGGTTTATAACCAAGGGAAGAAGTGGCAAAGGAAGCCAGATTAAGCATTGCTGTCAGTTTAAGTAAGTTGAAGAAAATCTGCCATATGATGCTTAATTAAGCCACAATAGATCTTAATGAATGATAATCACTCTGCTGATGGAAAAGCTTCAGAAGAGCAGATGAAAACAGGATAAGCCAAGTTTGGGATATTTTCTGCAAATATGGTGCTGTAGTAATAGCTGAGATTCCCCCCTCCCCAGCTCCCACATCCCTGTACACCTCTCCTGTACCAGGGATGGACATTTGGAAGGGGTGTGTTGGACTCACATCCTTTCAGGGGTGTGTGAATGCCCATGCCATTAACCATCCATCCCCTGGTACAGCCTGCACACAAAACCTCACAAAGCATCGCCCTCGGCATCTGTGCAATGATGACACAATTAACATGAATAACTATTCCACTCCATAGATTTAGTCCTTTTCCTCTGGGTAATTATGATCTTCCTTCCCCTCCCCAACACTCATCTCAAATCCTCAAGGGTAATATGCAGTCAGCTGATTTTACATTTATCTCGGTTCTATTTGTTTGACACATCTCAAGCAAGCTCCACAAAGCCAAAACCTCCTGCTCATTAATAACATTCACATCACCTCCTTCTTAGCTTCTTTAACATGCTGCTTTTATTTGGTCTAATTGCAACTCTCAGCGTGATTAATCACAACATTTTTGTGGGGAGCTGGGGAATTTGATATCCCTGTCCTCATATGGAGCTGATCACAGTCATGCTGAGAGTCCAGGCACACTTCCTGCAGTCTTAATGTAAAAACTTAGTATCAAACAACCCTCCTTGGCCACTGCACACTAGTTACCAGTGCTGCCATCTTCACCCAGGTCCCAAACGTGGATGAAAGATTGAAGGCGGATCATGTGATGGGAAATGAAATTTTCCTCTTACAAAAGTCTCCTTGCAGGGTAAGCTCCCTTCTCAATTAAACCTCCAGACCATCCCCTTTTACCAAATAGAATTATACATTTGGGTTGGAAAAGACCTTTAAGATTATCAAGTCCAACAGTAAAAACTAGCAGGGAAGTTGGAATTTTAAAGAACTAAATTTATACCCAGGAAGAACCTGAATTCAAGAGGCTGAGTCTCTCCAGACAAAAACTGCAGAGATGGTAAAAGGCACAATGGAGAACAAGCTCAGAATTCATCTGAGATAATTTTTCTTACATGCAGAAAGACAAGCACCACCAAAACTCCTCACACCCAAGTTTGATTCTTGCAACAGTTACAGCCTTGAATTTATTTTTTTTCCCCATTTTGCAGGCTACTGATGAAAAGTTTTTAAATGAGCAATTTTGGAATACCATCTTTTTCTTATAGAATTCAGTGGCAAAGCTCCCATGGATTTTAAAGAAACATAAAGAGCATTGGTGTACATTTCTGAAACATCATCTGGAGGTCACACGTTAATATTTGATGGTGACACTAGCTTGCCTTGCACTGGCAGGAGCAGCAGGACTGTGGTTTGCTTCTCCACTAGAAGCTCAATCTTTCCCGATTAACCAGTGATGTAGTGTCTCATCCACTTTCTACCTTACAAATCCCTCCTCCTGCCCCAAAATTAGCTGGGGAAAGGCCCAGGCTGTTTCCCAGGAATGAACTTTCCTTCCCCCTCTCCTCCCACCAAGGCAGACCAGATGAAAATCACACGGACACCAACAGCCTCTCCTACCCACTGCTCTCCCAGGCTGCATATTCTCCATTTCATTTGCTTTGTAAAACCCTTTAATCAATCGGGAAAGGCCCAACGATTATCACCTACTCAGAAAACACCATTTGAAAGCAGGGAATTAACTGCAGGCTCCAGCTCTAACCCGGAGTTTCATCTTTTTCCCGACGATCTCCTACAAGTGCTATTCCCCTTTCGGTGCTAGACCAGATGTTATCACTTGGATGCTGAAAGGCTGAGAAAGCCAAGAGCTAAACACGGGATTGAGGATGGTGTGTGAAGGGGGAAAGGAGTTTTTGACAAGAGGCAGAAGATGAAGCAGGTCGTGTACCCCCCATTTCACACATGGAGGGGTTCTGGGGCTGCATGGGATGGATTTCACCGGCAGGGAGCTGTGAACTTCTCATGGATGGAGCTGCCTTGTACCCACATACCATAAAACATCCCTGCTCCAGCCAGCAATCACTGACAGGGTGAAACCTGCACCACCACACCAGCAGAAGGTGATAAGTGTGTGATAACAGGATGTGCTGCTCCTAAAATCCTCCTCCTAAAATCTCTGGTTGTTTACTGAGCATTTTTCACACGTGCACATCTGCAAGTCTCTGTAGCCCTGACAACAGGCTGCTCACAAAACGGTGTTTCTGGGAGTAAGGTATTCACCCAGCAGAGGCCTCCCAAAAGAAAATGGGAATGCAGGCTCTGAAATCCCCCCCAGAGCACAGGGCAGCCCTGCCAAAACCAACACCTCACAATTTCTCACTTTTCTCAGCTCGTCTCTGTGCCGATGCCTTTTCCAGGTGCCCAGATCCCAAACTTCTCCCCACCCTCACCGCTGCTTGAACTGTTATAAACAGCCCTGGAAAAGCATTGCTGCTCTGGAATCACATTGTTTTGTTTTGTGCTTGAGTTCTTTAAGGAAAAAAAATATTCTATTCCCCCGAATATTTTTTAAACCCCATCTAAGTCACCATTAGCATTCTAAAATAGTGCTAAATTGCATCTGCACAGGTACACACTGTCATGCTCTGGGACCATTACTTGGAGAAATGCAAGTTTTATGGATTCTGTCTCACTTCTACCAAAATAAATTCAAAATATCTACAAATATGAAAATCAACATTATCTGACTACGATGAATAAAGGGATCTGTAATTGCTATTTATTATCCAACCATACTCTTCCTCCAAGCTGCCCAGGGACAGAAGGAGCCAGGGATCTTCTGTTGATACAGGTGATCCAGAGGGGTCAATGGAAGTTTTTGCATTCACACAGAGCACTGCAGGTCGGTCTTGTCTCACCATCCCCATCACTCACAGCAAAAAAACCACAATCAGAGCAAAGAGGGAGAATCAGCCAAGGCTGAGAGATTTTCCCCTGCTGTAACGTTACGCTACGCACAGTCAGAAAATCTATCAAAGCACCCGCCCGAGCAGCCTGTTCCAGCTTTTAATGTGCTTAATATAGACTTCTGAGGAGTCTCTTCAGTTCAGACACAGCTAACTCGAGAGCACAGCGTGAGTGTTGCACACAGACAGCTTTGGATCTCAGCAGTAGGCACGGACCAGCCCAGGGCTCAGTTCTTTGTCTGCCACTTCCCCAAAGGGCTCTGTCCCCAAAGGCTCCTCTGGCCCCAGAGGAGGGACACACCTGTAGGCACACAGCGTGCCCTTGCTGCTGGGACACGCCACACACCCCTTTCTGCTGATTTTTTCCCCTCTAATAACTCAGTCAAGCATATTCTCAGGTGAGTTGTGCCTGGAAAAGAACACAAAGCTGGCAGCAGAAGGGACAGCCCTTACAGCTCAGGGATGGCAGATTTGGCACCAGGTGCTTTGCACTGCATGCTGCTGTTCAAACAACCTGAATACATCCTAAGGAGACACCAGGGACCATCCTTCCCTGGATAAACCCTAGACCCAGAACAGATACAGAGCACTGAGAGCATTTCCTCATGGAAATCCACAGACCACACACTGAATTCAGCCTTCTTCAGCTCAGCATGAGAAGAACCCAAACAAAACACCCAACACCTCCTTCCCCAGCAGCAACCAGCCCACAGGGCTTCTGTCAGATTTGAGATGAGGAAGCCCACGAGCTGCATCTGTGTTTCTCAGTGATGGAGATGTGCACCATGCCCAGGGTGACACCAACATCAGACAAAGTCACTTGTGAGAGGAACGGGGAACGGCGAAGGCGGCAGAGTACAAATGACCCTCTGAGCACCACTGGGGTGCAAACAGGCTGTTCTCAGCTGTCCCAGCACACACCAGGGGTTCTCGGGGTTTTGTGAAACACAGGGGTGCAGACTGTGCTGGCTACAAGCAGGAAGACGAGAAGGAACTCCCGCAATAAAAGGAGTTCTCAAACCAAGCCAAACCAAACCAAACCTCTCTGGTTTTTCTGCACGCATCAGAGCTTTGCCAAGCAGCGAAACCACTTCACACCAGCTTGGCCCAGCATTTGAACCGGAGTCCCGTGGGACTTTGCATTGTTTGCTCCATCCTGGCACACGTTCAGACCGTCCATCCACCGTGACTCACCTCCCTCCTCTTCTCTTCCTGGCCACTTTAAAGGAAGTTGCATCTTCCCAGCGATTCGCACACCAGGCAGTCCTTTCTGTGCAGCTTCTTATCAGCAGCCCATTTCCTAAAAACAAGGAAGGGGGGTGGGGAGTGGGGGGAGAAGGAAAAAACCCATCAGCAAACGACAGTCTGGTTGTTCTCCGTTGTCCTTAAAATATTAACTAGACATTGACACACTGGAGTAGTTGCTGCCTGAAACCTGCTGCGACTGGGGATAACCGGGACATTACAGAGGGCTATGAATCAACTCAACTGCAGAGGCTTCAAGTCGTCCTGCTAGGCAGAAGTGAAATATGCTGCCTTACAACCAAGTGACCATTTCCGTATTTTTTCCAGTTATCTCCAGAACATTTATTAGATTAGAGGGTTTTATTTATGGACTCTGAAACGGTGCTGTTTCCCAGTGAAGCGTTTGTTATCTGTGTAATGTTCCTTTTGTTCTTCTGGACATTTGCATTTATTTATTGTGATTCATTGCTGCACAGGTATCAGGCTCCAAGTACCTACAGTTTTAAATACATTCACAACACACACATCTTTGCCATTTAAAATGCCTTTCCTCTAACAACCTCTCTAGAGCCAGAATATCTCCATTCCCAGATGAAACCTGAGATCCTAGGATCAAAACTGCTTCCATGTGACAGGTAACAGTAACCTTCCAAAAGCACTTGTGCAACCCTATGCAGGTTACTTCATAGTTTGGCACATTTATGGGAAAGTCAGAGCTTGTTACAACTGATTTATTTAATATAAGGCTTCATAAATAGGGCCTGTTTCTGCAATGCTTGGTACCTATATATATGTAAATAATTGGGATATTATTTACCCCCCAAATAGGCCCACCCTATTTAAAGCTGGCCTTGCTAGCAGGGAAATTTCACCTGTTCCTCTGCCCATTGTCAAGGTTAAAAATTTGCCCCTGAGCCTCCAAGTTATTTGAATTTAGGACTGAAGGCAGAATTTTTTTGCCTATAGCCAAGCCCTCAAATCCAGATGCAAGTTTTCCATGAAGTGATTTGTTTAACACTGATGCAAAGCCCAAGCTGAGGCTGGGGATCTGAACTGTCTGCAGGACCAGGGCCTGAGCAAACAGAGAGCCCACTGTGCTCCTGCCAGAAACAAAAACGAGCCTGGAGCAAGCTGCCAAAGGAAACCAGGCATGAAGAGTGTCTCCACCCCAAAATACCAGATTTCAGCTTTTGCTGGACTCAAATGAGCGTGCAATGTAACTCTGAGCATTGGTCACCAACCCTACAGTGCTCAGCAGCTTTCCTTGGAACTGATGTGGTGGGTGCATGTGTACTCCTATATTCAGAATTCTTTTGGTGCCAAAGGTGCCGCTTCTTGTAATGTAAATTTTACATTTCATGGATATTCTTAACGCCTCTCTCAGTTAGAAAAAATATGGAACCAAATAATACATGAGTAAAGGCAACATTTACTATATGGGATTTGCACGCTTTCATGGAATTTGGGTATAAACTCTAGGGACCCTTGAAATCAAAGTTCTTTCAATTAATTAATGCAACCAGTTGATTTGGAGCAGCCCTGCAAAACAGCTGGAAATTCAATATATCAGGGTTCTTTTGAAGAGGGTTGTTTTTTTCCTGACATGACTACCTGTGGTTCAACAGATGTTCATTCGAAAAAAACAAGCAGGGAAAGGAAGAGTATTTCCCCCTCACCCCAGATTCCAACAGCAGGGGAAAGACAACACGAGGACGTGGATTTCCAGGAAACTGGGATGTGCTGGAGACTGCTGATCACCCCCTACAAACAGGAAGGGCATCCACAGGGATGCAGGAGTGCTGAGCCAGGAAAGGGACACCCAGGAGAGCACACAGAGGGATGGCAACACGAGGTACGGCTGCAGCAGCCTCTGCCTTATGCTAACATCTCGCAGGCACATTATCTACCAAGAATTCCACCTGGAAAACCACTAATAAAGTAAGTCAGGCTATTCCCCAGCAGGGGAATCAGAGCTAATCAGTGAAAGGAGCCTTCTGTGCCCCTTTCAGGCTGCGAGCTCAGGCAGGAGCTGCTCACTGGAAGTTTTCACTGTAACACCGTGCTGATCTCTGAATGAAAAACCACGATTGCTCTAATTTCTGTGTTAATGGCACCGAGCACCACCCACGGCCTGAGGGGATGCTGCCCTGACATCATCAATGCCACCAGGAACTTGGGACACCGAGGGAGCAGGACACTACAGCAGAGGCACATTAAACCTCAGCCCTTGGTAGCCACCATCCCACTTCACAGACAGGACACATCTGCTTTTCAGGCTCTCTCGAAGAGTTTTTCCTATCTGCAGCAGCACACCAGGCACACAGCAGGGCACCTGCTATAAACAAACCCACCCTCAGCTGCAATGGTACCAGCTCTGCCTTTGTTGACTCTAAAATTCTGCTTTTGAAGACAGCAAGGGAAGAAAACAAGGAGATGCAATCCTGGCTGCCACTCTACAACCATCCTTTTTTCCCCCCAGCTTATCTCATTTCACATATGTAAAGAACCACAGGCAAGACATCTCTGAAAGTAAACAGACACCAGAGCATTCTGTATCCCCTCCAAATCAGTGGCCAGCACAGGCAGTTGTCATTCATTCAGCAGAAGGTTTTTAATCTGTGCCTAAGGAAGGGAGGCTGGGGACCACTTCTGGCACTTAGGATCAGGGGAACCTGAAAAGATTTAGCTCTGCCATGACTGGCTTTGGGATCCATACACAGCCCAAATCCAGACTGGAAAAGCACTGCTGGTCCTTCAGCATCTCCTGAGCAGGAATTTTACCACCATCCTTCTGACAAATCAGAACAGGATTTAAAAAAAATCCCCCCAGTTAAAACAAGGGATCTGCTTATGAACCCACATAAAATAAGAGCAGCTTTTACAATAGCTTGAGAGAGAAGTGGAAGGGTGGGACTGAGGTTGTCAGGGGTGCAGGTGGTGAAGGAAAGAGCCCGGAAATGAGCTGTTCTCCGTGTTCAACATTTCTCCAATCATTTTCATATTAGCATATCTCTAAGTGCATATAATTTTCACATCAAAGGGTAATTTCTTTAGGTATTTAAAAAAAGTAAAAACAACAAAAAACCCCCTAGGATTGAAGTAGAGAATAATTTCTTTCCTGAAATTTTTCAAGCAGCTCCTCTCTATGACATGACAGTAAAATTACAGAGGAGACAAGTGTTTAGAAAACTCTTCCCTGGAATTCAGATTATTCTTCAAGCACACAGTAAAAAAGGTTCAGCCAAACTGCAACAGGAAACATAAAGTCCTGGGAGCACCAGAGCTCCAACCTAACAGTGTCTTCACTCAGGAGCAGCCTGAATCCTCTGCCCATTGCTTGGGGGCTGAGATAATCAGCATTTCTGAGTTTGTGGTGGGGAGGGAAAACTGAAGATGAGTCTGAGCCCTTCTTGTCTCCCACCAGTCCTTCCTAGCCAGGGTGGTCCCTGTGCAAAAGCTGGGAGCAACTCTCTCCCTTTCCCTGTGCACTGCTCATCCTTTGCTCTGCAGCCTACAAAGCTCTTTTGCTCCTCTGGATGCAGACAGGGGCAGCATGGATGAGCACCAAGCACTTCTCTCCAGCCCTCACTAGAGCCTTGCAGGGCCCCTTTTCCTCTCCCCTGCCTCTTGCAGCAGCTCGAGGCTGGTCTTGGTGCTGTGTTCCAGCAATCTCAGGAACCAGGCTCGGGCAGGAGCTCTCCTTTAATGAGATTTTATTAAAAGACTCTATTACAAATAGCCACTTAAGCAAGTGAACCTTTGGAGCCTTTAGTCCGTGATGTCAGTGCTGTGGCTGGATGTTTCCTGGGAGTACTAAACCTGATGCTAATATAGGGCTGTTCTATATGACAGCTATAAAACTGCTTAAGCGTACCAGGCAGGAGGCCAGCAGGGCTTTTTGTGGCTATCAGGGCTTGGCTAAAGGTCCCCTGCAACAAGGCAGGAGGAAGCAGGGCCCTAGGCAGGGATTCAGCTTTCCCTCACCTCCTTTGCAAGGCTGGAAAAGCCCCTGAGGCTGGAAAAATCCACATAGCAGAGGCTCTGCAGCAAAGCCTTTGCATCCCTACCCAGATCTCCTGTGGCTGGAGAGATTATCCATCTCTGAGCCCTGCCTGTGGGGCCCCTGAGGCAGCTCTGCATCATCACCCACATGGGACACACCACACCACCTCTCCCCCTGCATCCCAACAGTGGCCAGCAGCTGTAGGAATACCCAAAATTTCTCAAAGCCCAGTATTGTCACATCCAGCAGCACCATTGGCACCAGCCTGGCTTTCCAGCCTGCCCTGCACTGCAGAGCTGCCTGCCTGCCCTCTCCTCACAGGCATCCCTGGGGCTGCACGTGTCCCCTGGCAGCTGCCTGCCCACAGCAAAGCCTCCTGTTTGCAAATCACACCCCAGATACACCAGGAATGCCAGCAATGTTTGCCGACGGTTACTGATATTAAAACTAACAGCAGAACTGGTCCGACCCACCTGACAGCTGGGGAGAGATAAGCAGAGGGCATAATAACACAGATTAATCACGTTTTAATCTGCAGTTTTCCACCAATAGGTGGCACCAGCAATTTTTGGATGTGCTACAACATGGTGCATCTGTTCCCTTGCCACAAGGCACCCAGCCCATGGCGGGGCAGGGAAGATGGATGGACCATCTATTGCCATGGCAGCACCCAGCCCCTCTCTTTTTCCTTTGAGGAGGGAAAGGTTAAAACTCCCACAAGCCAATTTTCCCTTCTCCAAACAAACTTATTTCCAGGAGTAAACCTAACTTGAATGAGTCTTTCAGGGAATACGAGTCTGGAAGCTGTATGCAAATAGATCAAAAAAATTTGCTTGAAATGGAAGAACAGACTAAGCTTCTATAGGAGACACGGCAAGAATACAATTTAACACAGCAAACCCAAAACTTCTTGTAACTGAGGCTGGCCACTCATGTGAAAACATCTAAATCACAATCTAACACAGTTTAAATATATTGTATAAATATGTTACCTTGACTAGAGCATCCTGCAGAGGAAAACATCGCACCACACACGTGCCCAAGACACAAATGCTCGACCTCTGTACACACAACAAAGGAGAAGCAACCCCAGCCAGGTCCAACCAAGCTTGTGGCCGACACAACTTCACAGGAAAAACTTCCCAGAACCGAGGCAAAGCTGGAAACTGCCTGAGAAGCAAACTCCCATCAGCTGTGCCACACCACTACAGGTGCACAGCATCCAAGCACTCCAGCTTGCAACTCCACAC
Organism: Sturnus vulgaris; assembly: GCF_052056855.1. NCBI lineage: Eukaryota > Metazoa > Chordata > Aves > Passeriformes > Sturnidae > Sturnus > Sturnus vulgaris. The sequence goes on along the minus strand of NC_142253.1, from coordinate 3,608,771 downwards.
AGCTGAATTCAGCCCGTATAAATTATTAAAGAGTCTGCAGAACATTACACAGTTCATGTAGTTAATGATTATAGTTCAGTGTCTAGGTCAGATATAATTAGATGTTACATTAAAATAGCTTCACAGAGCCATTTATTCTGATTTAATTACTTAAAATGATAATATAATGAGCAGTGCTTTCAAAGAAAAAAAGAAATCTTTTAATGAGCTCATTTTAAGTTAATATAAGGCAAATTAATCATTTAACAAAATGCGGTGAAAAGACAAGTTCATATTTCAAAATATGTTGTGCCTTTGTCAAGGGGGCTTGTTTATTACCATGCTGGGAAAGACACAAAAATGGGTGGCTCTTGAAACAACATCACATCCCACTGTACATCTGGAACATCTTTAAACCATATTTTCTTCCTTCCCCAGATATACCTGCTACTCCAGGGCCCTTTGAAATACAACCTGAGCAACAGATTTATGACCATCAAACTGTGTCTTTATTCCAGTGTGAAGCAGAGCCATAGCTGTGCAGAGCACTCACCCGAGGAGGTGAGCTTCTGATGAAGGGTTAATCGTGGCTTGCTTCATTAATCATTCATTTGCTGGCTCAGAAAATTAGCTTTCACTTGTTTGTTTGCTCAAGAAGCGATAAGCCCATTCCCTCGCTAGTTCATCTATTTTCTTCCCTTTGCATTGTTTTAGAGATTTTAATCCTTTCCAATTTTTGTAATCAGTCATTTTGGTCTTTTAGCAGGAGCGTTTCCAAGCGTGCAATTACTGGAGTGAAAGCAGGCAGCTCTCTGCAGGGAAGGAGCAGGCTCTGGTTCATAACCCTGCCAGCAACCTCTGCAGCTCTCCTCTTGTCCCACAGGGCACCTCACAGCCCCCGAGCCAAGGTGTCCCCACCTCCAGAGCCGGCCCATTTCTCTGCAAACAGGACTCCCTGCACTTCCACAGGCATTTAGAGGAACAGGGGTTTAAGAGCAAGGCAAGACATCCTGAGTGGTTTGCAGGTCATGTCCCGGCCACTCACCTCTTCTATCCTAACCTGCAACTGCAGCCTCGCTCAGCCAGCAAGGAAAACCTGGAGATTTGTAAACCTGGAGGAGGTAAAGTGGGGTCCTACTCCTAAGGCTGATTTCTTTCTCACAACACAAACCTGCCTCAAAAAAAGCTTTTCAAACATTTCCAGAGCACCACCTGCAAAACACGCGGTCCTCCAGCCCAGGCATCACTTGGACACCTCAGCGAGGGAGTGGAGACTGACTGTCACACGGCAACTGCACTCCTCCCACCAGCAACATAAATAATTTGGGGCTACACATTTCTTCCTCGGCGCTTTGCCTCTGCTCCCAATTAGGCAGAGCCGACGGCTTTCAGCTGCTGCTCTTCCCCGGCAGCGGATGCGGGAGCGATGCTATGACAACCCTGCGGGTGCCATCCATCTCACAGGTGGCACTGCCAGCCTCCAGGTGCACCCACCGGTGACCTGCCCGGCCCCTCCCTCCCAATTACCGGGGCTTAGGTGGGCTGCATCTGGGATATCACTCTCCCTTTGCTTTTTTTTTTTTTCCCCCTTTTTAAAATCTTTTTTTGCAACCCAACCCACTCAGGTTGGGTTTGTTTGCAGCAGCAAAGCCCCCCTGGCCAGTTGCCCACGTTTGTTTGTGGCAGTGGACCAAAGCAGGATGGTGTGCAGCCCAGCGTGGCCTCAAACTCTACTCACTGCTGCTTTCCCTTTTCTAGCCTGGAACCTGGGTTTTGAAGAAAAACACATCTCTGAGCTGCAGGGCCCCAGCGTGAGGCTCGTGTCACACAGTCATTAATAAGGCTTTCCAGACAAATCTGACTGGAGAGATAATAGGCTTAAACAATTAAAAAAAGAAAGAAAAAAAATTAAAATTTTCGGTGATGGAGTATTTTCTCATCCTATTTGCTGTAATTATTTTCTAAATGTAGATCATTATATACGATGCAGGCAGCAGTATTCCAGAGCTAATCAGGCCATATGTTTCCACATTTTGAAAAGAAAACTAATTAAAAAGAAATGAAAAATGAAAAGGAGAAAAAAAAAAAAAAAAAAAGAGAAGGTTTGTGAAGAGGACTGGTAGGTTTGGGTCGGAGAGGAGCAGTGAAGGAATCTTTCAGGAATGTATACATTCACTCCACTCGGCTCTGCGTTTTGTTTTCAGAATTGTTTCTGGCAGAAACCTAAAGAAAAATATGAACCAGATGTACAAGGAAATAGTTTCTTCATCAGAATGAGAAGAATAGCTCTCTGTCTGCCAACAGACTTGGAGCCTTTACGCTTTACCAAGGTGATGTTAAAAATACCCTTCAGTGATGGGCTTTCCTTCAGCAGTGCCAGGGGCAAATGGGACACAGGGAGAGCATCCCTGGGAAGGGGGATGGCCCAGGAGAGCATCTGCCCCTCCCAGGTGCCCTCAGGAACGGAGTGAGTGGTGGCACATCCCAGTGCCAGCAGAGATCCCCCAGCCCTGGCAGTGCAGGCAGGCAGCCAGGGCTGGGCAGGGCACCTGGCAGGCAGCTGCTGCTGCTGTGTTTGGGTTTCTCCAACCCCTCCCAAGGATTCACCGTGCCAGGGGCTCAGTCCTGAGCCACAGGTTCAATCCTGAGCCAGGGCCTCACAGCACTGGGGGCTGCACAGGTCCCAGCTTTCTGTAAGGGTTCAGGGAATGACCGGCTGGGGTGGGGAAGGGCAGATTTGGAAGTCTCATCCAAGAGCAGCCCTTGGCAGAAAGGAGGTGGGAAGAGCCCAGGAGAACACTGTCAGCCCCTTGGCAGAAGGGATGGGAATCCAACTGATATCTCATTCATTGCCCCCTCACTTTTTTGTTCCAGGTAATGCAAATCTTCTCCAGCTTCTCACTCCTCCTCTGCTCCAAGGCTGCAGCACAGCCTGGGCTGATGGCCCAGCCCTGGGCTGGCCCTGCAGGGTGAATCCTCCTTGCTCACCTTCCCTGGGTATCTGCACCACCTCGTAGAAACATAAGCAGCATCTCCGCTGACATTGATCCTTCCCCAGCTGTGCTGGAAAAATGGGAAAGGTCTCAGAAATGGGCCAGCAGCTTCATCACAGCATCTTAGCAGAGGTGTGAGGAGGGCAAGGACTGAGACCAAGTGGTGGGGAGAAGAAATAGTAACAAATTATTCCTCTGCTCCAAATTTCTGACTCATGACAAAACTAGGCATGGGCAGGAGAGCAGATCCTGAGTGCTGAAGTGTTTCCATGCCTCATCTGGGCTTGTTGCTGTGCCTAAAGCCCTGCTCCACTCCTGGGGTCCTCTGTGTCCCTGGGGTCCTGCAGGGACAAGGAGGATCCAGCACACCAGGTGACCTTCAGACACCCTGGGGTCCCACCCTGTGACCTGTGGGTGCTGCAGAGGCACAGCCACCAACCCAGCAGGGCTCCCACAGAATCCCAGTGACTCCAGTGAGGTCGGTGGCTTGGGAAGGGAGCTCAATTGGAAATTAAATAGGACAGGAAGAGAGAGCAACCAGGGAACTTTAATCTCATTAAATACACCTTGAGGCTTAAAGTAACTTTGCCAGGAGGAGCCTTTTTCTTGCCTTTAACCTTGCTCCAGCCTCCCTGCACCAGGAACAGGCTTCACAAGGACTTGTCCTTCTCTGCTTTGGGCAGGTCAGAAACCTCTCTGAATCCTCCTGGGTGCTTGATTTGAAAGGGGGTGGGGAAAAAAGTGCACTGGTTTACTGAAACCAGCTCATTTTGAGGGAACCACATCAGCTTTGATGAGCAGAGTTGCTGACGAGGATCTCCAGCAGCGGTAGCAGGCGGTGGCTCTTCCGTAGGCGTTTGTTGTCCACAGAAGATGAATTTCTGTCTCTCAACAGTTTTTAATTCCAGTAGAAAAAGTTTTCCAAGGTTTTGTAATTAAAGGTAAGGAAACCCAAGGCCTCACTACAGTAGTATTACAGGATCTTTGTTTTCTCGCCAGCACTACTTTAAAACAAACAAATACTGCAAGCTCTGGAGTTGGCTCAGCAAATTGGCTTAGTCCTTACAGGCACTAGCTAATACAAAGGGCAAGAAGTTCAATTTTTTTGCACTGAAAAGACCCAGTTTCATTTGTTTGAAAGCCAGTAGCGTCAAATCTTCCTTCCCAGGTCTATCACAACTCCCTATAAATTAAAAAAGCTCAGCTGTATTTCACAAAGCATCTAAAGCAGCTGAGATTTCACATGGGACACCCGGGAGAGAAGTTTAACAGTGCATGTTTCATGGTGATTGGCAAATTATCAGGTCATTGCTCCAACTTCCACAAACATCAGCAGCCAAAAGCAATAAAAATACAGGTTTTGGTCTCAGGAGCCTTCAAACTATTTTCCAGAGTTCGACTGCATGACAAGATGCTCACTACGACACTGCAGAAGCACTGGGCTGCTTAATTAGAATAACACAGATGCAGTTCAGTTTTTAAGTCAATCAGAACAATAAACATAGAACCAACAGATTTTCACAAGAATTAGTCAAACATTTTCCTTGCTTTGTGTTTTAAATGCATTTTTTTCAATTTTGTCAGAACGTAACCCTAAAGAAACACATTCCTTCTTTGGCCAAGGGGCATCTCTGTAGGTGGCCACTCCTCAGCTTACCTGGAATTTGTCTCATTCAATGGTCTCAGCACTAGGAAACAATAAAAAAAGCTCCCACACACATTTCTTCCAGCTCTCCCATCTGACAGGCAAGCCAGTATATGCATGGGGCGGATATCTCCAACCTCAACATTTCCCTGACAACGATATCAAGAAAAAAAACTCCAGGGGTTTTGTTAATAGAGACAAACTTCAAACATCCTTTATTCCCGGATTTAAGCGGGCTGTAATCCTATAGGGTTGATTTTCCTCTCACTGGTGAGAACAGACACCAACGAGTTGTTTCCTGAAACACTCTCAACTGCTACTGATGCTTTTTTTTTTTAACCTTGCTTGAAAAACTTCGAGTTCCTCAGAGCAACCAGGAGCCAGACACTCCCCCTCCTTTCTCCCGCAGTTTTGGAAAAGCTGCTGCCTTCACTAGAAGCAGTGGGACACAAGTTTGTGTTGCGTTTTGCCCCAAAAGGCACAGCTGGCTGCAGCCCATCTGCTAGAGGAGGCTCCAGATGCAGGCAGAGCATCCTCCCCTCCCTGCTGGGTGTTGGTACCCTGTCGCTGGCTCTGCCCTGCCTGCTCCTGCCCTGCTGCCGTGCTCTCCCGGGGCTGAGCAGCACTGCCAAGGGGATAAGGGGCTGCGATTAGGCGCTGCAATTCCCTGCTCGTGTGGGCTGGCAGAAAATTACTGCTCAGCCGGAGAGGAAAATAACATCTTATTTACCGTCTCTCCTGGGACTCGTCTGAGGGCTGAGCAAGTGCTGACTCACAGGCTGCGGAGAGGTGCCGAAATGCAGAGCCCAGCTGTGAGCTGTGAGCTCTCCTCAGCGCTGGCAGAGCCCCAAAACCAGTACCTGCACCTGTACTGGTACCAGTACCAGCACCGGCTTCAGCCGGCCGTCCCGGCTGTCCCCATAGACCAGAAACGAGACTTTCTGCCTCCATCCACCTCGGGCGATCTGTGGCTGTCCCTCCACAGGCAGCAGGCGTGGGGCTGGCTCAGCCAACACCCTCCAAAACCCGGGGTGCGTGGCTGGGGGTGGCAGGGACAGGCAAGGGGCCATCACACCCCGCAGAGCTGCCAAGAGAGCCAGGAGTTTTAAAAAAGGACCCTGCCTCCCCATTTCACTTTCCTGCTGAAAACATCTGGTCTGCTTGGCACCTATGCTGCAGCAAATATAGCAGAGCATCCTGCTCACGGGCACGGTGCCACCGCGACAGATGGGTACGAGCACAGGCAGCCAAGAGACCTTGTATCAGCATCAAGTGTGTTTGCTAAGGGCAGGATTCGCAGCCAGAAATGTCAAAATGGCTGAGTTTCCGTGCCTGTAGATACCGGGGAGGCGAGACTGTGCTAAACCAGCTCTGGGCAGGATTAGCTCTGGAATGGTGCGGGGAAGCTCATTTCTGCAGCTACAGAGCATAAGTTTCTGGTCGCGTGGAGCTGGATTAACTTCTGGCTTGGGGATGTTCCCGCTACTTCATCCCATTTCCAGGCGAGAGAGCCCACAGATTGCCCTGGAGCTGGCGGGACACCAGCAAGGCGAGAAAGCCATAATCCCACAGCCGGGAGGGACACGGGCAACAAATTTGTCTTTGCAAAATGGGTTAAGAGACCTGCTCTCAATTAACCCCAGGTCAGCTCGGCAGGCACAGAGAGGTGCCAGCACGTCCCCGCTGCGCACATCCTCGTAGCCCCGGGCAAACTGCTACGCCTGGCTTCGGCGGGGCGACCGCTGCCTTCATTTTCCATCAGGGAAAGAGCAAAGGACTAATTGCACTAATTAGCGTTGCCCTCATTTCACAGCAATTTCAGGAGCTCGGCAGAGCGCTGAGCCCCGTGGCGGGTCGGGAAGCGGAGAGGGAATGAGGAGCAGCAGATGTGCAGCGGGAAAGGTGTGGGACCGGCTGGTCCTGGTCACTCCGGGCTGCACGTGTTCTCGGAGCGGCCACCGGGACGCGGCCACCCCAGCGACAGCAGCGGGAGCTCGGCTGAGCATCCTGCATCCCTCATCCCTCATTCTGCATGCCACATCCTGCATCTCTCATCCGTCATCCCACATCCCGCATCCCGAATCCCACATCCCTCACTCTGCATCCTATATCCCGCATCCCACATCCCTCATCCTGCATGTCACATCCCGAATCCCGCATCCCTCATCCTGAATCCCGCATCCCCGGCCGGGGACACTCGGCAGCCGCCGGGCCCGATGCCCAGCGGGGCCGGGAGGGGATGGAGCAGTGCGGGGGCACAGGGAGGGCGCTGCCCGTGCCACGCTCCCCGCTGGGCACCGCCTGCCCTCCTCCCGCTGACAAGTGATTGACTCGGGCATTGTGGTCCTGCCTGATCGCAGAAACAAACACGCTCCGTATGAAAATCTCGGCTTTCTAATCCCAAAGACGCTTCCTGTGGGAAAACGTGGTTGGTTGTTTGAAGGGGGGACTGAGAGGCATGGGATGAGCTATTCAGAGAGGCTGGGGGGAAACGAGGAGCAGGGCAGGGATGTTTTTTCTCCCACACGGTTACAGCCTGCCTGGCTCTTTCCTCAGCTGGTGCTTTAAGAAAAAAGTAATGCAACACACACCCGGAATGAGAAAGGAAGGAGAATTGGCAGAAACCAGCACGTCTGCACTTGTTTTAAATTTTTGTATTTATTAAAATACTCTGGAAGTCTCTTGCATTCCAGCAGCCTTTGGAACAACACTGAAATAAGTTACATACTGGGGAATGCTTGATTTCCAGCAGCTCCAGACAAACAAATCTCCCAAAGGGACTGGTAAGGATGGGCACAGGAGTGACTTGCCCGTGCTTAATCCCATCTGTGAAATGTTCATATTCTCCAGTCTGAGCCCTTCTGGCAGAGGCAGGCGTCAGCAGCAAGTTGGCCTCGTCTAACCATGAGGGTGCTTGGATTGAGGTGTTTACAGAAACATCTGGCACCTCCAGTAGCTCTGACATCTTCCAGCAAACAGCTGATCTAAGAAGAACCATAAAGAAAGTAATTAAATACTGAAATGCCACTAAAAAGACGAGAGATGGAGACAGCTGGCAGTGCCCTGACCCTCTCTGCTGGTGCCAAGAAACAGCCCAGACCACAGCAAACTCTGGCAGAGAAGGCAAATGCTGCCCTCACAGCCCAGTTTTATGGAAAAAAAAGATGCTTAACCTGCTTCCAAATCTGCCTCAGAGCCCCTGAAGAGGACACCAGGGAGGCACAGGAGAGATATTCCATAGATCAGGAGCAAAATCAGTACCAATGCTTAGCTCTGGTGGCTCCTTCCCCACAGTGATGCTCATCCTCCCTGCCAGGACTGCTCCCTTCACCCCCTGAGCACTCAGACCTCCAAAATACGGGGATGGTTTTTTTCCCGCAGCAGCTTGGAACCCGCCCAGTGCTGCAGGGAACAGCAGGGATTGCTGCTGGGTGGAGGGGGCAGAGCCAAGGCTGGCACAGGGACACTGGCTGTGGGCACTGCCAGCAGCAGCACAGGGGGCTGGCACCTACAGACAGCTCTTTTCTCTGGTGCCAAATGGCATCGGGGGTGGCTGAGGAAATCAGATCCAGATCAAAGCAATGTACTGATGTGAAGCCCACTGGGAAAGTGACCCCCATCCTCCAAAAAGAAGTTATTTCGGAAGAAATCTTAAGTGGATCCAAGGGAAGGAGGGAAGGCATGAGTGAGAAAAAGGACAGAAAAGAGCAGGAACTCTCCTGGGCAGCAGCCATACTGTTCCTCAAGACCCTCTGGTTTGCCACAGTCACATTTTAAACTCTGGAATTCCATCTGGAATGCAAATTCAATGCTGATTTTAAAAGTACCTGGCAGCTTTGGGGACACAAGAGCAAACAAAAACTTGGCTGCAGGTACAAACAGAAATGCATCTTTTGCCTCTCATTTTGGGGAAAAAACTCAGATCCACGGGTCCAGATAACTGAATTACTTAAATACACACAGCTGGTTTATACAGACCCTGCAGCTCCAGCTGACTGACAAAACTCACTCTGAATATCTTGAAATGTCATAAAATGTAGGAAGTGTGTATCTGATAACCACATCCTACAACGAGGACATCCTACAACACAGACATCCTTTATCCCCCTGCAATTACCTTCACGCAGCTCTGTCTTATTCAGCAGCTCTGTGGTCTCCAGACTTTGGAGATTTACCTCTTTACATTTACTTTTTTCCTTTTTTTCAGTGATGAATATTACAGCTTCTGAGATAAAAAGAAGCTGGGAAGAAAGAGAACTCTTTACCTGTGAGGAATGAACAAGAGAAATAGGAGGACACAAAAAACCGCAGTTTCTCCATGTACTTTCTTTGCATCCTTTGTATTCCCCAAGCTGCAATGAAAGTGGTAAATCACAAAACCCTAGTTCAGGACGAAGTTCCACAAGGCATCAAAATAAATCTCATACACCAAATAAATTAAGAGCATCCAGCAAAGCCCCACAATTTATTATTGGCTATCAGAACAGCCCCAAGCATGCTGCTGTTAAAAAATTAGGGAGAGGCCTGGAAGTGGCAATAATCCCCCCAGCTCAGTGGAAAAGGAATCTAACTTAGCTTCCTTCTGGTGCTAATAATTAGAAAGACTTGTGAGGCCTGAGGGGGTATTAGGTTGTTTACAATTTGGCCTTTACCAGATAAATTAAAGTCTATGGGAAGCCAGCAGAGATTTCCCAGGAGGGGTTTGTGTCCTGCTGGGCAGGTTCTCTGTGCTGTCCGTGGCAGTGCCCCTTGGACTGAGATAGAAAACAGCTTTAAAAGGATAAAAAATGGAAAAACAGGCTGAATTAGCCCAAGAAAATGATCAATATCTGTACAGGGCACCTGAAGCTGATACCAAAGCTCTGCCTGCAGAAGAAGAGGGAGGCTGGAGCACAGTTCCTGTGTGTGGAATGGGATTTCACCATGGATGGAATAATAACAGTGCCTCCAGACAGCTAAGAGCCTTTCTGGGGAAGAGGCAGAGGTGAAAACTGCATTGCCTGTTTTAATTCCTCCCTCCCAATTCTGGAGCCTCCGTTTTGTCCTAAATGACACAAATATGGGACTTTGATCAGACAGGCCCTAGGTGAGTTCTTCCCCCAATATGACAGTTAATGCCATCTGAAGGGCTGCCCAAAAAAGCTCCTTTGGAAAAGCTCTTTCTCCAGCTAACCTCTCCTCCAATTTAGTACTGTACATCTGAAATTTTGAAGCCAATTTTCTTTTTACTGGAGCTTTAATGAAAGGAGCGAATTATTTATAATGGCAGTTGTTACTCTGGGAAGAGGCAAGTGAAGCTCTCAGGACTTTTGCCCTAGACCTCATGTCACTTTTTTGCTCTGTTTGAGCAGCAGAGACACATTTTTTACTCCAGTGGCTCATTTATTCCACACAAATTATCACAAAGCCTTATGACAGCAACAGAGTGGGGGGTCACCTTGGCGAGCAGGAGGCAGGTGGGAGGGTCTCACACAGCTCTGGATGGTCACAAATGGCCCTCGAGCAGGCACCACTGCCCCCATCCCAGTGGGGTTTGCCTTCTTGTTATCACACAGCCCTGCTGTAATTTTGCCTCATTCCCTAGAACCAGACACTTCCTGATCCTGCTCCATCCTACAGTCCAGGTGCCCGACACCAGAGTGCCTCTGCAGCTCTGGCCCCCAGGCTGACCAAAATTGCTCATTTAATCCATTAGCAGCTTCTATATCAAAGGCATTTAGGGACATGAACAGCTGAGAGCAGAACACCCATTGTCCTGCTTGGGGAGGTGGTGAACGCTCCTGGGTTCACCCAGGAGAGGTGCCTGAGGCTCTGGAGGGGTATGGTGAGCCTACAAACATTTCAGCTGCTGTGAAAAGTTGGATTATTATTTTAATTAGCTCTGTCCAAGTACTGTCTGGGTCCTGAGTACGCATTTTTCTCTCTCAATCATCACACAGAGCAGCACAAGCCTCCTTGCAAAAAATGGACAGTAAAGGAACCCAAACCCACAACTTTTTATACTTCTGACTTTCATAACAATCTGTTTATTTTATTAGCTGAGAACTGACAGTAGGGTGAATGTTGTTTGAGTCAACTTACATATATAGGTAAAAAATCCCGAGTGATTTAAGAAAGGGGTCTGGGAAAGGAGAGGCAGGGAGGTGGGAAACGACTTATTGCTTTGCAATAAAGCTTTTAAAGAAAAGAGAAAGGGGTGGGGAGAGAAGGAAAGAAAAGAGCAGCAGGAGGCCATCTAACAAAGCAGATTCTGCCCAAATTGCCAGCGAGAGGCCCACAAGTCAGTGGGGGCTCACGATGGGGAAAAAACTCCAGCAGCCCTGAGGACATTGTGAGGTGAAGAAAGTGCTTTGCAAAGTGGTTACAGCCTGCCCTGTCGCTGGGGTCCTTTCTTTGTTTTCTCAGCCCTGCAAATCACTATCTGGACGGTATTTTGTAAAGGCAGCCCCTGCCTGGTGGGATGGGCAGCTCCCTGTAACCGGTGTCCCACAGCATCTGCATCCCCTTCTGCTCCGAGATAATTTCTGGGCAGCTGCACTCGTAGTTGCCCTCCACAGATTTCCCTTTGGACCAGAGGATACCAAACTCGTGGCAGAGACAATATCTTGTCTGAGTGTCACATCCAAATCAGTAAAAAGACTTTGACTAAGACAACAAGCAAATGTTTCTTGAAAAATCCCACCAGTTGCTCCTTGCTCAGTGCAAACCAGGGGGATGCTCCAAAGCTCTCTCTGTGCCCTGCAGCATCCTCTGTGCATGAGAGAGCACGCAGCCATTGCTCTGACACACCTGTGTTAAAAATAAATAGTGGCACTTTTTGGAGCAGTGCCTCGCTTTACCAGTCAGTGAAATGGGCAGTAAATCTGCCCCACGGACTCCCCATTTCTTGCTGGTGGATGAAAATCCCCGTGACTCGGTGCCGAGTGCTCTGGATGTGTCGGAAGCCTCATCTCCCTCTAAAGAGCCCCAGGCAGGACCAGCCCCTGCAGGACAACGCTGCCAGGGGAGACTTTGAAGTCGTGTCCTTTCTTCTCTTTCAAGGACCGATTTATAGAGGCACTTGCTGCCACGAGATTGATGGACAAAAGGGCTGGATCAGCTACTGTATAGTCAGGGGTGAAAGCCTGGATCCATCAAGGTCAGTGGCAAAATTCCCATTGACTTCAATGAGGGCAGGAATTCCAAACTGCTCTCTGCTTCACTGGAGGCACTTTCACATGGAAACCTTGTGTCACAGCCAGACAGATGTTAAATTCAGCTTTTCCTTCAGCACACACACCACCGGGACCCACTGGACAAGGCGCTTCAAAGAATCCGGGCTCGGAGTCTGCACGCACGTGTGCACACACAAACACACACGCCCTTTCCCAAAGGGTTTGATATCCTGCCGAGCTGCAGGAAAACACAGTTTGTGAAAGGAAAGCAGCAAACATTACCCCAGGCTTGGGCAGCACTGACCTGCCTTCCTGGCAATGAGCTCCACAGATTTTATGTGTTGGTTTACTCTGGTGATTAATAAAACATTTGGTATTCGATGGGATTTATCAACCTCTCTGCCCAGGACAGCACACATCTCCCAGAAAAGAGCAGCAGCATCCTCAGCTGCACAGCTGCTGCCCAGGACTGTGCAAGCACTGCTGAAGAAGAGTCACCCTCGTGCTCTACATCACTGGTAAGAGACACTGAGACTCCAGATGCTGAAGTGAATCTGAACCAGGTGAGGTCTGAGGGAGCTGCTGTGAGTACCAGAGACAGCCTGGTTCCAGGACAGACACAGCTCAGCCCTGGGAGCCATCCCCATTCCAAGGACCAAGCAGCAAAACCCCAAGTTAGCAGAGACTGTGCTGGAGAAATAAATACCTGCACGACCCACTGTCTGCCTGCACTTTTTTGTAACATATGGTGTCCAGCTCTGCTCCCCCATGCAAGCATTCATCAGCCCCACACTTATCTGCATCCTGGCCTGTGCTTAGTAGGCATTTTTAAGATGTCACTGGAAGAAACATCTCCCACATGTGCTTCAGCATCACTGTGTGTCAGAAGCTCAAGGTTCACCAATGCTCTTCCTCCTTCCCCCGTGCTTTCCGTGCATTTTGCCAAGTAAGCGGTTTTGGGCTTCAATTCTCCTTCACAAACACTTCTTTATGAGCTAATGTTAATACTCAGGAGAGATGCAGTCAGACAGCATAGGAAAGTGGGATTTTCTGCTTCCAGAGGAGATAGCACGTTCCCAGCAGCAGGCCTGTTCACGGGATAATTGCCACAAAAATCCTCCCAGACATAAGGGCAGAGCAGGGAGCACTTATTTCTCTCACTGTCCCACTATGCCTGTGATGAGGAAGGAGGCAATTCTCCTTCACCCTTCCCACTGTCTGAGCCATCCTGCATGGATAGAAACCTCGTGTTCATGTCTTGCAGGACACCCAGGGCAGCCAGAGCAGCTCGAATTTTCTTGAGCATGGAGAGGACGGCAGGGAGAGGCAAGAAGCCAATGGAGAAGAAATCTGTTAGGTTTGAAAGACACCCAGGACTTCCAGGACTCCTCAAGCTGGACCCTGCAGCAGTCCATTGTTTTTCTGGCCATGTTGCAGGCCATCCTTGGCACTCCAGGAACACACCGAGCTCTTTCTGCTGGCAGCAAAGCCCATCCCAGAGGCTGGAGAGACTTTGAAAATTAATTTACAGGCACTGAAGTCTCTGAGAGTCTATTGCAGGCTAAATCTAATGAGGGGGCTGGGTAAGACTCATGGGCTATGGCTTTCCAGACAGGCCTTCTTCAAATGCACAGCCTGTCAAAGGGAAAGGTCTGGGCAGACAGTCTTGCTAGGCCTGGAATAAAGCACGCTCCAGCCAAATTTGGGTTCAAATTACGTTTTCTAATGTACCACCAGAGATTTTGGCTCTGTTGTTACTGTGCAAAAGGATTTGTAATGGAATGGAGATTTAATCTATTATTGATTATTGCATTATTAAAAAAATAAAAGTAAAGTCAGTCTCTTTGAAGGACAAAGTAATATATTTAAAAAAACCCTGAAGTTTCATAGTAACTCTTAAAAGTCTTTACTGCTCTTCTCTTTCCTCAATACAAATCTTATTACCAGAGACAAAGTTTTACTCTTGTGCTGTTTTATATCTCATACTTTTATCCTGTAGCTCTCCACTCCAGCCCCAGCATCACCTACTTTATCTCCCCTTGTCACCTGCCAGACTTCCCCTCCCCTTACATCTGCCTGGGCCACATCTTTCTGCTCCTCCAGGATACTCCAGCTTCAGTCACCACCTGGGCTTCCTTTTATTCTATTTTCCATCCAAAAAAAAAATTCCCCAACCTGAAACATACATATGTAGAAAAATAACTTTGTACTTGGCTATGAACTATCAGATTGAACCCTCTAGCTTGGAGACATTTAAAATTCTTTGGGGAAATGATTTTATGTCCCATAACTTGGTGTTACATGACATAGTTTAGTGCTTTAGAACTGTGAAAAGGTGAAGACAAGAGGTTGGAATACCAAACCAAGCCAACTCTGATGCAGTTTTGGAGGCAGGGGGAGGGATGAAAAGGCAATGTGAAAGCCAGAGAGAATCTACCCACAGAAGAAGGTGGAAGGAGGCAGCATCCCAGCTCAGAGGGTGCTCCAAAAACAGGCTGCAGAGCCCTGTTCTGCACCAGGTGTGCACAAGGGTCAGCTCCACCTGGCCATGCAGGACCAGGGATGCTCAGCCCTGTGCTCCCCCACCAGCCAGGCTCTGTGCTGCTCGTATTAGGGAATGAATTTTTCCAAGCAAGCCAATATTAAACCCAGAGGTTTTGGGTAAGATGTGTGCATTGGGATTCATGTAAAAAAAAATACACGGGGTCTAGAACACAATCAACACACTGTTGGAACTTTACCTTTTGGTATCCTTTGTAGTTTGTTATTGTAACTGCAAGTCTAAGTCCACTAAAATATCCAAGTGCTGCTTTAAGAGGTTTTGTTTTTGCATCTTGTACAATTAAGCCTCTCAACAGTGGTTTGGGATAAGAGTACACTGGAGATCAAAGTCATGCAGCTACATTTTCCCTCATCACCTGAGGACCACGAACAAAACTATGCAGATCACAGAAACCTCATTTAAGGTGAAAAATCCCATTAGCTATAATGTGTAGATTCTTAACAGATGTTGTACTGGAGCCAGCAGCTGCATGCTATGGCATCTACTGTGGAAGAACAGTATTTAGTCATGAGGTATTTCTTTCATAGCACATTAAGATGCTCAAACGCCGGGAAAAGAAAATAAATTTATAATACATTTAAAAGCAACCTTAGACCTGGAGCTGTTAAGACTGGGCTTGTCACAAAAGCATCTAGCTACAGGGCTGCCAAACACCTTCCTGCCTCCCCGTGGGCTGAGAAACCCAGTGCTGGCTGGAGAAGGCAGAATGGGAATGCTGTGAGTCACAGCAATAACATCACCTCCCCCTGGCCACACAGCCGGAGCAGAGGGATGTACGGAGCAGGAACCAGAGCACGGACAGGCAGGGATGGCAGGGACGGGCAGGGATTTAAGCACAGCTCTCACAAGGTGCTCCTCGTGGATCCCAGTGTGCCAGCTGTGACTGAGCTCTGGCTGCAGCTCCTGCCGATGCTGGAGAGGAGCACCAGAGATACCCCTGATTTCAGAAAAGCAATTGGATTAAAGATGTTGATTTTTTAAAAACCACAGTAATTTAATTGAGTAGGTTTCTGGCCAGCTGTAAGAAGGGACACCTTTCGGCCATTCTGTCAGCTGGGGAAAAACTAAAACACGTCAGAATTAGTATTTTTGTGATGGGGCTGTGCTTTCCCAGTCGCTCCAGACAATGCAGAGCCTTTAGAAATGAAGAAACTCCCAAATGCTGCAAAAGGAAGAACACTCCCGAGAAGCACATCCTTAGCTCTGAATCACAGCATGCTGGAGCTGGGCATCCCTGGAATCCTTCCTTATGGATGCAGAGGCAGCAGCAGTGCCTGTGCCAGCCATCAATGGCTGCACCCTCGCTCCTTCCCTCTTGTTCTGTGTGGTCCAGCCCTTCAGATGGACTTTGGACCTTCCCCCCAGCAGAATTCCCAAGGCTCCCTCACTGCAGAGCCGAGCTCCATCCTGCAGGAACAGCACCGAGGCACGGGGCCCTCGCTGCACACCGTGGCTGATAAGCAGCACTCACTTTTAAGATCTCATAAATCAAAATGTCAGGCAGCTTTTATGGTCTAATTGAGCCTGGAGTCCTTCAATAATAAGCCCTTGAGAAGTGGGGGCAAAAAGAATTTCCCAAACCCAAGTTCTGAGGAGGTTTTTACACTTGCCAAAGACTTCTGCCTCCAAGGCACTCTTTTGGTGAGCACACCCAGCAGAACAGCAACCCCAGGCAGCAGTGATTAAGTGTCAGGTAAGTGTGTCAGGTAACTGCATGCAGAGGGAACAATGCTCACCATAGTGAGAGAAAAAGTCACCCAAAGGCCAGAGAGATAAAGCAAATCCTGCTCTGGATGTCTTCTCAGTGCTCATGTCTCCGGTTTGTGGAAATGAAACATTGCAGCCTGTTAACTCCCCAAAGCCTGGAGAGGGATGAGATCTTATCCCTCAGCCAAAAAGGGGCTTTGCAAGAGGCAGATTACAGGAATATCTGCTGTGAGGGTCAAGTTCTGCCTTGAGGAGTGGTTGAACTAATCAAACTCCAGCACATCTCTGCCACTCTCCATCCTGGTGTGATTCCACGAGGAGAAAAAAATTCCTATCTTCACCTAACCATGCCCACCTGTAACCACAAAGCCACTCCCAGGCAGACTTGAAGCAATGAGCTCAGACTACCCACCCTGTCCCCAGCTGAATCAGACACAGGAGGGATTGGTAACAACCAGGCTAACATGACCTCCTCACCTTCTCTTACAGCCAGACCCAGCTGCACCTCCATCCACCAGAAGTCATCACAGTTATCCAAGAAATTACCTTGCTCCTAGATATACTCATTAAGCTCTTTACTTAGACAAGGAAGATTGAACTCCTTCCCCTTTCACAGACTTTGAATCAGTTCTGGTACTTCTGTACACTTTTAAGCATAATTAACTTCCATTTTAAAATCACAGACACTGAAGCTCAACAATTCATAGTTGACTGACAGCTACAACAAAATCCAGCAGCAATAACGTCTCAGCACCTTGCAAAGAGATCTCAGGAGATGCTCACCTCGGCAAGGATGGATCCTGGCACAGAGACCACAGTCCTGCATGATCCTGAATTTCTTGCACAGATCAGGATGGCCATCACTGTAAATTAAAGGACCCCTTCTAAAGCCCTGCAAGAACTTACAATTAGAGAAAAAAAAAAGGTGGGGGAAGAAGACAAGCTGAATGAACAGAGCAATTGTTTGCAAGTGTGTAAGTAAGCAAGCAAGTAAGCAATCAGAGGTGCTGCGTTTAAAATAAACCACACCTTTAAATACTCAATTGGTCAATTGTTAACATTTGCTTGAAGCATTCTGTTAATTAGTCCATGAATGGCTTCTTTCTTCATCTGCAATAAAGGATTTCTCAATTCCAGCATCCTAATTATTTGCCTTCATATTGAATCATCTCAGTGCACACAGAAAAATTTCTTTCTTAAGCAGTAAGTTTTTCTTTCTCCTTTCCCTTCCTTTTTTTTTTTTGTTATTCGCCGTTCCTTGTCAAAGAGTGAGTATTTAAGGGAACAGTGCTGGGAGTTTTAGGCATGAATTTAGGAAACTCAGATTTATGTGGACACTGGTATATGAATATGGATACATGAAGAAAGCAAGGAACTTTTCTGACATGTGTATACATGTTTGGAGGTAAATTTGTTTAATATTTGACCATTTGCCTGTGAAAATCAGCAACATTCCTGCAGGTTACAGAGATGTACTGAAACTGAGCAGTGCAGAAAGCAAAGGCACGGGAATGTGGGTGAGTTGGGAAGTGCCACTTGTACCCTGATCATTCTTTCCTTGACATCAGCTCAACACCAGAAGGCAACACAAACATCGAGGCTCTGCAATTAAATCTCTCTCTCTTAATTCGTCTCCTCCTGAGGAAATGCTTCCCCAGCTGTTAACAGCTGTGTCAGTGCCGGGGGCTGAGCCCGGCTCCTGCCGGCACCGGGGGATGCTTTACACTGGCTCGTGCTGGATCCCCAAAAACCAGATTCCTCCATGGACTCGGGTGGAGTCAGTGTGCAAGGGAAGCCTCTTTGGAGAGGTCAGACCTCTCCAAAGCCACCAAGTTCAGGCTGGGAAGGAAAGCTGAGGCCAGCAGAGCAGTCACCATTCTCAGGAAACCATCCTCGCAACATCGCACACACCGAGGAGCAGGAACACCAATGTCTCTTCTGAGACACATTTAAGGCTGGCTTTGGGCCCAGGGATTTTGCAATTCACTTCTGTTCTGCCTTGAAATATGTTCCCTCAGTAGATATTTACATTATTCTTTTATTCCAATTTAGGTGCAATCCACAAGGAATACACCCAGCTCGCCTTCCTACCATCCCTCCTCTTTCCTGCCCACTCAGTCCACGCATTACTCAGAGCCCTGGGTAAAGCTCTTTTCCATGCTAAATATGCATCCAACCACTTAATGAGCTTTGGCCAGCTCGCCAGCAGTTTTGACAGGCCTGTTGAACCGGTGCCAAGCAGAGATGAATGTTTGGCTTGGACCAGCACAATGCTCTGTTTGTCTCATTGTTGCATTGGAAGTGTTAGCAAACTAATGTGACAGGATGGAGACGCATACAACTGAAAAATGACTGAAAATGTAATTCTGTGTCAGCACTGACTCCTGAAGGATTATTTGTCTCCGGTGACTTTCAGGGAACTTTTCTTTACAGGCTCAGTATAAAGACAGGTCTGTGTGCTGGGGGAAAGAGATCAATTAGTTTTAACCCAGATGTAAGGAGCTGCCCTCTGCTCTTGCTTCCTAAGATTTACTGTAACTCAACCAGACACTCTGCCACAATTTTTACTTATTTTTTACCTTTTTTTTTTTTCCTTTCCAAAAAGCGCCCGTGTATTTGTCTGCTTGCACAGCCCTGTAAGAGCCTGGACTCTGCTCTGCTCCTGGTATGGGACAGGCTCCTGCAAAAGCTGTAACAGGGACCCTCCAGGCCCACAGTTCAAGAGAAATTCCTGGATGAGAGCAAACGATGTTCAGCCCCAGCCAGAACCATCACTTCAAGAGCAGAGCTATGGACCATTCACCACGGGCCATTACAGAATTAGGCAAAGTATCAGGAGTGAAGAATGATCCTTATCTTCCATTTCCTGGCATAGAGAAATCTATGGAGCTGGAGGCTATCTCAGCCACTGCGTCCTTTTGGGATCTGACTCCTTACTCTTTCTGGGGCCTCTTTGCTCCTTTGTTAGTTTTGGAGCCGATCTTCATTCTTGTCTCTGCAGCACCATTTCCCCCTTTACATCAGGTGAAGGATTCAACTTTAAAAAAGCAGATTTATCATCAGCCTCATGTTATTCATTCCCATTAGGAAGGCAGGGTCACCCAGGAGGTACCCAGATGTACCTGCCAATGTTTGTCCTCTCCAGACAGGGAGGACAGGGTTTCCCAAGCAGCAGTGGTGCAGTGGGTGACGTCCCTGACCATGGCAGGGTCTTGGAACCAGAGGATGTTTAAGATCCCTTCCAGCCTCAACCATTTTATGATCCTGATAAACACATATCTATTGCTTTTGAGTCTTAAAAACCTTTGTAAATCTGGACATCACTGTAGATGACATTGTTCATGTGCAATAAAGGTGGCTACCACCCCCAGAATTATGAACCATCCACGTACCCACCTACCTAAAGAAATACACAGCTTCGCTGGACATTTTATAGTTTGTTTCTTTCACTTTTATAGCCAGCATTGCACTGATAAATATAGCTGTTTAACCAAAGTCAATGTACTGGAGGCAGAAAAGAAATAAACCACAAACGTTTATTTGGATTCCTGCTGCAATAGTGTAAATACTAAAGTTCATTATAAAAATAATGTAAAATAGTCTTCTTAGTGTTATGCTGGCTTTGCAAATCCTTTTAATTATACCTATATTTCCAACTGCTTGGATGTCAGAAAGAGATGAGCTGGTGCTAAACATATCCAGTTTGCTGGGGTTTCATTCAGTTTTGTATTGCTGAAGGATTTTTTTCAACATCTTGGGTCTTCTTATCTTGTCAGGGTCTATTACTTTTTTATTCCCATGACAGTTTACTAGAAATAGAGAGTACAAATTTATATTTTACTCCTAGGAAAATTGCTAGGATCCCTGTCTGAAGCTCTGGAAGGTATTGCCAGGATTGCCAGGTTGTCATTTGGAGAATTCCATGTGCAGATGCCCACTGTTGGTGACCTTTGGGGACAATTACTTGGCCAGCACAAAGAGGATCCACTCTAACCCCCCAGAAAGGACTACAAAGGTAGAAAAGGATTTCATGAAAACTCTTGTTTCCATTTTGTAAACCCCTGGTCCACTTCTGAGGACCTTTTCCATGCTCCTCTAATGAAAGGTTTCCCAGGTGCCCTGTGCTGCTGGCTGGAGCTTTGGAGCACAGGAAAAGTCCTATTGCATGAAAAGGATAGTGATGGAAAATTTTAATAGCACTGATTGTTTAGTTTCTCTTCCCTTTCTCAAAATGAAACACTTTAAAAATCAAGCGATTTTTTTCCACTGGCTTCTTTGTGAGCACATTTTTTCACCTGGTTCCAATCTAGACTTGCAATGCAAATAGTGAGAGCATCCAGCACACTTCCAGCACAGCAGGACTCACTTTTCCCAAATTCCCCACCAAATCCTGTGGCTTATCACAAAGGAGCATAGAATAAATATGACTCAAAACCCAATATAAACCCTCCAAGGCATGGAGCAGCTTGGAGGGGGTGGTAGCGAAAGGCCCTCCCTCCAGACTGGTGGTGCAGTGGCTGGAAGGCACTGGAACCTCTTTCTTTCTCCCTGCAGATTTCTTGGTGGGTTTACAACAAAACTGATGGCAATTGGGGTCCAGCCCTTCTGAAGAAATTATTCCTTCAGCAGCAGCCCAGCAAAATATCACCAAAGCACAGGACTGGCATGGCTCAGGAGGGGTACAGAGCATTACCAACACCCCTGAACCAGCAGGGCATTTGTTGAAATGTGTAGGTGATCCCGTCTGAAGAGCTGTAGCACAAGCTGTGAAGAAGAGCAAAGCAACAACCCCTCCCAGGAGCAGTGCCACCCATGGGGACAGGGCACAGAGCCTGTCCCATGGTACCCACATGGCTCTGCAGCTCCCCAAAGGGAGGGGCACAAAAACCACCTAGAGTCAGATATCCATCAATGGCACAAACCACAAACCCCTCCTGGCACAGCTCGTGACCAGCAGAAATCTGAATCCGTGCAGGGAAGGAGCAAAGTTTAGATAAACCAAACCCCTTCTGGCTGCTCTGAATTCCAGTGCCTGGGACCCAAGAGAGAATTCCTGCCCAGCTCTGCAGCCCTTTCCCCCAGCTTATCAAACCCTGTCTTGAAACAATTTTGTCCTTGAACAGATTTGTTAAGCAGTGTAATATGAAGATCAAGGAATAAAGATGAGGAACGGCAAAATGAGATTAAGGCTGCAGATAGTGTTTGAGTATAACTAATGCCAAATAGCCAGGGGGCAACATGTCAACAATTTAATGGGGCACAACGTAAAATAATGTTTTCAAAACAAGTGCTTCATTGGATGCTTCCCCTTTGAATCAGATAAAGTATATCACTACAGAGAGTTGATCTGTTCTGCAGCAGAAGGTCAAGGGTGTCTAAAGCAGCTATTCAGAGCTCGTGAGTAATAGAATTAAACCACTCAGATCACATCTCTGAGCTCTCAGCATCCCCCAGATGTGGGGCCAGCCCCAGGGGTGGGGAGCCAAGCTGAATTGGGTGCTGTTTCTGAGCCTGGCCTGCTCATGTACAACCTCTTGTGGGGTGTCTTGAGGCTGAGGAGAGATCAGAAAGTCAGGGTCTCTGCAGCCATGTTTGGGAAGGAAGCATCTCTATTTCTAGAAAGCCAAGGTAGCTCCTACCTCCATAAAGGACTGCTTTGCAGAAATTAACTCATGTTAATTCCAGGCACGATGAGATATTTGTGAAACCTGATGATTGTGAGAATGATTTAACCCCAAAGCCATTTTCCACCCGTGCTGATGGTAACAAGCCCAAACTCTGCCTTTGGCTGTGGCTTGCAGAGGGGCCAGTTTTACCTGCTCTCCCACCCCAGTGGGTGAGAAAGGTGCTTGTGGGACACAGCAAACACAAAGACAAGGTGGGGATGGAGGCAAGGAACGGGGGAAAAGATTAAAACAGAGCAGCAGGAGTGTTTCTGATGGCTTCAGTGTACCACAGCATGCCATGGCATCTCACTGCCCCTGCTGTAAAACCTGAGCAGAGGAAGGTGCCACAAAAAACACCTGCAGAAGGGCCAGGCACAGACGTTCTGTCCCAATCCAGGGGGTATTGGCAGCAGGCTTGTTCTTGGTAAAGCACTGCAGCATCCTCAGCTCTCTCCGGAGCGTGGCTCAGGTTTTCAGAGCTGTGCCAGGTGAAGAGCCCTTGCAAGCCCCACCTGCATGAGCAGGGAGGATTCGCTGTGAACAGCCCTGAGCACCTCGGTCAGCGCTGCCGGGGCCTCAGGGGACTGAAGGGGAATGAAGGCAATAATGGGAGTCATTTATCTTTGGGATGTCACCGTGATAACAGGCTGCTGTGTCGCCGGCACACGCTGGGTACCGCCTGTGCTCACTGACTGCTGATGGGAGAGGCAGCTGGAACAGGGTCCCCCTGCACCATGTGGGTCTGGTGGTTTTTTAGGGAATTATAGCTTTGCTTCTTTTCAAAATGATGGCAGCTTTTTGCTAGCTCGATTTTGTTTATGCTTTTTTTTTGCTCCTGAAGGGAAATACAGGCGCACACACTTAATCCACCTCAGCCAGGCAGTTCTTCTTGTTCCATTTTAATTTGCCTCAGACACAAGGAGTTCAGGGTTTCTCTGGGTGCTCAGGATTGCTCTCCCATCACCCACTTGTCTCTCCCTCCCAAACCACCTGATGACCTGTGTTATCTGCCTGTTATCTGTGCCCTCAGAGGCTTCTCCCAGGAACCAGCCATCCCACGCCTCCACAGCATCCAGCCACAAAAACTCCCAGGCTTTGCCAGGCATTTGCCCCAATTCCCTGTCTGCACAGAGGAGCACACAGCCCAGTGAAGCCACGGCTGGGATGTGCCTTCATTTTCTTGTGATGCTCCTCCAGGAGCTTCTCAGAGTGTCAGTTTCTGCATCTGTTCATGAGCTTTGCCTTCTTGACCTCTGAGGGGAAGTTTGCTTTCACAGGCTGTCACGTCTCAATTAGCCCTGTCCCTCTGGCAGGGCGGCGTGTGACACAGGGGTCACCAGGTCTCCACAGCTTTGTGGTTTCAGCATGGAAAGGTAAATACATCTGCAGCACCCAGCAGTGCTTGGAGCTGCCTCTTCCCTGCAAGAGACTGGCCCTAGAGCCCTAGAGCAGGGACACAGAGCACTGAACTCCTCAGATGGAGGCAGAGGCCTCTCCTCATCCCAGCTTCCCAAAGGAAAGGAAAATTTGGCAGAGGCAATGCTCAGCAGTGACCTGTCCTGACCACATGTAATGCCAGCCCTTAACCACAGCCCTGCCACTGAGGTGCTGCAGACAGGCTGGTCCAAACCTACTCCTCTCATTCTGTTGTGATTTCTGCAGGCAGCAGAGCCCCTGCCCTGGAGACCAGTATTTAAAAGGAAACCAAACACCAAGAGGCCCTATAAAATCTCCACCTCCCACTGCTGGAGCAGCCCCAATTACTTGTCTGGCAGGAGCTTGTTCCAGCTCCCAGCTCATCCCTCCTACAGCCCAGCAGCCTCAGCCTGCCAGTCTCTTGGAATGCTGAACCCCTCCGTTCCTCCTCCTGCTCAGGAACGGGCTCTACCATCATCCCAACAGCTCAGACAGACTCTAAATCCAGGAAAGAATAGGGACAGGAACAGCCAGAGCAAAGCCATGGGCTGCACGCTGCAAGCTCAGGGAAGGAGAACAAATTTAGCCCTGACTCATCCGGGATAAATTTTCCACCTTCAGCAGGGCTGGTCGGGGTGCACAGCTCTGTGTGGCTCTGGGGGTGATTGCCACCCTGATCTGTGCTCAGTGACAATGACATCCCGGGAGGGAGCACCCGAGCTGGGGCTTGGCTTCCAGTGTGGCACCACGGGGATTTTGCAGCTGTGGCAGCGAGGGTGGGACTCGGCTGATCACTAATTACTGAAGCTTGTAATCAGCGAGAGGCACTGCTGAGGTTTCTGTACCCAGAGAGCTCCAACTGGCTGTCCTGACATTTTGATGCCAATTACCAAAATGCCCATGCTAGAAATAGCTATAATTGATAAGGCAGGTCAGCATGTGTTAATGAAGCTGAAATTGAGACAAAAATGGAAATGAAAGTTTGTGACAATGAGAACAATTTTCCTCTCGCTCGAATAGCTGGATACAACTATGTGTTATTTATGGCTGGGTTTTTAAAATAGGATGCTTCCTGTGAGGCATCCAAAGGAAATGCCAAGTTTTGCATCCCATGTGCTGGAATGGGCAGGACCAGGTGGGTGCCCACGGCCACCCCAAGCCCAAAAGGACAGAGGGGTCCCATCCTCATCCATCCACCCCAAGGTGGGTGCTGCAAGTGAAAACAGCCGGGGGGGGTTTTTCCTCCCCCAAAGCAGCCAAGAAGCAGATGGAGGGGAAAATCCCTCCTCTCAATTCCTGCTAGACTAACATTTTACCTGCAAAATTGAGGTAGGAGGCTTTTAAATGACTTGTAGGTGGATCTGGTTCTAGAAACAGCTCTGTTTTACAACAAGTCTTTGCTGTTTGAAGAAGGAGGGTGTAACAGCAAACACAGAAACAGTTAACTGCAGCCTGATGTTCCTGCCTGCTCTCCCCAGGCTGCTGAAATGTAGGGATTCGGGGGTCACAGTCACAAATTTACCATTAAAGCAAATGCCTGTTTCATCCCTTTCAAGGGTGGGTTTTCTTTAAAGCTTTCATCCTGGCAGAGATGTTTGAGGAGCTAAAAATAGGCAGCAAAGTCACGTGAGAACCTCCGGATGTGAGAAATCACATAAAAGATACGAGTGTGAGTCCCTGTTTCCTTGGAAATAATAGTAGTAGTAATTCTTGAATGTGAGGTTGTAATAGCAAGGTCTGAAACCGGCCCCTTGTTCTCTGAAACCCTCTGTGAGCAGCCAGGGCAGGATAAAACCAGATGCCAAGAGAATAAACTGCCCCAGAGCACAGCAGTGAGTGAGGAAAACCCTGCCCTGCAGAGCTCCAGAGATTCAGCCAGTGCCAGGGGTTTTGTGTGTGCAGGATTGGACCTGGAGCCACTTCATGGAGGGGTGGGAGAGCTGGGGCAGAGAGGGTGGCACAGAGCTCTCCAGAATCCCAGCACCACATGGTGAAATCTTGATTGAAGGTTTCAGTTTGGGATGAGTCCCTCAGTCCCTGCACTCCCAAATTTTGTGTCTGGATTTAAATTCAGATCTTCAGCTGGTGCTGGGTCACAGGGCTGGCTCCAAGCCTGGGATTTGGACACCTCTGGAGAGATTCCAGATCAGGAGCACAATCACTGGCACGAGCCATCCCTGGTGGGAGTCACTGAGCTCAGTGGCAGCAGAAAGAGCTCTCACCCCTCCACATAAAATGGCTTGTACTTAAATTTTAACATCCCCAGACTGGGCACTGGAAGCCACTGACCACACTCAACTCCAGGCAGTTCCCAGGGACCCGGGCAATGCTGAGAGCATTGTTAGCATGAGCACAGTGACCTGTGGGATGGGACAGCTGTGTCCCCACAGGGTATGGGCACAGAGCCACCCTCCAGCCACAGCACGTGGGGTACTGTGTGACCTGAGCCCCCCATCCTGCCCCCATCCCTGCCTCCTGCTCCACTTTCCATTCCTGCTCTGCCAGCTGGAGCTGCACTCTGCCTCCTATAAATCCTTTCTAAATGAGCATCAGCATTTAATTTATTTCAGGAAGAGTTACTGCTTTGCCTGTATGGATTCTGCATGGGAAGCACGGGTAAAGACTGGTGCTCAGATCCCAGAGCCAAACGCTCACCAGTCAGTAAATGCTGGAATTTGGGTTCCATAACCCATCCTGCCAAGTCAGAGCTTGGCACTATAAGACAGCGGTGCTCAAACTTTCCACTAAAGCAGCTCCCAGTGCCCAGCATGTTACTGGGCATCACTGTGAGTCACCTACAGACATGAGAGCAGATGTGGCTAAAATTCTTCCACTGCTGCAATTTGCAAAAAAATCTACTGCCAGTGGAAGGCTGCCAAATTTTTCAAATTTTTTGAGCTGGATGTGTTGTTCCCCTAGGCTAGAGAAATGCCACTCTTTTCCTCACTCCTCCTCTCTTTCCTCTGTTTTTTTTTTTTTTTTACTGGCATCACAACCATCAGCACATTCTATCACTCCTTTTTACCGGGAAACAAGGATGAAAGAAAGAGAAGCAGGAGCACCCTCAGCAGCACCAGGACCATTCCTTTGAGCACTCAGCTCAGGTTGGTGGTACCCAGCACTCAGCAGGATGCTGCAGAGCCCTCACCTGAATGTTACACTCAGGCTTACTATAAAAACCCCAAAATCAGCCCCAAGCAGGGATTTTGCTGAAACAATCATCATGCCAGATGCTCCAGCACTCCACCACAGCCTGTCTGTCACTCTGTTTGCCAGATGCCTTCATGAGGTTTTGTTCTGGATGACCAGAAACTGAATTAGGTTGCATCCAAAGAGCCAGTGCAAGGTTGCTAGGAGATTGCTCTGTCTGCAAGGAGCTGGCAGTCACAGGAGTTACTGATGGGTGCAGGGTGCAGTGATAAGCTTGTCTCCTCCTGCACGTGTGACTGGGGCATCTGTGTGCAGACTCTCAGGGCAAGAAGACTTTGGCTCAACTTTGAAACTTGTGGAGCTCAGGAACAGAGTGGGAAGGGGATGTTGGTGAGGCCATCGAGCAATGCCTGTAAGGAAAAGCAAATTGTGGGACAGCAGAGGCTTCAAAATCATATCCCACTTCAAAGTTAAAAAAAAAAAAAAAACTAGCTTCCCTGTTTGATGTAAGGTGAATTGCTTTTATGGCAGGGAAAATGGCATTTCCTCCCCCAGGGCAGTGTTATTTCAGCCAAATCTCTGCCTGACAGCAGATACTGGCCATGACCCGAGGTGATGCCCCAAACAGCCAGGGCTTGTCCCTGCCTGGCTGCAGCAGTGCTGCATCTCTTGGCAGCAGGGCAGGACGGCCACTGTCCCTGTCCCCATGCTGCTGGCAGGCACTGGGAGGTGTCACAGGTTAATTACACTTACTCATTAGGGCTGGTGCCAGAGGCCTTTGTGAGGAACAGCAGGGAAATGAAAGCAGCTGCAGGAGCGGTCAGGGCTGGAAGGGGACAAGGCAGGAGGGGACTGAGCAGGGGGAAAATTCGTCTGGGATTCAGGGAGAATTCAATCCTTCCACTTCTACCTTCTACTAATAAAATGATATTATCCAAAAAGGTGAACTTTGAGGCTTTGCTTTAATAAGGGCTGGTTACACAAATTCTGCCCTTAAATGCAGCTGGTACCAGACACAGAAACCAAGGGAATGAGGAGGCTGTAAAAGCAAAGAAGTGAGTAAAGAACATTAAAATGAGTTCCTCAACAATCTGTGATGCTCTGAAGCCTTGAGCACACGGTCACCTGCAGCTGTTCCAGTTTCAGTGGCTCTGCTGGCTTTTTGGGACTGTGGAGATGTTGATTCAGCAGGCTCTTCCCAAGATGGGATGGGGTGCTGTGGTGCTCAGCAAGCAGCCTCTGCTCCAAAATCGTGCACTGACAGCTGTGGCAAAGACAAACCAAGTCCTAATTCATCACATCCAGCATATCCAGCTTCCTCAGAGATCCCACCTGAGAGGGAAAAAAAATAAATATGTACACATATATTTTTCAGTGATGTCCCTCATTTCATGCGCTTCTTGGGTGGAGAAATGTTCACACTAATCTTAGGATGAGAGGATGCAAAACTCTGCCTTAACACCATCTGGAAAGCTAAAACTGTTCCTTTGCCAAGAGAGCACAAGACCAAGTTCTCGAGAACCCCACCAGCAGAGCAAGCGAGCCCAGGGGCCCTCGGGGGTCTGGGGAGCTGTGCAGATCCCAATTTCTGCCCCAAAGCTCAGGCTGCAAGGCTGAGGCTCCAACTGCTGAGGAAGCAGGAATGTGCTGCTCGCTGCCTCGCAGGATCTTGGCTCGTAATAGCAATTGGCGCAGAGTCATCCTTATCAGCTAGCACATTAATCTTAATTAACAGATCGACAGCAACAGTTCCTCCCTGAAGCTCCCCTGAGCATTCCCAGCCTTTGCTGTGCTGCTGCTCCAGCATCACTGTCGTTCCTGACATGGGGAAAAAAACCAAATTCTGCACACAGATGGAGGGGCTCCAGTGGCTCCAGCCCTCCTGGCAGCCCAGCTGAGCCCAGCTGAGAAAGCAGAGACATCTACCCACGGCTGGGACCAGGAGCAGGAGCATCCCCTCCACCCCAGACCACAGATCCTCATCTGGGTGTGATGCAGCATCCACAGCCCCTGAACTGTCCCGTGTCCTTTGTCCAGGGACAGACCTGAGAGAGGAAGGGTTTCCCCCTGTTTGCATGTTTCTTAAAAGGAGCGTTTTTTAAATGAGAAAAGAAAGCAAACCCAGATAGATTATGTATGAAAATGTGGTAAAATCAATCCAAAACAAACCCCAACAGTGGGGCCTCTCTCACCTTCTGCTCCCTGCTTCTGTCAGGGCTGGGAAATCAGAACTGACTGTCCCAGCATCGATTCCCACCCCAGTGCCTGGAGCTCATCTGCTCACCATGCACCAACAGCACCGAGGGCTGAGGCTCCAGCCAGCAGGGACCCCACTGCTGGCAAGGGACCCCAGACCCCAATGCTGTAACCCACTGGGGTCAGGGGCATGTGTGGATCCCCACACTGGGGTCATGGGGCAGCACAGCTCCAAGCAAGTTTGCCAAGGAGGAAAAGGCTGTAACTGGGGGCAAAGGAGTGCAGAGAAGCAATGAAGTGGCTGAGGCTCCAGTGAGGAAGTGACACATTACAACCCTTGGCTGCTCGAGTGTGAATTTAGGGCACAGTCATTTCTACCAGGTAATTAAAGGGCACAGGGACAGCATCCATCATACCTTGTCTGAGGATATCTAAGGTCAGATGCAGAGCCAAGACAGCTCAGGCCTCTCACAGCTTAGAAAAGAATGTCATTCTGTCATAAAAAACCTCACAAGGAAAACAACACCACCACACAAAAGCAATTCCCTTATCCAGGTCATCAAATGCCATAATCTTTGCCCAGACTGGACCCTGGGGTGGGGCAGGCACTCATGGCCACAGCAGCAACCTTAGAGCACCAAAATCACAAGTGTAACAAGCAGCAGGCTGAGCACTCTGAATAAACCCTGTTAATTCACTAATGAAGGTGTCCCAGGATGGCATGTGCCCCTCTGTGCCCCTTGCCCTCCTCCCTTTGGATATCTCCACACTCAACCCTTGGGTGCAGCAGTGGCTGGGATTAGGGATTCCTGCTTCCCCAGGGCACCTGGGAGCCTGAAGCTCAGCTTCTCCACTTGCACAGATGTTAGCAGAAGAGCAGCCTGGTTTGCAGAAGCTCCTCTCCAGGGGTGCTCAGTAATTGTGGAAGTTGGAGCACCACATCAGGCAGAGAGGTCAGCTCCAGGCACTGACTGCTGAGCACACTAATCTGAGTGTTTTTCCAACAGAAGAGAGGAAAAAACCTCATCTCAGCTGAAATACCAAGGCTTTAAAAATTAGTTGCTGTTCATGTGCAGTAGCTCTTGTTATTGAAAACACCATAAAAGTTTTACTGTGCTGACTTAGGGTGCACGTAAAGAACCTCGCTTGTCTTGACAGGCCATAAAGGAACTTTTATGACCTATTGGGTCAATGATTTGCAAAGAAGGATTTACACTGCTGTCCGGGGCTGGGATGAGCTGCTGGAGGAGGAACACACCAAAAATGGCACTCAGAGCTGAGGGGTGAACCTGCTGTGGGATAAACAGTGTGTCTATCCAGCACCACTACGTGTATCAGCATGCCTTGTTCTTACACAGACTGTGCTAGCTCAGAAGGGCACAGGATTATGTGCTGAGTGGATTTTACTGATTGACCTTTATTCTTTTGGGGTTACAAGTGGAGTTTTAGGAGGAAAAAAACCTTACCCATGCATCAGTTCAGCTCTCCCCCGGGGATAAATCTTCAGAAATCCAGGCTGAATCCCTTGTGCTGCAACCGCTTTATCTTTTATCACAAAGCGTCAGCTGCACTGGTCCAAGGTTTCACTTTCAACACTCTCCTGGAGGAACTCGAGGGAAAAGAGGCCCTGACTTAGTGAAATATCATCACCTTGGGCTGATGTTGCCAGGTCTGCTCAGGACAGAAGAAACCGTGCAAGGGAAAGCCCTGCTGTGCCAGCAGCCTCCCCTCAGTCCAGGGCTCCTTCACCTTTATAAAGCACCAGCATTGTGCACACACAAGGGCAGAGACTGCAGCTGCAGGCAAAGCTCCTGTGAAATCCAAATACACACCTCCAGCCTCAGGGGCTGGTGAGAGGGGCCCGGGACCATTTGCAAGTGACAAAAAGTGCCCTGAGAAAGGGACTAAGCCCTCAGTGCCATCTTCTTGGGACAGCACACCCACGTCACAGCCTCTGCTCTCCCTGGCTAGCACAGCTCGTGTCACCCCAGTCCCCTCCAGCCCAGGCTTGGCTGCCTTGGCACCTTCACTGCTGGGTGTTGGAACCATCCCCAGGGCTGGGCAGCGATGGGGAGAGTCACCCAGAGCACCCTGCATGCTCCTGCCCAGGCTGACCAGCACAGAGACAGCAGGATGGTGCCAGCATGAAGGGAGGAGGATGATGGCAACCAGGAGGGAGTAAGATGATGCTGGCCATGAAGGGAGCAGGATGGTGCCAGCCAGAGGAGAATAGGATGATGCCAGCCAGGGGGGAGCAGGATGGTGCCAGACATGGGGGGATCAGGATGGTGCCAGCCAGGAAGGAATAGGATGGTGCCCAGCAGACTCAGAACCTCAGGGATCTCTGCTCCTGAGCTCAGTGCCTGTGGGAGGGAATCAGCAGCCCAGAAAGATCAAACACTTCAAATGTTTCTCTCCTGAGTGCCAGTGAGAGCTGAAAGGAAAACCAGGGAAGTCTTAATGCTGGAGGGTGTAAAGCTCACAGCAGTTCTGCTCCATGGGGGGATGTCTGGAGGGTCTCTGAGCCCTCCAGCCTCAGCTCCCCCAGCTGTCCACGCTGCCGTGGGGATGCTCGTGCAGGTCAAACCCCTGAAGTGGGACCCTTCCAGCCCCTCCAAGCAGCAGCACGACTCTCCCTCCTGCAGCTCCCATCCCCAGCACCAGGGTCACAGCACATCACGGGCATTGAGGGGGCTGGACCCTGCAGACTTCCCTCCCCAGAGCCCTTCTCCTTCATCCCTCAGTATCCGAATGGATTGAACCAGATTTGCTGCACACGTGGCAACCAAATGAAATGGTTTCTTTGGCAACAATAATGAAAGCTTAGAAAAAAATCTGCTTTCTGTCTCCTGCGACTCCAGCAGCCCAGGTAACACAGAGCTGGAAGCAGAGAACTGCAAGCATCTGCCTTGAATTACTGCCTCTGATAGGAATCAGACATGCACTCCAGCATGTCTGCTGCACGTTTATTTATTTATTTGGGGCCTGATTGATTTAAAGACTCCCTATTGCCTGAGCAGCAGCATGGCACAATAATTCACTTGATCTCTGATTTATATTTCATGTTCAAGTGAAGCAGGACGCTTCTGTCCAGCACAAGAGCTGTGTGTGCCAACATTGTGCTCAGCAGCTTCAGAGAACCTGGGCATGGAGAGAAGCAAAAGCTGTGGCTGCAGAAAGGAGTAATCACAAGATAAAAGCCCTGTTACATATCCAAAACTGCCTGGCCAGGGTCACAAACTGAAATGGGGACCCACAAATCCGTGTCCCTATTTGCCCCCTTGCACAATGCTCAGTCCCAGGCTGTGTTTTCCAGCCAGGATCTATCCTGTCTTACCCTCTTCCCAAAGCACTCCCCTTACCCCATAGCTCCAACAGTGATCCAGGGCTTCAGTTCTGAGCTCTCCAGCCTTTCCATGATGCTGGAAGACTTTGAACCTTTTATAGCTCAGTGGGAGAGAGCAAAAGGTCCAAGGCATCCCCCAAAACTCTCCCACTTTGTCCCTGGTGGGCCCTGGATTTCCTCTTTGACCTCATGCCAGCAGGCCTGGCTGCTCTGTGGTGGGTGAGGTAACTGCACCTAATTAAGTCCCTCTGCTCTTCTGCCTCCCATATGGGAAAGGATCAAAGCTCTCCCCAGCACGCTGCAAAGGCGAGGGGGGCCCAGGAGGGGTGAGACAGGAGGGGTGTCCTGGGCTGGGAGGGGGATACAGTCAACCACAGGCACCCCCTTTTTCCCTTCAGCATCACCCTTCCCTGTGGCCCCTCCAAAAATCCCCAGGTACCTCTGGCTCCAAGCAGAGTCAGGAGCCAGTGAACCCCACGGGAGACAGGGGCAGCAGTGACCCCTTCACCCCATACCCCATCACCCTCAGGGTGCCAAGGGCTGCAAACACCTCCAGGTGCTTTGCTGCCACGTTGGTGGTACCAAAAATAGATGCAAGCTATTTCGAACAGTTCTCCCTCCTTTTTACAGCAATTGTTACACGGAGCAGAGTTAAGATCTGCTATTCTCTGCTCTGCTTCCCACTTGGAAATACCTTCTAGAAATTAAGGAGGATAAAAATAGTAGCATTCAATGGGAACAGGAGTGAGCTCTCCTCTTCAGAAGATGCTGCAATCACGCAGCGCCCGCGCCCGAGCCCGGAGCTGCCGTGAATAGCGCTGCCAGTTGATCTCCTTCAAAGCACTGCTGAACGAGGTCTTAGCCTCGTAATTTAAGGGGATGAAGTCCTTCCTGAGGCTGTGAAGATTTGGGCTTTCCAGATCTATTATTTTATATTAACTCCTCCTGGACAGCCTAATTAGACAAGGGAGAAAGGGCTGTTCCCTCCCCGCTTCGTTATCCAGGGCCCTTCCTCCTCCCGCAAGAGATTTTATTTGTGCTGCACAGAAGATTTATCAACTGCCTTTATAGCCCTCCCTGCACTAAATCACACTCCTAATGGATAGCCTGAGGTAAGAGCACCACTATTTTATTTTATTTTTTTAATCTGTGGAATAGCAAGGATATATGCACACTGAGCTGCAGGCTGAGCTCTGCCTCCCCGGACAGCAGTTTTAAGACTCTCGAGTGAAATTACTTGCACTGGCCAAAATCCCAAGAGAGAGCTTGTGAAAGCCTCAACAGGAGCATCTCAAGGTCCAAACACACATGACAAGGCAGGGATGACTGGAGCAGAGAGGCAGCTTTCCCTGCTCACCCTCTGCTTCTGTGTGTCACCAGATCTGTGACCAGATCCCAAGCCCCTGTCCCTGCAGGAATGGATTACCTCCAGCTTTGCCAGCAACATGGAAATAATCCAGATGCAGTGATACAGCTAAAAAAAAATCTCTATTTACCCTAGCCCAGACCTCAAGAGTATTGTACTAGATGAGAAAAGAGAAAAGCATCACTGGATTTCAGTGCTGTTTGAGATCCACTTTCAGGAATGCCAACCCCTTTCTGGCAAACCCAACATGAAGGAGAACCTGTTGAGCACCAGGGGAGTCATTAACCCACCACAAATAAACTGCTGATCCTCTGCTGGGAAAAACCTCCCACTGTCCAGCAGGACGAGGCACAATTTCCCAGCCATGTGTAAAATACAACACAACAGGAGTAACTCCCGTGACCCAGTGCAGGCTCCTCCCCAAGACAAGGAGGGATGGTGGTCTGGTTTCAGCCAGGAGACCAGGGGTCTGGGAGCTTCACATCCTGCTCCATCCAGCTCCTGCTTCTCAGACAGTGTATGGATGTGGGGAGGAAAGGGACCACTCCAATGAAATCCTTTAGATAAAACCTTTTTCTCCACTGGCTAAGCTTTCTGGCTGGCAGAAAGGGCAGAGTGAGCCCATGACACCCAGCTCAGGGGAATCACCAGGAGTGAGTACTGGCTCATCACTGCTCTTAATGGAGTCACCTCTCACTTGTTTTAACTCATTGCCTTTGACCTAATCTTTTGACTGATGAGGACTTTGGATATATAAATCTGTGGGATTTATAACTTGGCACAGAATGAGAATGATGATTGACATCTCTAATAGGACTTGCAGAGTATACATGGGTTTGTTAGGACCCAAAAGCAGAGCTGGTCCTATGTGGTAAGATAAACTAATACAGGGAACGAGTGCAAGGGCTGACAAAGCTCTTGGTGAGGGGTGTCCAGCAGGGCCATCCCCCCAATCCTGCTTCAGGATTGCTGGAAAAGCAGAATGCAGACTGCTCTCCTGCTGCTCCTGAAGCCTGGCTCCACCTGACAAGGCCAGGGGAAGGTGGCGGGGGGAGAATGGCAGACCCTGCAGAGGCCAGGGGGGAAGGTGGCAGGGGGATGGCAGATCCTACAGAGGCCAGGGGGATGGAAGGGGGGATAGCAGACCCTGCAGAGACCAGGAGGATGGCAAGAGGATTGCAGGGGGGGTGGCATGGGGGATGGCAGACCCTCCTGGGATGAGTGGAAACGTGCAGGCAGCCAGCACAGCCAGCAGCCAGGGCTGAGTCACAGACACCAGCCTGCACACAATTCCCAAAACCTGGCACCCCTGTCAGCCTCTCCTGCCCCCCGCCAGGCTTCTCCCACTCTGAGTGCCATCACAATTCGGGAGCTGTGCAGTCAGAGGAGGTTCCCATCACTCATTTCCCCCGTGCCTTTGTAGCACAGCGGCTCCCAGGTCGATCCCTGTCAGAGGCTGTCTCGCAGCCATCACATCCCGCGCTGCCACAACAATCCCGGCCCCAGGAATCACTGTCTTCCTTTCCCAGGGAACGCTTCCCTAACTCCAGTCCACATTTTCCTTCCTTAACTTCACACCAACAAAACTTGGGTTGAATGAGGAGAACAATAGGAGCAGCTAAATACATTTCCATCCCCCGTCTCCTGGTAGCAAGCACATCCCTGGGCATGCAGGGATGCTGCCAGGCTTCCACAGGCTCTGCTGTCAAATCTGTTAAAGCCTGGATGCAGCCCTAGCCCTCAGCCAAAGCCTCAACCTCTCACAAAGGCTGAGCAGAGAGATTTTGAGATTTCAGAGGATTCTCCTTGCTGGGAATGAAGAAAAGGGACATGTGCATGTGAGAAAGGTGGAAAGGCATGGGTTTTTTTGCTGCTGGGCAGGGGCACTCACAAGGCTTCCCCTGGCTGTAGAGCAGCTTCTCCCTCCAGGCTCTGTGGAACTTCTTCCAAAGCCATTGGGAGGCTCAAGACTGATGGATGTATCTTCAAACCTTTGAAAAAAATCTGGATGTATAAATAAATTAACCCACCCAGAGAGTAGCATCAGCCTTGAGCCCTAACCAGTTCCTTCTGCTGCTCAATGGTTTTGTCTTTCTTGGATCAGAAAGAAATTAATTTCATAGGAAGCTACTTTTCTCCTGCCTTTTTTCCATCTTATTTTTATAAACCCCATAGGGAAGTAAAGCATATGAACAGAGACAGCCTACTTGCTATGGAAGCCAATTTGCAGAGTAAGACAGTAATAACCACCCAAAAGGGGTGGGAGGGATTGTTGGCCCTATTTACTCTTGGCTTATGCTGGTGATTTCTCAAGAGAGTCAGAAAAAGAGTAAATCCCTATCAAAGACAACTTTTAACAAGTTGCTTTTAAGCTTCACTGCACCTTTAGCCTGCCCAGAAGAATATCTCTACAACCTATGTAAAAACATACCGTCTATATTTAAGATTATAGCTTGTATGTATTAGATAGGTATCAGTTCCTGGGTGAATGCAGAATTAAAATTTCAGTGGTTCTGCTTCTCTACTGTGAGCTTTAATCCCTCCTAAAATACACACACAAACATGGAAAACTCCTCCTGCCAACTCCACACCAAACCTCCTGGGCAACATGAATCAGATAGCACAGGAGGAACAAAAATCAGCTTTATCCATTCCCATTCTACTTACCTGGGCTGTTCCTACAGCATTCCAGCCTCCTCCTTTCTGTACCCAAATTCAGCCCCCGAATTTGTTTTTTTCAAACAATTGAGAGAAACTCAGAGCAGCTTAAACACTTCAGATCTCCCCCCTCAAACTCTGTCCAGCTCCAGTAGCTGTGGCCAATTAAAAAGCTTCCTAAAAACCTTTTGAAGTGCTGTTATCAAGTGTGTATTACACTGGGAATTTCACAGCATTTAAGGGAATCTCAGCTTTGGATGCCTCCGCCTCACCTGCTGGCAGGAGGAAGGGAGGATTGCCAAGGCAGGGATGAGGAGCAGCAGGGATTCTCACGCTGGGACTCTCTAGTTGCCACTGTGCCATTTTCAGTCCTTCTCAGAACGGTTTTGGAGAAGGGGGGAAGCGGAACAGCCTCTTCAGGACATCAGAAGACATTTGACAACTCTTAACGATGAAGGAAAAGAAGTTAGAAAAAATTGAGAATGTTAGAAAGCAATGAAATCCCAGTATCCTGGGAATAATAAACAGTCACGGTGGAGAGCAATGTCTCTCTCTTTTCTTTTTCCTTTTTTTTTGTATAGAGACAGAGGAGAACAAGGGAGTATTTGTTTCTTGATTCCTCATCTAGGAAGCACAACTGGCTCGTGCCTTCTGTGCTTCCTGCACAGCCGGGGCTGCCAGATCAGCTCCTGCTGTGTGAGGAGTGATCCATGTCTGAGGAGCAACAGGGGACTGACTGCAGGCAAAGTGCTGAGATGTGCAGCACTGGCTGCAGGAAGACAGCATTTTTACCTTTATCAATGCTAACTGCAGACCAGAGTTATGCACAGAGTGCTCTTCACTGTCACAGGATTCCGTGCTCTGCCATGGGGAAGTTTTGCAAGTGGGATAATTGCAGTGGCGTGAAGTCCTTTGATTAGGAAATTCTGAAACAGCTTTTGATGTTATTGGTGATCTCTGCATGCAGGTTTTTCCTCTGCTGAGAATAAACGATGAGAAAACACGGCTGAAATTTCCAGTGTCTTCCTATTAGATGGGTTCAGCTGGAATCAGCGTCAGCCCCAACTCTGTCTGGAAAAAGGCTCCAAACAAATATCAAGCAATCCATCATCGTAAGGGAAAACAGCAAACAAGCCTTGCTGTGTTTGCTGACAGCAGGAGCAAAGGCAAGCAAGACTTGGGCATGTAAATATTCAAGGAACAGCCAAGAGAAAGGCAGGCAGAAAGACCCAACATTTCCCTCTCCTTGTTACAAACACAAAAGTCAAGAGGGTATCCAGGTGTTACAAAATGCAGCCAGTCTCCCTCTTCCTTCCAGATCCTGCTGATTCTCCAGTTCAGTTTGTCCTGCTTTTCTTTTCATTTGATCTGTTTGTGAATCACAAGTGAAGTTTCACAGCTCTGCTCTGTTTAAAGCATTATAGACTCGGGTTTACCTTTAAACAGGCAAGTGGGGCCAGGCAAACCACCAGCCTGAACCTGAACACGTGCA
Source organism: Sturnus vulgaris (assembly GCF_052056855.1). Classification (NCBI taxonomy): domain Eukaryota; kingdom Metazoa; phylum Chordata; class Aves; order Passeriformes; family Sturnidae; genus Sturnus; species Sturnus vulgaris. The sequence goes on along the minus strand of NC_142253.1, from coordinate 3,571,440 downwards.
TCCTGGAGGGATCCACAAATCCTTGAGTGTGGCACTGCATCATCCTCATACAGTGACAGCCAGCAGCAGGGACAACTGCAGCTCCAGCACTTGGAGGTGGCTCCAAGGCAAGGAATTTCCAGACCAGTCAGCTGAAATCCCAGCAAAGGAGTGACTAGGCAGGCTCTGAGGGAGACAGCACTGCCATGGAAGTCTTTTGCTGGCTCCATTCAAGCCTTTACCCTCACATTCAAGCATCCAGGTGATGAAGATGCAGCCACCTCCTCCTCTCCCTGCAGCTCTTACGCTCTGTCCCCGTGGTGGCTCTGGCACCTTTGGCTGCTCACAGGCTGAGGACAGGGTCTGTACACTCCTCAAGGCAAGGACTGTTCCTCTGCTCAGTCCTCAGCATGCCAAGAAAGTGCTTTTCAGGTCTGTAGAACAACCACTACCTTTCCTGTTTCTTCTCATTCTTGGCACAAAGGCCCCTGAATCGCTTCCAGCTGAGGTTAAAAGCATTCAAGCGTCTGTTTGCACATGGGGTTTTCTAAAGTGACCTCTATTTGTAACACACACTTCCCCCAGCATACCTAAAAGTATCCAAATGCCTTTTCATTTAGGAACTGTCTTCCTATTCCCAGGAAAAAGATTTTGTCCCCTCAGCCTTTTATCCATTGCTTTGTTTTCAAATTTCAAATTCATATTTGAACCGTTACATCACACATCTCCCATCTTGGGTGGTGGAGGGGAAACACAAACTAGAAAGAGCACAGTAATTCACATCACCTTGTTTCCTAGGCAGAGGACCAAAACACTGCTTGCAAAATACCACTATTTTTATGCTACAAAAATGCAATTAGACTCTCGATTACATTTTATTAAATTTACTCCTGGGACTTTGTTAGAGCAAGACAGGCAAAGGAACTCCCAAGGGCTCTCACTAAATCCTCTGCGCTAAGCCTAGCCACTCCAGCAGCCACAGAAAGGGGATAAAATATTATTTCCATGGACCAGAAACCCAAATTCTGCAGCCACATCTGCCACAAAGTCTCCCCATGTCGTGAGTCCCAGGGAACAAACTGGATTTACTCACTTGACTGAGGTTTTCCAGGGGCACAATTTGTGTTTGCAGAAGTGGGAGCTTGAGCAGTGGCTCAGGAACGAGCTGGACACACTGAGGAGCTGCTCCAACAGGACTCACCACCTTTTCTGAATACTGGCATCTCCCAAAAAAGAGAGCTTTCAGATTTAATTAAATTTTACTATTTTATTTGTGAAAAAACTACAAGCAGAATTAATAAATAGACATTTCTATTTAAAGCAGGAAAATGATAAAGTGGCTTCTAATAACAGTCGTGCACATGCCAGTAACAGGAATATATTAACATCTTTTATTTGCTAGACAAAGAGCAGTGTCCAATATAAATTTCCCAAAAACATTTAAGACCTGTGAATTTCTGACCAGTTCACAAAACCACCATTGACACTTTAGCATGAAGATTAAAACAAACCTAACAGGACTGTCAGCTCTAAAGACTTTACAGAGCGGAAAAACTTTCAGAAGCGTTATACAAGCTGTCTTTCTGGGCAAATGAAAAATAGAGCTCGTATAATACATTAACATAAAAATCCACAAGATAAGATTATGTTTTGACATACTTAAACAAGCATTCTATATTTGTCTCCAACAAACAAAGCTAAGGAAATAATGTAACCATCTTTACACAGTAAATTAAGGTTACAAGTCATACACAAGAACAGAACTGCTTGCGCATTAAAAACTGTTCAGCTCCATTGTCATACTCTAAATGTTGGCTCTTAAAACCATTCGGTTACATACAAGCAAAGGTTATTATATAGTCAGCAATTAATAAATTTTCAATAATTTAAGTTTATGGTAGAGCTTAAAAAAGTAGACTGAGAATGATCTTGGTAAGGCAGGTGAAAACATCTCAGTGGAAATAAACTCACAGAAGCTGCTGCCAAAATTTTGGATCTGTCCAATTTGAAGCAAAGTTCCAATTGAAATAAATAGCCTGGTGGTGTAAAACGCTGTCACCTTTCCTTTGCAGAACTACATCAACTGAGCGAGTCAGGCAAGCTGTGTCGGTGTCTGTGTGTGTCTGTGTAAGAGTCGAAACTTCGCCATCGTAACACTGTGCTTCACTTACCTGCGTTCTGTGCCACTGAACACCGTGAATCTGGTCCTTCCCTACACTAGTGTTTGCTTGGTTTGGTTCTGGAACTCCTTCCCCACCAAGGGCGGGCTGGCCCACGGCCACGGCGCGGAGGGAACCCCACCTGCAGTGCCGCAGGAACGCCGGCTTCCGAAATTAAGTGTGAAAGCAAACGCTGTCCTTCAAACCAACAACACAAGAGCTATGGATGAGGCTGGGGGGGTTCAATGCTTAGCTAACACTTCCTAACTGATTGCAGAATTACAGGTCACTCGTTCCAAAGAAATTTTCCCATCTGTTTATAGCAAGCTACTTCATGGAGGAGGCACGCCAAAGGGACAGATGTTACCGACTTTACCATGAGTAGCTGGGTACGGCGTTAAAGCTTTTTAACTGATCTACAGGTCTAGTTTCACTTGAAAAAGAAGCAATTTCCTGGTACACACAACGCTATTTTTTTTTCTTTTTTTTTTTTTTTTTTTTGCACAAATTCCCAGATCCAACGAAGAAGGTGAGCACGTGGTTTGACTTGAAGCACCAGAATGAGCCCTGCTGAGGCCAGCGGGACCTGCCACTCGCTCACGCTCTTGGCTGGATCAATGCCGAGATGCACGCAAGCCTAATTGATAATGGATCATTTATAAAGCAGTGCAAAATATACAAGTTCAGGGGCATCTTCAAAAAATCTCTCTTAAAAAATTATTCCAATACATTTCAGTAAAATAAATAAATATGGCTGACCAGTTTACCCTCCCTGAGACCCTTAAAGGAATAGTAAAAACTGGAAAAGGAATGTCTTTGCAATATCCCACTAATGTTAAAATGTGGATTGAGATATTCATAGTATTTAAAACTATGTATAATAAATTGTCTTGATGCTCATAGGAAGCATCTGTTTTCCTTTGGTTCTTTAATACTTTTAAAAATGCTTACAAAAGACAGCCTATACTGTGAATATAAGCAGAATTAAGTTGGGGTGCCCATGTTAACATATTCAGAATAAAACCACTGCTGCCAAGGCACTGCCACTGCACATGCCTTCAAGCAGGGGCTCTACCAGATCCCTTACTCACACATTTCTGTCACCAGTGTGAAAGGAACCTACGTCTGCTACTCAAAACCACAGATTTTAAAAGAAATCTTAAATCAGTTGCCTCCACAAAGAGAAATTTCTCATGCCAAGCAAATAATTCACAATATAACAAGCAGGCACAAAGTTGTCAAAATGTGGCCCTCTTTCATGATGCCCAAAAGTTATGCATTTGATGTCAGATGAAGCCACAGCCTCTGCGCCTGAAATTACTGCAAAGCACCCTGGGGCCACTAAATAAAGATGAAAAGCCAAAAGAGGTTTGGGGTTTGTTTTGCTTTTTAAAAAAAAGTTTGTTTCACCTCTTCAGCCGAGTGTTTTAGCAGGATAATGCATGGAAGGTAAACTGTAAAGCAACACTAACAGGCCAGGAAAAGAAATTATAGTCTGGATAGCTTTAGAGTAAGAATGAAGGAGATGCTGGTCATGAGCATGAGCCACGCGTTGCTCACTTGCCAGCATGAAAACTTTTCCCTACTTTTGCTCCCACAGCAGGAGACTCGGAAGCGTCCAAATGCTGACAAGCCCATCACTGGACAAGATGCTGTTCAGAAACCACTCTTGGGATACAGATGGACTTGATGGGTAAGAGCCACCCCAACAGCATGGACAGCACAGATGGAACAGGGCTGACAAGCACTGACCCACGTGTGGCTGGAGTGAGCACCAGCTCAGGTCCTGAACTCAAGATAGCTCCCAGGCTGCCTGCTGCCTTCAACCCACAGCAACCACTCCATTTCTAGTTACCTCAGGCACTGAGGCTGCTGGCTGGAATTCACTAACAACACCAACACGTGTGGGACTGGCTGTGCATGACACAGCCACGCTCACATTACCAAACACACGGATGGATCCATGGTGTAACACCAGCAGCCTGGCTGGGAATGCTTCTGCTCCAGCTGGGCATGGACCTGCACATCACCAACCTGAGTGACCCTAGGGGAAACACCAGCTCCCTGGAGCAATCCCCTCTCATCTCAGATCCCAAGCTGTAACAATGAAAACCGTGCCCAGTACACTTTAGCCATTGCTTAGGGAAGAAACGGGGGAGGAACGATAGAGAGAACAGGTCCCATCCAGGTTCAAACCTTCAGGAACACTTTTCACCTAAGACCAGTTCCATTTCAGTTTCAGTACTTTCACAGAAGGGGACTGTCCCAGATCTTGAACTGTTCAATTATTTTGTTTTATCACTTCACAGTGTTTCAAGCACCAGCGTTTCCATGTATTGGTTTCAAATAACCCTTTATATATATTTATTTATATATATATTTATATATAATTTATATCAAAACTGATAGTACACAGTATAACTGGAAGAAGAACTGAACTTAAAAAGGATATGTTGAAAGAGGATGGAGTTTGTGAATGCAATAAATAAAGCCCCCTTCCCACCCCACCCCGCTCCCTACCCCAAAACAAAAAGTTGTCATGTTCATGGAAAATTGTGCACAGCAGATATTATAAAAAAGTAGATTCAGGAGCACATCCAATTATAAATGATTGTTAGGAAAATCATATAAAACAATGGAATACATAAAAGTGTCAAGAGTAATCGCTAGGGTGAGAAATTCCTTGGTGGCCAGATGCCCACGGCAAGCAGAAATTATCCTGGTTGCATCAGTAAGAGGTCGATGTCCAAGAAAGTGTGTTCAAGCACAAAAGAGGCTCTCCAGGATTTGAACAGCGTGGGCAGGTGGAGTGTTTGAATTTCATACCCTGATTCATAGTTTCCACAACTCCATGTGCAATTTTTCAGAAAGATTCGTCGTTGACTGCCGACATGTCCCCCTTGGGCGTGGAGGAACGGGACGAGCCCTTGTCTGTGCTCTCAGAGCCCGAGCTGCTCTGATTCTGTTGTTCTGATCCTGCACTGGAGGTCACTGTAGATGATGACGTGGATGAAGAGCGAGTCTTTTCTTTAAAGTCTGTGATAATTACTGTGACATTTCCCACTGTGACTGCCAGCTGCTGTGCGGTACTTCTGTCCACATTTTTCAGTCTGGGTCTAAAACGAATGAGAAGACATTTATTGAAAGGATAAAAATAAGGGAGAAAGGGAAAGTTTATTAGGAAAAGCATTTGAAAACAAACTTGGTGTGACTCGCGCTCCCTCGCCTGTGCAGATGGCAGTGGCTGGGAGGAGAACCCAGGCAGGCAGAGTGCTGCAGAGCACAGAGTGAAGGTGTGACCTGCTCCCTGTGCCTCTGAGGGCTGCAGAGCACACTCAGCCCCACAGAACAACCTGTCTCACAGAGCTCTGCACAGGGAGTCTCTTGCAGGCTTCTCCCTATCCAACCCTGCCAGGAAGGAGGACACCACGGCAGAGCCAAGCGGACAGGAGCCAGACAGAGCGAAGGATCTCCTCCCCAAGGGGCAGATGAAAGCGTTCTCTTATCTAAATTCACCATCTCATCATGTGCCCTGATGTTATGAGACAAGGCTGTGACTCTGCAATACAAAACCACATGAAAGCATTTGGCCACGGCTCTTTCATTCCCATGTTGGAACTCTGCAGCTGCAAACAACACAGGCACTGGGACAACTTGGCTTCTCTTTCAGCTGCTTTGAGCTTATACAAATCAGATGCCCAATCAGCCTATGGATAAAATAGCTCAAAATGTTCTCTCTGGAATCGAGGCTATTGTAAATAAAATCCAGAACGTACAATGGTATTTTTTGCAGCCAGCGCTTTTGGTTAGGGGAAAAAGAAAAGGGGGGAAAAAACACAAACTACCCAAAAGAACCCACTGGTACTTATTGCTCAGGATTATCTCGGTAATTTGCATGCTGTGCTATCATTCAATTAGTAATGTAGCTAATAAGGGTCAAAGCTCTAGGAAGCTGACATTCAAGCACATTTCATGGGCTGGTCCAAATCTCTGCTTCAACAAGCCTTGGACACTCCTCCAGCTACAGCAAATTCCAAGTCAGCTGCAGCGACTGCTGTAATTTACAGCTTTTGCTCCTAATTAAGGGTCAGGCTTAAGCAGCGGAATATTCCCAATAGGGAAATTAAAAAGGAGAGTCTTTATACATCAGTGAAAAGTAGCTTGCTGAGAGCTGCCTTATTGAGAGGATGGAGGGAAGGTTAGTTTACTTTGGGATCAAGCTCCAGCTTTTAAACCACTCTGCCTTTTCTCCTCCTCACTTGCAGCACACAAGGCTAGTGCAGTAAAACAGAAAAAGAGGGAATTAAGCTCATTTTCCACCCGCCATGAATACGCAATGGCTTGCAGTGGTGAGTTAACAAGGAGAAAGTCCTTAAGCAGCAGTTATGCAAGTGGTATTTCAGAATCAGACATAACAGAAAAATGCATTGAGGACAGATGTACAGCTTCCAAAATAGAACAACTGTATTTCTGCAAACTTCCTCACCAAAAATGAAGTTACCACACCAAAAATAGTATTTTCTTATCTAACCTAGGAGGCTGCTGCAATTTTTAACAAGTACCACAGGAAAAGGAATTTTTAATAGACAGAAAATACAAACAAAAAACCAAACTACTGCTGCACTGGGCTAACACTCTGTAAAACACCTACTTGCAGCAGCCCCTTCACTCCGGGACCGACCTTTCCAAGCCCGGAGCCGCACTCTGGGTTCTCAGGGCAGAGACATGCAGCCACACTGCACAGACACACAGGAGCTGCCAAGCTGCACACATAACCACGGGCAGATGAAATGATGCCACCTCGTTTGTGGCTTACAAGCAAGGCCAGCTGGCTCAGCAGGTTTTGAGGTTTCCACCGGTACCGTCCCGGCAGATCCCCCGCGCGACCGCCGGCGTTCCCGGAAGCGTCGAACGAGGACGTATTTTCCTCCTGAGCCCCGAGTTCCTCTAGGAAACCCAGCTCTTCCTGTAATTTGCCTCGGTCATTTGTTTCCTCTTGTACTCAGAAACAGCCAAAATGCTGGCCCAGATACCGGAACAGAGCCTGCTGCCTCCACCTTCCTACAGGGTTGGATGTGAACTCCAGCTACTGCTCGTTAAAAGGCAGCTCTGAGTTGTGATTAGTTAAAAAAAAATGGAATTGCCCATGCACCTTTAAATGTCATGACAAAGTAACATGGAAGGGCTGAGGAAAGCAGGGCTGAGGTACAGGATTTCCCCAGAGTCCCACTCATAAACATTCACATTATCACTGAGCCTCCCAGTCATTTCTCTGGGAGGTTTTCAGGGTTTCCCCTGCACAAAGAGCTGATTAAGCACAGATGGAAACCACCAATCTCTTCAGCACATGCATACAATTTTTGCTTCTTAGAGAAGAAAGGGATTGGCCCACTCATGCTATTTTGCAAAATTAAACACCCTGATGCTTCATGTTTATAGCAAAAAAGTTTTATGGCCAAATAAGTGAAGTGTTTCAAAACATTCAATCTGAAAGTACACAGGAAGGCATGGTATAAACCAAGATATTTTGTCAGAAACAGGCATGGTATCCAAGAAATTTAAACAGGATTTCTTAAAAATCCAGAGAGCCCTAAAAGACAATTTACAAAAAGCCCAGAACAACTGTTAAGCAATCTGGGCACGAAAAAAAACTTATCATTCTGTAAAAATAAGAAAAAGACTCTTGACAACACTCCTGAGAACAGTGAATTGCCAGAAAAGTTCCACTAAAGAAAACACTTAAAAAGACAGGTTAAGTAGTAAAGGAGATGAGGTACCCTTTAAAAATACCCAGCTAGACCTGGTACTATTAAGACTTAATTAGGCCTGGCAAAAGCTTGCCACAAAACACGGACTAAAAGACTTTGCAGTAGACAGAGTGACTCCTTTAATGAGTAAAAACAATTATTTGATGTAATCTCTCGAGTTAATATTATGTCATTAGTCAAGTGTATCAAGTCTCCTGCATCCTAAGTCTCAAAATAAGTACCATTTAAAGAAGAATAGGACAAGAAAAGAGTCATTGCAATAAAGCTGCCTCTCTTTAATCAAATCAGGAGTGGACACTTCACTCTTTGGGGGCTGAGGAGAGTTAACAGCAGTCCCTGCAAACAGCTCAGTCTTGTAGCACAGCACATTTCACACTGCCCTCACTACATTCCAGTGGGTTACTGTGCAAAGGATATTCCCTCATTTTAAAGATTTTCATGCTATTATTTAGAAACTTCCAAAACAAAGAGTTTTCTGCAGTCACACTTTGCCAACTTGTTGCCAACAGGGGTGCCAACCATATTTTCCCATGTGCTTTACAAGTGTTTGCAGCTAATACTGCCCCAGTTCATGTGGCTTCACTATAAAACACCTATTACAGCACATTTTAAAGAGAGATGCAATTTTAAAGAGAGATACAGCCCACACAGGCAAAGCCCAGTTCAGTTCTGCCACTTGTAGCTCTCAAGTTCAATAATACAAAAACTGTTCTGTGATGCTGAATTTTTGATTTAAAAAATGGAGGAACAGTATAGGCAAGACTAGGAATAAACCTCTCTCCATACACTCATTTCAAACTTAGACAAATATCAAACCAGCCATTTGTGCTTTTTGTTGATAGCAAGATCCCAGCAAATCTGTTCATGTATACTTAGTTCCTGTATACCTGGAAAATTATCTTGACAATTACAGTGACTGAATTACGGATAAGGAAGTAAAAAAGTAACCTTTGTTACTGCTATCGAGCCATGATAAGTATTTGATACGATTGCTGGTTAATGTTTTTCTCCCACTGTGTCTACAGTCAAAAGCATTACTACCCAACTGACAATACAATTATTTTAGGAGAGAAATGAAAATGGAATGGGCAACAGAACCAGCATTTCCAAAGCCTGAATCTATCCTTACTAGCGGAGTGCTCAACTGCTCGTACATAAAAAAAAAGAAATGTTTGCTTTTTAACACAGTTCTCAGATACCACAGGCTCAACTTTAGTCTAGAGTTACCTTGAAGTGTGATTTGAGTCGCTGGTCTTCGTTGTAGTATTCCCAGACTGTATGCTGTTTGCTTCACTAGGAGGATCTTTCACAATATCCGACTTTGGTCTGTGAGAATTGGAGGGAAGAGGGACATTACGAGGTTGGTTTAACTGCACAATTAACCAATGCACAGTGCTACTGAAATCACATCACATTTAATACTGAATCCTTCAAACTTACTTAGTCTTCTTGTTAGTGTTCTTCTTTGTAACACTTGGACTAATTTCCTTCTCTTTGTCAGGTTTTTCTTTGTCTTGTTTTTCCACTTTCTCCTTCTTCTCCTTCTTAGGTGGTGGTGGGGTTGCATATTGCTGGGCAACTTGTTGTGCCACCAGCTGAGAGTTTATTCTAGGTTTTCTATAATGACAACGAAAAAAGAAATCTATAGTCAGTCTTACACAGTAAAAATAATTACACTGAGAGCAATATGAAGATTTATTTCAGCAACCAGGGAAGAACACTTCACTTAAAAAACCAAATGGATGTCCTTATTTGATGTGAAGTACTACTGCTGTAACCAAACAAGACAGAAACGTTAAAAGAAAGGAATACTCTGAGCTGCTGTTTCATCAGGTTTTAGCATCTAACTATTAAGTATAACGCTCCCTTTCTTCGTCTATGTCATGAAATCACAGCCAATTTTGGGGGGGACCATAGTAAAAAAGCAGCTTTCAGGAAGCTGCCAGCCATACACTGTGGCTACACTTTAAGAAAAGGAACAGAATGTGACAAAAAAAAGTTTCCTGATAAACACCAGCTTCCTTCATATCCTTCAGTTTAATTTCTCAAGTAAGCTTCTGGTTCAGCAGCAGCAAACCTTGCACAAATAACAAAGAACAAGAGAAGGTAACTGAGATGACTTTGTGCCAAGGGCTGGGCTGGCAGGAGCACAGGAGACAAGTGGGCATTCACACTCACACTGGGACAGCCGTGCCAGCCTCCGACACACAGTCCTCACACCATTGTCCCCAGGGTGCTCAAACAAAAGACAGACCCAAACTGCCTTTCAAAGGCTGCTCCCACTGCAAATTACGGCTTACACAGAGGAGCTTTGCATCTAACCAATACTTTGGTTATCGATCTTCACACATCCCACAGGAATCGATACCTTTGTCTCTCCCAAACTCTCATGTCCTCTCTTGACAACCCGCAAACTTTCTCCCCAGCATATCACAAATGCTCTGCCTATTCATGATCGATTTAATCCCTTCAACACTCCAGAAAGATCTATGCTCCCTGTGACCACACAGCTCATGGGAGAGGAACAAAAACAGGTAATCAACTCCCTTAGTCGTCCATAATAAACCAAATACTAATTGCAACAGTTGCCCGGGCTTGTCCAGAGCTGTTAAATTGTTTATAAATACAATTCAAATTTTGCACATATATCAGACTACAACAGATTGTCAGTGAAAGCTGCACCCAAGTACCATCAGGGGTACCAAGAACCCCAGGGGTTTGTCCTGCAGAGCTCTGTACCTGCACCCAGCTTTTACTACAAACATCTTGAGAGGTTTCAAGCGCCTACTTAGTGATGTAATGTGTTGAAAAAAAGTATAAAATATTAATTGCTCACACATAACATTTGCACTGAGAGATGATACACACAAGGGAACACCCAGAGAATTTCTACTCCCTGTCATGGGAAAATCCAAGTAACTGCTAAGTCTCTCTTGGTACTGGTTTCCTGTACAATAGTACCAAGATGTTCTTACTAAAGGCAGATATACCCAAGTATTTAATTTCTCTACCACAGATTATTATAAAGTCTATGCAACAGGTTGTAATCAGACCCCTGACCCATCTCCACAGCTCTGGCATTTGGACTTTTCACCCAACATAGAAACTGTAACCCAGCTGATGCTACAATCTGCATACACATCTGAGTGAACAATGATCTCATCTTCAGCCTTAAATAACTGTGCTACTGAAAGGTTTTGTAGATCAGATCAAGCAGCTACCTGTTCCACAGAACACTGAAGATATTTAGCATCCTTGAAATCCAGTACACAGCAATTTCTGTCTGTACGACTGAGAATAAATACGTAAAAAGAAGCAGTTTGGTTACATGGAAAAGATTTTCAGATTGATGCAACCACACTAAAAGCTGACAACAGTAACTTGTGTCAAGCAACCTGCTCACCGCCTACTGAAAAAAAAGATAAAATGTCAAGAAATCTTCAAAGAGAGGGCAGATACCATCTCCCTGCATGATTATACATGATTAACCTCACTGCTTGAAGCTGCCACTTCTGCCCAGACTTAGTTATTTGCTGTTTACACAACCAGCTGAGTCAGAAACCCGAGCCATTCACGGGAAATCCCAATTCATGATCTGAGAGATTTTCCCACTTTGCACAACTCTGATGTGCTCCTTGTGATGTGATTTCCAAGTCTTGTGCCCAACCTGTGCAGCTGCCAGCTGCCCTTCCTGTTGCAGAAGTGCTGCATTGCTTGAACTGTGATACCAACTTTGAAATGCAAACTAAAATAAAAACCAAACCCACATAAATATGTCCCACCATATTTCCCCAGAGAAGGCTGGAATGGCAAAAGGATCAGTCTTAAAGCACTCCTGTGAAGATGCTGCCCTGTGCTCTTCTGCTCCTTTTCTGTGCCTGTGACAGCACACTGCATTTATTAAGTTTTATCATTTTGTGGCCAGTCACTGACTTAAACCAGTATAACTTCCCCAAAATCCATATTTACATAGTCCCTCTTACCCATCAGCATGGTTTGCTGGTGAGGGCAAAGCCAAAACTGGAAGGGAAGAGGGAGAACCAGCCCTGCCCACGGGATCCCTCCTGCCATGAGGGAGGGAGCACAAAGCTGCTGAGACTTTGGTCAACACTGAGCATCTTTCAAGATCTGCTGCACTGCTAGAATATATGTTGTTTTTTTTTTTTAAATAATGCAAACAACCCAACAACTCTCCAGCTCCTAATCTGTTTCACCCATGCCAGCAGCAAGCTTAGGAGAAAGGTAAAAACCAGGGAATTTAAATAACTGGCATAGTAATAGCAATAATAATAGGAGTAATAAAATCCTTCAAATAAGGCCCACACTGCCACTGCAGCCAGGACACACTGGTTAAAAGCCCTTTACTAAAAAGCCAAGCAAAGCAAGTTGAGCAGCACATTTTTAACCACAGCAAACTATAACCATAGGAACCACAATTGAGTAAAGCAGCTGCAACATCCAAAACTTACTCCAAGTTTCCCTGCCTACCAAAAATGATTTATTTGGCCACCTCCAAAGTGAATGCTTCAACCCAAATACACCACTATTACATTAAAGTAGTTATCACTTCAGCAGAACAATCTCAACAGAAAGTTGCAACTACTTCTAAACTTTATTTGTAAGAATAAACAGCTACAGAAAAAAACTATTAACCATTTTTTATCCCAAAATCTCATCAGTTGACTTTCTGCAACATTAAAGTGCTCAGGTACACAGAGAATACATCTAAGTGACAAAAATCAAACCCTAGCTCAGCCTCCTCAGGCTTTCTAGCCAACACTCATGCTTAAGCAAATGCTATGTTATAACCTACTAGAAGAAGGTTGGAATTATCAACATTACTCACAACTCACAGCTAAAAAGCCTCAACTTCCCAAAAATGATCTGAAGAGATGCAGTGTTTAGTGTGACTCTTAGTTCTTGAATTTTCAATGCAAGTATCTGAAATAGGTGTGTTTTCTCCTACCTGAATTTCTTTATGATAGTAAAGTTATGCTTTGCTTGGGCAATTTCCCCCTAATTTAGGTGACAGTCTGAGTAAAGACTGAGTAGATATCCAACACTGATGTGACAAACAAATGCACATCATTTTTCTTTTTACAACATGAAGAGGATTGTCTTCTCCCCCTCTAAAACTAAGAGCAATTAAACAAAATTAAACTGTGCTTTCCAAGTTATGTACAGGCAAATAAATTGTTGCACATTAATTGAACCGTAGTTTACATCCCAGGAGCAGACATTTGCACAACAACTCATGACCTCTGCAGCAAGGACACACTGCTGCATGAAAAAGCTGAAATATATTTGTCTGCTCTAAGAATGGCTGTGGCACCTGGGTCTCTTCACCATCAACTCCCGTAAATGATGCACACAAATAGTCTTTACTACCTTTTAGTAACAGATTTCACAGAAACACTGTGCCTGTAAATATATACTATATGCAAATATACAAATATATATATATATACTATATGCAAATATTGTACCCTCAGATTGCCATGTGAAGTGACACTGGGATGTTTCACTCATGGGAAGTGGAATAAACATAGGACTTTCCTGCATACATTGCAGTGCTCTTTTAATAAATTAAAAATTAAAAAGCAAAGTGTAACTTTAAGGTTCTAGCAAGTACTGCTTCACTACTTGCATTTCCTTCTGTATCTCAAAGCTTCCTTTTAAAGCATGCCACAGAACCAAATCCAGAGCATGGACACTCAGGAATTCTGCTGCTCCACTCATAACCCCTGCAAACAGGCTTAGGAGTGCAGCAGCACAAATCACCACACATGCAACACGGGAGTTTATCCAGACCTGGATTTCAAGAGGGATATAGGAGGATAAGTTGCACCTCATTTTTCATGTGACTCTAATTTCTGTGTCTGTTTGGGATTTCTCTGGCCCCTCTGCCTTGAGAGAAGGGAAGGCACCTGTGTCCTGCAGACACCAGGGAACGGGGAAGTGACTGGGCTTTATCCCTACAGCAACACAGACCTGCAGGGACCCCGGCAATCCCCGGGAACATGGATCTAATTACAGCTGCTCTGACTTCCCTACAACTATGTTATCAGAAGAATGAAAGTGGCATCGAGTGGGATTTCAGAGTCAAAAGCCTCATGTAACGTGGAGTAGGGAGGATTTGGATAATTTCATGCTGTTCTGGCTTTGATGCACGCGGCGATACCAGCCGACCTCTGCGCGGCTCCGCGGTGCTTTGAGAAAATGTGTGTCAGGCACTGTGCAGTGTGAAGTACATGATTATTTTAATAACCCCAGTCGCACATGAATATATCTTTGCTCAAAGAAAAACAAGAAAACAAGACTAAAAGTATTTACAGTGTTTATAAAACAGTTAGTGCCAAAACACTTACACAACAAGCATCCTTCTGAGCATGAAGCAGGATTAGAAACTAACCCACGAGCACAAACTAAATTAACATCTCCTAAAAAAAAATTTAGATCCAGAAGAACCAAAGCTTTGGAGAAATTAAGCTACAAACATGATGGAGTGAGCCTCCATTCCTACATGAATATTTTCCAGCTCATTTGGGATGACCACATGGTCCTTTTTAGCAACAAGAGCAAGGATGAACGGACACATTGTCCTGGAGTAGAACTGCAAAGCAGCATGGAAGCTGCATACATTTATCTCAAGTCCTCCACGTGATCCAGGAAACAAAGCAACAATAACAACAGTAAAAGAAAAGTAGAAGGACAAACTGCAAGAAATATGTGACTGAGCAATATTTTGATGGAAGAACAGATTTCTCCTTTAACACCGATGTGTTAGCACTGTGTTTTTATTTAGAAGACAGATGTTTAAAAACACAGAAGTCCATCTAAGGAACACCCACTTGTGGGTCCCAGGTGGTAGGGCACAGCAACAAGTCTGAAAGACTCGGAGTGTAAGTCCGAATATTCTAGAAAAAACATAAAAGAAAACAACAGCTTCACCCAAAGAAAGCAACTATTTGTCACAAAATAAACTAAGTGCATTTAAAAGTTACAGCCACCTCCAAAAACTGTTCAATCCTCCTTGACCATCCAACCCCTGTCTTCCACCTCCTTGGAAGAGTCAAGAACTGCCAACAGAGATAAAGAAGCCTCAGCTTTGCTGATAACTTTTCCCAGCCATGACAACAAACCTTGAGCTGTCCACATTTCAGAGGAGTGTTTTAAACTTTTTGCTTGTCCACCAGAAGTTTATAGACTTCAGGTCACTTCTCACAGAATGAACAATCCTCCCCCACGCCATCCCAGATTTATGTTTGTAAACTTCAGAAAGTTCAAAATTATTTGCAGTAGTTAATAGTTACTGGGCTCACTCAAAGCTGCCAGTTATCTTTTTAGATGAAAACGTATTTTCTTCTGTTTTTCTCACTTTTCTTTTGAATCAAACAAGAATGAGAACATTGTTAAATTAAATTCAAGCTGTCACCTGCATACACAGAACAAGACAGGCATTCCTGGTTGCTGGGAAGTGTCTGGTCAGTGCCATTAGAGGAGAGTTGAGACTCTGAATGATGCCTATAAAAAGAATACTCTATTCTTGCTTGTTACAGAAGCCTCAGCATTACTTTTTAAAAATATTTGGGCATGTTTACAAATCAAAGTATATAAATAAAAGACATTTATTCCCAGAGTTGTCACTGCACAGATTCTGTAGCTCAGAATTCTGACTTTTTTTAGTGAAGACATGCAAAAACAGTTTTAAGAGAGTACCAGAACTGCTCTATAAACTATTGCACTATGACTGCTCGACAGCACAGTGTAACAGGTTTTTCAATACTTTTACAGTTCTTTGTTAATATACATTGTTCCATATAATCCCATTAAAAAAATCTAAAGTCAGGGCCATAAGATGTTTTTCGAAGCAGTTTGACCAGAATTTTGCAACCTCAAAACAGAGTAGTCACCAAATTTCTCAAGATACCCATTCTAATATAGTACAGAACTAGAAACTGCAAATGCCATTTGCTGGCACCACCACAAATGCAATCATGGAAGTGAATCTGGACTATTCACCTCCTATCAAATTAAGAAACATCTTATATGGTGCTTCTTGCACAGCTGGACTTAGGGCCTGGTGGGCTGCCAACAAGAAAGGAGCCCTGAGCCAGAAAACCAGGCTATTTGGGATTTTGTTGGAAAATGTTCAGCAGAGAAGCATCACTGTTTGCATTTTTGCAAGCATTTGGCTTCTCTTTTGGTTTGTTTTGGTTTTTTTTTCCCCCAGGGAAATGGATAAATCACAGAGCAGTTTTCTGGTTAAAAAGGGCTGAACCTGAGTGACCACAAACCTGAGTTTGTTCTACCAAGCCCCATGGTCTCTCCTCCTTGTCCACGCCTATCACACAACACTATAAAATCATTTAAAAGGGGGTATCTAACAGTTAGGGTGCACGTGTTTTGGACCACAGGTTTATCCTGATGTGCCTCTGTGGAGGATTCCTAATACCAAGCAGTTTCAAGACAGCAGCAAGCAGCAGCTTCTGTATACTCTGGAGAACAGCGAGCCAAAAGCAAGAGTTAAACAGAAGTTGTTCTTCAGGCTTCTTTGCTACCAGAGTGAGGACTGGAAATAGCAGTGATGATGAGTAACAACGCCGAGTATCAGTTATTGGAACACAGCCTGACGTTTACTTAAGCGCTAATACCATGAAATTTAACTTACTGTGTCTGCAGGAGGCAAAACAAAAGTCACGCTGAAGTTCTGCAACAAAGGCTGCTGCTCCTCCTTTCAGAGGAAAAGCCTGCCTGGAAGCACAGACAGTGCTGGCAGCCTCACCTGTCTGCTCACTTGTAGCACCCATCTAAGCAGATCATTTCATATCTAATCTGCACTAATGAGTGCCAGCAAAAGCCCCGAGGCTGCCCAGCAGAGGCTCATCCCACAGGTGCTCTCTCTGACTAGTCCAAATCCCTGGAAAACGCTTCCTTGGATGCTCCCAGCCAGTCCCAGCTCCATCCCTGGAGCTGCAGCCCCCACAGCTCCCTGTCAGTGGGCAGTGCAGGAGCTTTGGGTGTGTATAAATAAATAAATATATTCACACACCATACGCAGCAGGACAGGGCTGAAGAGCTGTGTGCTGTAACTAAGGATTGCTCTGTGTGTGTCTGTTGAAGTTAACTTCCATTAGGAACATCTTTTAAGGACTAGAGTGGGGAAATGTGTGAAATAGCTTTTTCTGCTTTCATTTAAAAAGTAACATTTCCTTAAATAAGGGGTTCAACACAATTAAGTATATAATTAGTAAAGAATTGGCAAAACACCAAATTTACCATATTTTAAGACCATGTTTTTCTCGTTTGATGGGGAAGCAGAACTGTCCAAGTGATCATAACTTCATTATGCTTACAAATACTATAAAACTACTACTTCTGATTCATTACTAGATAGAAAACATTCAATCCCTGGGAGTGCTCAAGGCCAAGTTGGATGAGATTTTAAGCAACCTGGCCTAGTGAAAGGTGTCCCTGCCCACGGCAAGGGAGTAGAACAAGATGACATTTAAGGTACCTTCCCACCCAACCCATGCCAGAATTCTATGACTCTGTACATAGCCAGCAATAGTTTTTCAGATGATTTCTTGTTCCATTATTTTACTTAAAAAAAAAAAACCAAACTATTAAGATTTTTTAATGGTCCGTTTAAAAAAATCATAAATTAAGAAAATAGAGCACAATACATCTCTTCTGCTTAAAACAAAACTTGCAATATGTAGTAGATTAAAATGGCATCAACTTCCAATTGCAACATCACCCTAAATTCCAGCTGAACAAAAACAACTTTACAACTCCCCTTCTTGCCCTCTGCCACCAACAGTGGTATGGTCCATGCCTATGCCTTCCAGAAAGAGCATTGCTTCCTATTCATTTACTGCATTTACAGGGAAGAAGTTCTACAGCAGCAGAAAAATTGTGTGAGTATACACAAAAACCATAACTGAAATGAGATGCAACTGGAAATGTAAAGATCATCCCGAGCCCAAACTTGAGAAGATGGCCTTGAGATTCCGAAGTCATTCCACTTCGGTAAGCCAATTTCCTTGGTCACCAATAATTTTAGTTCCATGCTGCAAGTGCTGCACAAGCTTAATTTCTGAACTGCCCTGCTCATGCTATTGACCCATCACAGATCCACTTGGAGCTTCAGTTTAATCCATCACTGAAAATTCCAATTGCTACTTCATACTCCCAAGGAGGAGAATTTATCATGCAGCTGCTTCTGGTGTTTTCATCTATGGCCATACCTTACTGCAAAATACCAAATGTTCCATGATTTACACGGACTTACAAAGTTGTTATGGAAAATCACTGATCTCAGCAGAAAATTTATTTGCCTACAAGCACCAGAATGATGATAAAACTAAGGCCATTTTACTTGCTTGACAAAAATAAGCTGCTCTCACTAGCAAAAATTTGAAAACAGTTCGTAAAGCTGGCAGCAAACAAGATGTGTATAATAAAATACATGGATTTACAACAAAAACAATTACTTAAAATACTTCTTTTAACTGTTTATTAAGTTATGTGTAATCCTGAGAAAAGCACACTGGCTCAAAACTTCCTGGTGAGTAACAAAGTGCAGTCGGGCAGCATGAGGGGATAAATGAGTCTGATAAAAATTTAACTTGTAGATTTCCCAAAGCAACTGCTCATGGTTATTGTATTATAAATTCAAATAACAAAAATATGAGGAAAATAACCGTTTGTAGCACTAAAGATAGAAACTAGGAATAGCAGGCTTGGTGTTATGAAAGTATCTTATCACTGCAGCCAATACATGCATTTCTGTTTCAGACACTGAAATCCTGACCAATAATGGAAATTGTCACATATAATCCAGCTTGACATGTCCCATCTGTGAGCATCTGCCTCCAGGTTTTGGGATACTCAGGTCTCACATTTCAAAATCACAACAGGAGAGAGACCAAACTTGGAAAACAAGGAACAAAAAGGAGAAATGCAGAGAAAATATGCTCCCTACCAAAAAAAAAAGTATGTCAGTTAAATTCTCAACCTGATCCCCTATCACCAGTCCAGAATTTGGAGAACGGTGCTTAAATACACATAATATTTACTGTTTGAGAAATGCAAATCACTTGAATAACCAACCAGTGGATAGAGAGGCACAATGTTTTTTCTTAAAAACAATGAAAGAATTTCTACTAAGCAACTCTTGTAAAGTGCCCCCAAAATATGTGGGCTGGTTTATCAGAGCAAAATTCTGCTATGCTTGCATGACACTGGAATACTGTACATTTAAGAAGGAAGACTTCTCTATCATTTACCAACCAGCATAAGTCCAGATAGAAGCAAAATGACAAACTACCATTTCTACAACAGATTCTGAATAGACTTAATAGGCCCTAAATCTCTAGGGATGCCTAAAAAAAGGAAAAAAAAGCACCAATTGAGTAAGGCAGTAATTTTAATTCAGCTACATCAGACACTGCAGGCTTTACCTAAATGAGCAAGAACTGAGCTTTTCCAGCAAGACAAACCTCCTTTTTATTAAAAGAACATCAATGGTAGGATTTCCTTTCATATGAAAGCAGCATTTCAAGAGCCCTTGAACAGCCAGGAATGCAGCTTCATGACAAAGCCCCAGCCTGCAGCAGCCACGCACTTTGAGAGAGACATCAGGGCTGCTCCAAGGTGGAGCAGACACTGCCCAGAAGCAGCACAGAGAGCTGCCCCACTGATACCAGTAAGTGGTACCCTACCTACTCCTTCACACCTCTGTCCCAGCACCATCAGCAGTGAAAAGGTCACTGCCAGTGGTTTAGAGAAAACCCCACTGCTCAATAACCCAGCTTGCTTTTCTAAACACGCCAAGAAATGAAAGCCACTCTGAAGGACGGGGCAAGCGGACATGCGTTTTCAAAAGGCCACCATGTGCTCAGAGGAGCTCTTTTTCTCCATTGTGTTCTCTGAACACAATGTGATAAGTGAACACAGATGTACCAGTGACATTTGGGGGTGTCCAGCTCCAGCAATCCTGCACACGCTGCCGCTGCCCGGGAAAGCCGCAGGGAAAATCAGGCTGCTGTCGATAGCTGCTGTGCAGGCACCGTGGGAACAACACAGCTCCAGAGCACTGAAACTTTTGCTTTCAGAATTATTACTCCTGGGCGTGAGGAACTGACCCAGATGGTTTCAAAATTTGCCAGGAAACAATATTACAATACTCAGTTTGAAAGCTCTTCCTCTCACTAGCTAGAAAGCCTTAGAAGAAGCTACTTAGTAAACTTTGGTTCCCACTTGGAGTACCAGCCTGAGTTACCTGTATGTGCCTAGCATGATGTAGGACAGGGCAACACAGCTACCTTTGTAAATACAACTAGCAGAGAGTGTTCTCCTACACAACAAAACGCCAGGAATAACTAATGACAACAACAGAAACATTTCCAAGTTCTCCATGAGCCAACTTCTGATCTACGGATAACAATGGTATCTACTTGTCCAGACAAACTATAATTTTTCAAGAAAGTTCTCAGATAAGATAATCTCGAGCCTGAATACTGATTTTATTGTCCTACTACTGTTTTCATCCTGATGACTCCGACTTTGCAGCTTTGCATCTACTCACATGGCGTGTGTTTATTTGTACGTACATGAACACACCCAACCAAAACCCAGAATTGCCATCAATCTGGTACAAGTTCCAAGGAGGGAAAGCAAGCAAATTCAGTGAAGAGTTCTTTCCCCCCCACTTCTTAATTCTTCAAACAACTCCGGTGTTCCACCCTGGAGAAGTGGTTAGTCTCACTGAAAACTACCGGTTACACTGTGATCCTGCGCCAGCGGTAAATCACTCCAACTGCCCTGGCACCATCATTTAAAGTCATTTTCCATTTAAAGACTCTCACATCAGCGCCAGCACAGCCTTTCATTACCCATCCCACTTAATACCCACAATCTCTCCACAGCTCACTCGCTCGGTCTCCACTGACCAGGCAGCACACAGAGACTGATGTGCGGATTATTGGGATTCCTAATGCTTCTCTCCCCGCTGGCCGAGCGCGGAGCTCTTGGCAGCCTGCCTGACCCGCAACACGTGTGGGTTTGTCAGCCTAATGCACTCTGTCATCTGCACAGGCTCGGGGCAAAGCGGGCCCCCACGGCTCCCAACACTTCCAGCTACTTCACTTCCCAGCCCTGGTGGAAAAGGAGGTACAGAAGTGAATGTCTGGGTGTTTGCCACCGTTTGAATTCCGAGAGGCAAATATGTGAGGTAAGAACAGCAGCATCCAGCACAATCCTCTAACCAAAGGCTGGAGAGTCAACACGAGGCTTTCTCGGACAAAACATCCGTCCTCACTTGACTGTTGTCTTGCAATGACTCAAAAGCTGCACATCAAGAATATGGATCTGAGTAATTTCTTTTTATATAACCTACCTTCTGTTAAACTAAATAATGACAGTGAAAATTTAAAGATATGGACTCAAATATTATTTGCGACCCTGTCAGTTGTCACTTAAGGATTTAAGGGGTTGTTATTAAACTGTCTCTATGCCTGGCAATTAGTCAGGGCAGAAAGAAATGAGGCTTGGGCATTTTTCTGTATCAAAGA
Source organism: Sturnus vulgaris (assembly GCF_052056855.1). Lineage (NCBI taxonomy): Eukaryota > Metazoa > Chordata > Aves > Passeriformes > Sturnidae > Sturnus > Sturnus vulgaris. The sequence continues at coordinate 3,549,957 of NC_142253.1, read as the reverse complement.
TATACTGAGGTATTTTTAGGTGTGAGACAATGCATCAACCCTGTAAATCCCACTGTAAGTTTTGACAGGATGAATATACAACAGGAAATACCACACAACGTGCAAATAGCAAATAAATGCAAATTTACCATCATGCGAAACTAAGAAGTGTCATGAAAGTGAAACTGGTTTGTAGATGAATGAAACACAGAAGCTGGCAGAGATCTTACTTGGAAATTGAAGAAAAGAATACTCAGAATACAGCTGAAGTTTCATTTCCTCTGTACAGCAAAAGAGAACAGAAAGCTCAAGAACAGCACATGGCACATCCTCTACAACCTCCTCAGACAAAACACAGTGCCCTGTCACACCATGATTTTCTACATTACATCTGATGTCATGTAACAGATTTTGTGAATTATATGAGCAGGGAAAGATAAAACTACCAACTATCTAAATACAGGGGTTTTTAGACAACATATTACAATTTATTTTGGTGCTAATAAACACATACCAATTATTTTAGATTAGCAAACAAAACAACTTAAGGAAAGACACTACTAAGCTACACTGGGTTGGGTTCTGGTTTTAGTGAATCATCCAGCTCCCAGCATCACAACACCGAGGCACCTTAATCTCAGGTATATTTATTAAGATACCCCTTGGTTAGGTTTTATTTCCATTTAACTACAGGGGAAGTTTTTCAGAGCTCTGGGACTACACCCCACTGATGATACACATCTACCAGATGAGAGAAATTACCCGCTTCTGGAGATTTACAAAAATGACTCAGTGGGATTCTATTATGTTATGCTGCTTCTTCCTCTAATTTCTTACTGGATTTGTGCAGCTAAATGCTTATCACTAGAATTTCCAAGTTAAAGCAAGCTAAAAACAGAACCTTGTTTTTACTTGAACGCATTGCAGAAAACGGAGTTGAGCAACTGCTTCCTAAGGAGCTCCTACCCTCACTCTCCACCAAAACTGGGGAGCAAAAGCTTTGGGGTTGGCATAATCTTGCGAGCAATTACACACAAATGAACCATCTAGAGGAAAAACAAGAAAATATTTTTCATCACCATCTCTTTTCATAATCTCCGAAGTCACTCAGAGCAGCAGCAAGTGCCAGGATCCAAACCAAACAAACCTCCCCCATCTGTCTGCACTGCCTACATGAGACAGCCCTGCCTGTTCCTGCCATTCCTGCTTCCCAAAACCACCTATTCCCCCTTGATGAACCCACAAAGCCAGAGGGGCTGGCACCAGTGCAGTGGCAGCTTTGTCATTCATGGTGAACGGTGAGGAAGGCTCTGAGTATTGAAGCCCCAGAATGAGTATTTGCAGCCTGACCTGGAATTCAAAACATCTAATAACATCTTTAAAAGCTGAGTAGCAACTTGGAAAAACATGTAGGCTTAAGCTGACTACCTGAAATTGATCCCTTCTACTAAAAACACTGGGCTATGTGCAGCAGGAAAGGTTGAAGCAACCCCTTCACCTGCAGCAACACAAATTTTTGCTTTTCCACTAAGTTTCCTTGGAAGAAATTGAAAGCAATCAAATACCACAGAAAAACATATGGAAATTATCATTATGGAACAAAAACAAAAGCAGAAAAGCTTTTATGTGCCTCTTTTTAACAAAAGAAAGTTTGCTTGACTGACTTGGGCCCACGCCCCGAGGCAGGGGCTTGGTTTGGTTTTGTTTCTGTTTATTTCACAGTTTCCCTGTTTATTCAGCTTCTTCCCTCTCCCGGTGGCAGCCAGGGCAGCACGGGCAGGAAGCTCCATCCAAAACCAACAAGCAGCCCTTGATCCTGCCAGCCACTCCATGCTGCTCTTTTAAACACAGATAGCCGTGTCCTTGTGAACCTGGAAAAAACTTCAAGTCTTCTCTAAAGGAAAAGGTAGCAAATCACCTCAGAGCTTCCCTGAAAAGAATTCCTATGTTTGACCCCAAGTGGCACATGAAGTTCAAAGAAGGTGGTGGAGGTGAAGAGGGAAAAGCCAACAAGTTACACAGTCAAAGCTTGATGTAGCTTAAATGCTACTTACACAGTGGTTAAAAAAACTATCAGCATGAGTTGGAAGAGAATCCTTTGCTCCCTCCCTGGAGGCTGCAGACATTTCCCAGGGATGCTGGTACAGATACCAAATGCTTGGGAAGCATCTGGCTCCTCAGCTCACAGACACTTCGGTGGCGTTTCAGACAATACATCCTACAATGAAGTTTAACCTCAGTGACACCAATTCCACCAGGTTCAAGCGAACTTCTTTGCCTTACACAGGCAAAGACTGACTGAAGGATCAGGGCTGAACGAAGAGTAACAAGAACCTTTTAAATACATTTTTTAGCAGAAAACCTGGATACTAAACATCTTTTGCTCATTTTGACACCTGCAGCAGTGCTCTTCTTTGCTCTACTTCCTTTGGGAATGGTGTGCTTGCATTAAGGTATAAATCCTCCCTCATTCTCCTAACCTCAGGTATACCCAGCCAGCAAAAATGCAGTGTGCTTTTCCATCACTGTTCTTCCCCAACAGTCCCCTTTTCTTTACAGTAGGAACTGAAACACAAGTTTCAGCAGAGCGGACAGACTCCCATCAAAGTACTTGGTAAAAGAGTCTCCAAGAAAAGGTTTTTCTCAGGCAAGTGGATTTTTAGTCTAAACAGATGCTGTCTCAAAGGCTACCATCTCAGTGACTGACATGTAGTGACACGAAATACCTGACAAGCTTGTAAAAGAACCTTGAATGATAAAGTTTCAAGAAGCTGACCTGTTAATAGGCAAAACCAGAACACAAAGCCTCTAACAAGCTATTGCTTCAAAGCTTAAAAAACAAAAAACCACAACAGCTTCACACTCACTTTCTTTTATAACACAGGTTCCAGTAACAAAAATCTTCTGTATTTCTTTTTCCATATCAGCAAGAATATCAGGTCATATATATTCCCCTTTGGTCACTCACAGGAGAGTACCATTCCCATAACACAGATCTAAGTTTTCTCCCAAAATTTTAGACCAGTAAATACTCCATACAGATAAACTATGCTAATCCTATATGCACATTCCCTCTACATCACCCACAGGTGCACACCAAACCTGCCTGGGTTACAAGTGATAAGAAACCTTTTAGATCCTGCAATACTTTATAAAAAGCATTCTATAGAAAGCAGCAGCAGCAGCAGTAGTACTAAGGTTATGATGATCTGCTGGTTTAAGTTCAGTAATACCTACAGGAAGATATAAGCTTAGTCTAAATCAACTTCATGAAGTTGAAAAATAGGCCCTCAGACTTGCAAGTCTCTTTTCATGGGAACCACAGAAAACTGAAAAGTTATTCTAAATATTTCATTTCATTATTGCAATCACAGCATCTCTCAAATTCTTTCAACCTAGGTAAGAAATTCTTAATTCTTGTATCAGTTGGACTGATTTTTGTAAAAACTTCTCCCTTTTCACAACTGTTAGGAACAGCCCACCCACTACCCAGGTCCTGGCAGGTAAGGTTCACCCAGATGCCTCGGATAGAGAAGGAAGAAGATTGGGAGGCAAATACTCCTGGAAAAGCAGGAGACAGTGACAGAGGCTGTGAGTAACTAATACCTGCCGACCCACTGAAGCACACTAATTACAGAGAATAATTGAACACTGCTTTCCTTACTCAGGGAGGTGCAGATAAGAGGCATGGGCCTTCTCATACCTCAGATGGGAGTTTAAAGTGCTCTCAGCTGGCAGCAATGCATAGAAAAAAGTCACCGGCTGTGACAATTAACAGCTTCATTTTAAGTCTCTTTTGTTCAAGTAACTCTTTCACTCAGACATATTACATGAAACAACCCTTCCTCAACTAAACAGATTTATTCAAGGTACAACCTGAATGTAAAACCCTAAGGTCCTTGATGTTGGGAAGCAGCCATACTGTGTTTTAATGCTGTGAAGTTAAAGGTGTAAAGTGGACAAGGGGTCAGTGTCCTCCTACAACCCCAGCAACACTTCACTGCATCAACTCATTCTATCTAAAACCAGATTCTCAGAGAAACTCAAAAACTAAGCCATGCATCAGCCTGCAGAGGGAAAGGGAGAGATGTCTACAAAATGAGTTACTTCAGGACATGCACAGACATGTGAAAAATGACCTAGAACTTAGGGTAAGCAGCAAATCCTTAAATGAGATGTAAAGTAAGGTAAGGATAGATTTCATTTAAGAAGTTGTTTACTAGCAACATTCCAGGAAAAATGCATTTCAATTAACAGATCTATGTTGATTTTATCCACAGTCTGTCCACTCAATCACTGTTCCTTGGAACTGGATGCATGGTGGGAATTGAATCTCTCTGTGGGAACAGGTGTGAGCATTTGCTGGAGCTGTGTGCAGTTCTGCCTTACCTCTCTTCCCAACACAACACAACACAACCTTCACTAAAACCTCTCTTCATTAAAACATCTCAGTTGTGAGATTTTTGTGCCACTTGCTGTCTGAATATGAAAAAAAAATAACACTTTTTTCCATAATACACTTTACACAGAGGCTAAAAAGAGACTGCTTGCATAACAAGTCTTATGCAATTTCCCAAATAAATTTCTACCTTTGTAGGGGGGAAAGATTATGACGACTTGAAGATTTTCAAGGCTGAAGATTTGGCTTCAAAAGCTAAGAGTTCACATGCCATTCAAAATCTTATTGATAATTATTGCCACCACATCAGGACCTAAAGATCCCATCAGGAACAGTCCCTCACTAAGTAACAACAAAAGACAACCTGACAAAATACACAATTTACCACCAGATTATATTCTCTAAAGAAGAGGCTGACACCAGCTAAAGAAAAGAAAAGAAAAAAATCACTAAAACAACTTTTAATTTTATGAACCATCTTCAGCCTGGAGTACTTTGCCAGAGCAAATACAGTAGTGAATGTCTCGTAGAAAACTTAGACTAAGAAAAAAGCCCACTAAAATACCATGCAACTGCATGATCATCATGAAGATGTTTAAAAAACAAACAGCCTTCACACTGTAAACAAGCAGGTATTTTAAGTCATAAACAATGCAAATAACTCAGAGAGCAAAGCAAGAAGCAAAAAACAAAGCCCAAGCAGCAGCACAGAGAAAAAAAAAAAGAGAGCAAGGGACTTATTCAACAGACAAATTTTGACAAGTATTTTCACAGGTCTGAAAAAAATTTTCTTCTCCTTAATTTTTTGTTGTTTTTGTGACTTGGCCGTCTGTCTCCACTGGTGTTTCTCTGGTCTCCACTCAGCCCCCCGAGCACAGGGCTGGCAGTGACATGGACCCTGCTGTGGAACAGGAACAGCCTCGTGTACCAACCCCTGCTCCAGCTGCTGCTCCAAGCAGGAATCTCAAACCCCCACCTGGGGCACAACTGCAGCCTTGTAGCTGCACTGGGAATATGCTGGAAGTGTCAGTGATTCAGAAAGGAAAATAAATCTTTAATTCCTTTTCATTGAAAATTGAAGAGGTCCACTGCAAGTTTCAGATGTTGGAGGCCCAGGGGATTTTCAGCAAGGGCTTCAGCCGGGTATCAGGGAGCAGAAGAGGGACATCAAGCCTGGCAGAGGCAGCATCCATCCCACTAGAAACTACAGACATTAAATTACACTTTCACAACTGAGCTAATCAGCCTCATTCCAAACAGAAGCTGCATTTATCTTCTCAGAACAGCAGACTTTTTTCTTAATTATCCAAGGTCAGTGGCAGTGAATATTGAGCAAACTGACTTGGGGAAACAATGTAGATAGAAACCAGGAGGGGAGGCAGCCTTACATTTGCTGAGCAGTAGTATCCCACTTTAAAACAAAGTAGCTCTTTTTACAGATGAGAATTACTTTTTAATTAATCACTAACTAAACAATCACCAATCACATTTGATAAAGAACCTTTTTAGAAACAGAAATACTAAGTTCTGTACCAGCAGAACTCTCCCTTTTTCACAGAATCGCATAGGTTGGAATAAACCTTTAACAGAGTCCAACCCTGCAGTGCCAGGTCCACCACTAAACCATACGTATCAGCTAAGAGAAAAAACATTTTTAGACATTGGAGTGAAAAGGTTTAAGACAACTGAAGTGTTCAGCAGCAGCTAAAGGAAGAAAATTACATTAATTTTTTACCAAACTCACTCAGAATTTGAGCAACACCTCAGAATTTTATCACCATCTCTATGTGCATACTCACAGACACTAGTATAAAAAACTTCAAAGTATTACACCTCCAATCCAATCCCTACAAGACAGGAGGTCTGAGGTGCACAGACTCACCTGCTGCCTTGCTGAAATACACAGCTTTGCCTGACAGGTTTGAGCTTGTCACAAAGCAGAAGCTACTGTGGAAGGCTCAGTAGTCATTTCAGCTCCCCTAAAAACACAAGTGGTTAAGGGCTGACAGGTATTGCATAGCAGAAAGGTATTGCATAATTGCCCTGAAATGTCTATTGAAAAACTCCACAGCAGAAATGTGTTTTATTCTCAGGAGCTGGGGAGTTTTTATGTGGCATCCATAATTACCACAACAGCCAAAGATTTCTGCAAACATAGAAGCAAAGAATAGTTCCAACAAGCCTAACATGAGCCATGTTCTTGGTTTGACCAGGGCCTGATGAGAAGGACATCAGAGAAAAGGAAGGGAAAGGTGCAGAAAGACGCCTCCATAAGTCTCGTGGTGGAACTGACACATCAGTAACAAACCTGCTCTAACCATGAGGGTCCTGGGACAAAAACATCACCCCTAAATGCACAGTGGTCCTCAGGCAATGAAGGGATTGCACGAGGCTGTGCTTCTTTCCAAGTTGCATCCTGGCTTCCTAAGCTTGTTGGGTACATTATATAACTATTAATTACACTGCTGTTCGGCGTGCTTTTAACTGCAATGATTCAAACTGCTTCCAGGAGCTCGCTAATCCAAAGTACAATCCTCTTGACAGCAACTGACAGATTCAGAATATTCAGTTCTAGCTGAAAGGAAGACAAATCAAACCTCTCATCTGTCTGCTGCAAAAAGAGCCAACATTCCTGCTGACCAGAGCCACAGCTCTGTCAGGGGCTGGGACATGCTGTCCACGGGACACCTCTGGGAAGCAGCAGGAGCCAAGCTGTACTAACACAGCAAAGGGAGACTTCTTCCCAAAGGCCACCTTCAAATTTATAGGGAAAAGGAAAAAACTGAGTCTGGTTTGCATTTCCTCACAGGCACTGAAAGCTCCGGGACCCAGCAGACACCCCTGTCATACAGGGGCTCTGCCTGTGCCCTTCCAGCCACTCTGCCAGCCAGGACCTTCCCTGCAAGCTCCAGCACAACTCTACATGCATTATTTATCCCTCCTGCTAAGTCAGGCAGTGGGCTAATTACTTAACTACTGTAATGATATTTTGCAATGGCTGTACTCTGTTATACTGATTTTCATGAGCTTGCTTTTGCTGCATGTTTTGAGAAAAGAGTGTATTTTCCTAGAGTATTAAAAAGCCCAAGTTTGACATTAATTTCAAGCCTAAGAGCTGGATGTCAAAAGTGAATTTTTAGAGTTATCAATGTATTCTTAATTAAAATAATAGAAGTATATTATCTGATTTCTGCTGTACCTGCTAGCAACCACAGAAGATATATTTTTTCATTAATCTAATGAAATATGAAAAGTTATTAACATTGTTAATGTCATGTTAATGACAAAGTTTTTCCTTTCAATACAATGATGTTTTCCTTTTAAAACTTCAATACTTCAGTTAATATAATTAGCAAACATCTGAAAGCTGAGAGACTGGAAACATTTTTATTAACAAACTTAAACTCAAGTCAAGACACATTTGCATGTCTTGCTTACCACCACATTAAACTCTAGTGGGATAAAGGCTCATCATCAGACTCAGAGAACTGGTACAGTAAAACACTGTTTAGAATCAGTCCTTTCTATATACTCAACATGATGTAGGCTACACAGCAGAGCAATTAAACAATTATTTATGTCTCCCTACCCCCAGGATGCTCTTCAGGCTAAGCATGATTCAAGGTGTACTCGCAGCAGTTCTGTGGAGTGATGAACAGCATTTCAAAAAATTCAACAGTCCCAGTAGTTCAGAAGTGGTTGGAAAACTTTTTCTGCCTGGAGCCAGCAATTCTTCCAGGAGGAACTTTACTTTAAAAGCTGTTAACAATAATACCCTGAACTGGCACATGCAGGGAAAGCAGCAAGCCACAATAATCGACCTGTCTTACCTACTAATAATCCTGGCTATACAAGCAAAGACACGGATACAACTCCAGGGAGAAGGAATGTAATCTTTTTGATACAAGTGAGCACGTAGATGAAGCTCATTGAAAACTATAACTCTGAAAAATTTGGTGAATCTCTCGGGCTTTTCTGGATATTTCGTTTCATTCTGCTTGAAAACAAGAAAATGTTTGGTCACCAAGGTGCTCTCTTTAAAAAAAAACAAACCCAAAACCAAACAGAAAATAACCAGATCCAGAATTGTAGAAGTCTCAGGCCCTGTTCAGACTTCGGAAGACCAAGTGCAAAGAGTAGTCTGAGGAGTCTCTGCTTACATGGACACAGACCATGCTATTCCCTGAAGAATTTGTTTAGGGCTTTATTCAACACATTTCTCAAGTCTTTTTTATCTACTAAAAACATCTACCTGAACAAACAGTCTTGGGAAAAAAGCAAGATCACAAAAGACAACCATGTTAAGTTTCATGTCAACTTATTCCCCTTTTTTCTGAGTGCATCGATCCCAGAGGCCTGATCCAGCCCTTGCAGCTGACAGCAAAGTGCTGCGCTGACTTCTGCAGCCTCTGGACATGACTCAAAAAATCAATGCAAAGAGCAAAAGGTCACATTCTCACCAAGCATCAACTACTTGTTGAACCAAGACAGATTTGCAGATGCCAGCACACTCGGAAATAAACCAAGCAACTGTTATTGAACTCATTTCTAAGCACAATGTCTGTATTCCCACACCCGTGACTAAGTAAACCTGCTCCTCACACTACACCTTTGTGGAAAAAAAAATAAATAAACCACTCATGCTTGTGACAGCTTTTATAAACAAGTAAGTGTAGTACACAGCAGTACAACTTCAGAGTTTTGAATTCAGAGTGCCAGTGGGAAAGTTAGTCTGGCTTAAAACTCAAAAAAAATGGCAAGAGAGGAAAAACTAGAGAGATGGAAATAAAACTGAACTACTGCTCAGTGTTATCCTTCACTGTCCTTGCACATTAGGGAAAACCCTGAGAACTATAACAGGTAAACTATTACAGATCTTTTTCCATTACTTGCTTGACATGCTGGGCTATTGGCAGCACGAGAGTCTCTTTCAGGCACAAGAAGTGAGACTGTCCTTGCATTTTACTTCTTTGTAAGAGCACAGGCTGGACACGAAGGTTTGATCTCCCATGCACTCACAGAGCAGGTATGCAGCACATGGGCATGATATTCTACCCATGTTGTTTGTCATCGATTTTTCTATCAATTTGTTAACTTGTAATTGGAAAAAAAAAAAGTCATCCCCTTCATAGAGAAGGAGAGCTTTTCCTTACCAGAAAGTTTCACTGTTGCTTTTTTAAATGCTGATTCAGTGTGTCTCAGCCCAGCAGTGTAAATTCCTGGCGTTCACTTGTATGTTCCCAGCTGATGCAACCCAGAAGCCTCAAGGAACCTTTCACAGGTCTACAGCTCTGAATGCAAATGTGTGGTCCCAGCTGGCAGAGGTGCTGCCAAACTGTCACTGTCAATAAGTCATCTAATGAAGCTCAAAATTTCAGTTTGTGCTCTGCTATTCCAGCCTGTCCCTGTGGACAGCCCCACAGTCCCATGGATGCTAACAAAGCATGTCTCAGATGCATCAGATCTTGACCTCAGAAGTTAAGCAACTTACAACTAACTTGACTCACATCCGGCAATAAGTACTCCTAATTAATGACTCTTAATTGCTGCCAGAGCCCTGTATTCCCACACCCATGACAAAGCATGTTCCTCACTCTGCTAAGCCCTATGTAAAATTGCACAACTCTGACAAGCCTTTTAGTACCACACAGCTGAGCCATTCCTCCCATACTTCAGGAGCAAAGACATTAGTGCACACGGGAGAAAAGAAGTGTACAAAAAGTACCCACCACACTCTTCCAGCAGCTTAGCATCACTTGCTTTCTGGCTGCCCTTGCTGGGTATTTTGACCATTATCTATACAGTTGAGACAAAGGAAGATAAACACTGTTAAGTCTGACTTCACTTGCAGTTGTTGAGAAGACATTTCAGAACTTAAAGTGCTTCCCAAAAACTTTACTTCCTATAAGCTCTATGTGGACTTCATAGTGCATTTACTTTAAAGACAGGTAAACATGCAGGTGAGTTACCCAAACGTCCAAATTCACAGCAAGTTAAAGCTGCCAGCCCCCTGCTCACAGTGTTGGAGAGTACAGAAACACCCACCAGGCACTCGGAACAACCCTTTCCTCCCAGCATTTACAGCTTCCATGTGTACCCTGTTGGAACTGACCATTTCTGGACACAGAATTTGCTTACACAAGGTTTGCAGCCCTGTACCTCATAACAGGAGCACTCCTGCCTACCTTGAGCAAAGTCCATGCTTGCTCCTGGTGGGATCACTGCTGTGGCTCCCAAGAGCCCCGAAAGGAGCAAAGCAGCCATGGAGGAACAGCAGTTTGCAGGCTAACTCACCCTCCCTGGGGGAAGCTGGGTGATGTCCAGCACACCAAGCTACCTTGAATCCAGCTCAGTGCTGCTGCCACACAGCAGCACAGCCCCAGCTGTCCCTCGGACAAGCCACTCTCCCTCACTGCCTCCTGCTTAGCCTTTTGCTCTGACAGAAACCCAGTGCCACCAGACTCTGCTGCAGTAACTTCTGCAGCCCACAGGCTTCCCTTTCAACACTTCTCCTCCAATTAAGGCCCACCGCCCTTCAAATCAGCCAGCTGCCTGTCTTTTCTCCACCACTCAAGCTACTTGTGTGTAAAACCAGTAAGACACACAAAATTCCCCCAGAATAATTCACCGTTTTTATGGGCAGCATTTTTATGTGATGCAGGTTTACGAATTGCTAATACTCTGCTGAATCACAAGCATTTTCTAAAGCTTATTAAATATTTCTGTTAAATTGATCCACACCCATAGATAACAAATGAAAACGGTTTTATTTCTTCACAAGGCACCTGTAATAACGGAGCAATGGCAGCAAACAGGCACCAACCAGCTCCCCGGCCCTATTAGCATTACAGAGGAAAGCCTCCCCTTCTGCTGCTAATGATGTGCTCTACCCTGTATCCCCAGGAGACAAATGACTGCACTGGCTGATTGACTCCATCACAGGGCCATCATCCATCAATGTATTGCCTCTCTTATTGAAATCTCATCTCAGGAAGAGAAAGTGCTCTGTGCCACTTCCGAAAAAAACAGTGAAAGCACTTTCAGAATAAGAGCTCCAAGATATATAATGAGAGCCAAATATTTCAGCAAAGACACACATTTCCAGCAACCTGAACAGATCAGCATGCTTTGTCCACCCAGGACAAGTAAGATTTACGTCCTTCTGCTAAACTAGATATTTTTTCTTTTTAATTAAACAAAGGAATGAAACACGTACCATAGACATAAATTTCTTGATCAAATTATAACACAGACAGTGAATATAATCATACAGATTAAAAATGGCATCCCGAGGATATTTAGCTAGCTGACTTGCTAAAGGGTAAATTCCAGCATCTCTTACACAGGCTGAAACCACATTAACATCATACAAGCCCCACTGTCACCTGCAAACAGAAGTGAAAGAAAATATAAATCCTTCCATGTATTTATTTACTGCATAATAACAAAAGAGAGTAATCCTATTCCATTAATAAATACCTCTGTAATTTATAAAACACTGCACCTATGGGACTGAGGTGCAGGGAGTAACCCACACTCACCACTCATCAGGCAGTTTTTTGATCAACTTTACATCACTGCAGCCACCAAATCCCAGCAGTTCTTTATCTTCTGCACACCTCCCCAAATCGACCACGTGAAGCTGCACATGAATTACCCAGACACAGTTCCACATGCACAAAAATAATTTAGTTCAGATAAAATATTTTAGATTATGATCAGTCTCACTTCTGTCTACTCAAAAATATAAATCTGAAAAAGGCAGCTTTATCTCAGGCAAGATATTTTGTCTCACTTAGCACCTCTGCATGTTACAAACAATTCATTATAACTCTGAAATCCCCATAAACAATCTGCTCGAGAAAACATGTCTAAACATTTATTCCTTGTTTAGCCCTAAACAAAATCCAAAACTGACTTGTTTTGCTTCCATTTTATTTAAAGACAACCAATCTGGTAAGATCCTAAAACTAAAGTTTTTGGAACTTCTTAACAGAGAATGATAGAACAGCCTGGCTTTGAAGGGATTCTAAAGATCACCTTGTTCCAACCACTCTGCCATGGGCAGGGACACCTTTTACTATCCCAGGGTGCTCCAAGGCCCCTCCAAGCTGGTCTGGAATTATTCCAGGGATGGGGCAGCCACAGCTTCTCTGGGCAACCAACCTGTGCCACGGTCTTACCACCCTCACTATGAAGAATTTCTTCCCAATACCTCATCTAACCCCACCCTCTGTCCAGTTTGAAGCCATTCCCCTTGTCCTGTCCCTTCAAGCCCTTGTAAAAATTCCCCCTCCAAATTTTAGTAGCTTGATCCTTGTGGCACAAGGGTGTGCTCCACAATACCAGGCAGTGTCTGAGAAAAGACCATATACAGTTCAAATCAAGCCTCCTCGTTTCATGATCCATATTTTAGACCCCTAAAAGCCCTTTTCCTTGTGAATTTCCAGTATTACTTAACAGAAGATTGGCTGTGGGTGTACTTTGACCTTTCAGAAACAAACAGAGAACTTCAGGAACAAAATATTACCAAAGCAACACCCAGTTTTAAGCAATTAATTTTAGGTTTTGCAGGGAGAACTTGGGATTCACACGGTTTGGAATACAATGAGTTACTGAACAGTCAAACAAAATCCAGTGGGCCAGCAGAGAGAAGTGATGCTTTTCTCTCTCTTACTTATATTTGAGCCAGATAGAATTACTATCTTCCCATGTTCAACAGGCAGTGATTTTTTTGGTGTACCAATTAGCACTCTGCTACAAAGAACATGCTCCTAATTAATAGCTGGGTTATGGGAAGAGCAATGTTAAGGATTCAGTTGTACCTCCAAACATATCAAAAAAGTGCAAAAGGAGCTCTGCTTGATGGAAAGGAAATCTCTCTGCACAAGGAGATAATCAATGTATTTAGCATATGTCAGCTGTAAAAGAAACTTACATAAACGTAATGGAGGCATTTCCACATTATTTCTGTTGTATCCTGTAATCCTGGACATCTGCTTAGGGTAGCATGGATGGGCTCTTCAGTGTTCCTGGTCTGCTTTTTTTGCTGTGCCCTTAACATAAAGTGCAATAAGGGAAATTTGCCCTCACCTGTCTGAAACAACCTTAAATAAATCCTCATGAAACCTCCTGTAAGAGCTCTTCCCTTTGGAAACGGCCAAATTCCTCCTTTTACCTTGTGAAGAAATAGCCCAGTGCAAAGAGACAAAGTACAGCTGTAAGACACAGCCACAGAGAGAGTTTGTGTGAATCTTATTTCAGGTCAGAGCTATGCATTACGAAACTCCAGCACACCTTGCGAGTGACCTACATTGCAGGACTGGAACCCACTAACCTACAGAACCACCTGAAATCCCACAAAATAGGTCAGTGGGTTTCCTCCTACAAGGAATTCCCCAGACAAGGAGAGATAAAATGAAATAAAGGACAAGCAGTGCACATAAAGGACAAGCAGAGCACATGCTTTGCCTGATGCAGGAGCTGTGCATCTCACTCTGCTGCCATATTCCTGCAGACCAGCAGGACTCCCCAGAAGTGCTGTGAACTTCTGTGTTCCTCACTGAGGGACTCTGGGAGGACCTGTCTGTTCAAGAACAATGGAGCAGGAAGAAAAGGAGCAGTGCCACAGCAAGGAACAGTAAGCCTACCAATACTGCAAAGCAGTACGAGTGACACCCGATTCAAGATCAGCAGTGAACTCGCCTGGAGTTATGGCAGGGGTGCCCAAGTTACAGCACAAAAGCCAGATGTAGCCAGCCAAAACAATCCATCCAGCCCACAGCACATTTCTGGACTCCTTTCACCCCTCATGAGGGTCTTGGGTCTCATGCATTTTCTTCAGGGACCTAAAAATTCAGCCAAAGCAGGGTCTCAGAGTGCTGCACACTGCTGGGGAACACCAACACCGAGCACAGGACACTCAGCCAGGATGCCACAGGAGCAGAGGACGGCCACAGGGAACCACACTGTGCACCCACCACTTCCCTCCTCTCAACTATCACTCCAGGCAACACTGCACACTGCCTTATTTCCCCAGTTCAACCAATTCCCCTCACCAGACAAACCCCACATCAGGGTGCAAACACACCCACTCCTCTGCAAAGGCAGCAGCCCCTCCGCAGCAGCAGCTGATGGGAACATGAAACAATCAGGGCAATTAAGAAAGGCATGCAGACAAAGTTGCTCTGCATTCCTCTGCCTACCAGTTCCTCACGAGGACCTGTTGGGAGCCAGGGGTCGGCATCCCAGTGGACCCAACGTCTGTTCACAGCAATAAGAGAGGGTTGCATGTCCTCTCCTACACTCACATACATACTTTGACTTGGATTCCCATCCCCCAGAAAAGCAGCCTATGGAGGAAGGGAAAAATGAATAATATCCACACTGCATGTTACCAGTGATGTATTAACACACTCAGTGCTGCAGTTTATCCTTTAGATCTTCAGAGAGTCTGCACGAGAAATCAGAGATTGACATTAAACCCTACCACCCACAATTAACCCAAACGGGTACTCAACAGAAATATTATCAACATCCCTTATCCAGGCTGAAGATTTTATTATTTATTTTAACCAAAAATATTTTTTTATCCTAATAGAAAAAAAGGAAAACAACAGGCTTATTCCTTAGTAGGACATTCAGAAAAAAAGAAGTGGTAGAAGCAAAGTGAGCCACAGGAACCACCATACTCCCTACTGAATTTGCCACCCACAGCTGCTCAGGTACCCAAATTTGACAACCATAGCAAAGGGGTATTGCCTTGGTGCTGCACATCAACACTGAGGAGTCTCCCTGCTGAGAATGATTTCCCAGAGGTGCTGAGATCTAAGAGAAATCCTGGGGTGATGGTAATGAGATCATTAATCAGAGCCAAACACCACAAAGAGCAAATCAGGACACAACTCTCACTTCTTTCAAACAGCCAAAGTACAAGACACAGATCTTATGCCAGGGTTATGCTTGCACCAGGCTGACAGATATAGCTGATCTGAAGCTGAACAGCTTCATCTGCTCAGTTGAAGCCTCGCAGACTAACTCCATGCCAATTTAAAAAATAAGCGTAGCATGAATCTGTACCAGAAGTCAGTTCATAATGGATCAATACTCCAAGCCATGCGGCTGAGACACATGTGGTTCTGCAAAACAAGTCACAGATTCAAACTTGGTTTGTTGTCAAACCACAGCCTCAGAATTCAGGGTTTGCTGTGAACCATCAGCATTGTCTGCTTGTCAGATGGTGTTTGCTCCTGCCCTTGGCTCCTCTGCCCGGGTGGGTTTGCCAGATGTAGCAGAAGCACTCCCCAAATCCACAAAGTAACAGCCTCTTACTTTTAGGCAGTGCTGGTGAATAAGGTATGAGACAAAAGAATCTCCAGAGCTCCTGGCACATGGGCAAACATTTTGCAAAGAGGTGTTGTGCATTCCAGCACTCAGCAGTACCCAGGCAGAGTTACACGGCACCCTCCACTACCAGAACAGCAGTCCCTGAGGAGACAGCCTCAGGATGTGGATGGTCCAGTGGAACACTGCCACAGCTCCAGGCTAGTACAGCCCATGCCTCACTCCTCTCCTAATCCAACAGCCATTTAAATTCAGCAATCAACAGGAAAAACAGGGATGATTTAACAACAGATTTAAACAAAACAAGTATTCCAGAGTAAAAGCATCAACATTGCTCCCACAATTTTTTTTATACAAATTTCATATTCCTTTTTTACAGAAATTAAGCCACATAAAGGCCAGCTATGATGCTAAATAAAACCCACCTTAATGCAAGTGAAAGCTAACTAACTTGAGAGAACCAAATTAAACCACTTGGCTTCCAACCTACACCACAGCCATACAGTGCTGCAAGAGTTTTCAGAACAGTCCTGCAAACACATGGCAAATAAGCAGGGCACATATTATTTGTATGAAGGTCAAGATCATAAGCCTGATTCCCCATTCCAGGAATAGCAGGACTATCTGGTGCCTATTCTGGTCAGCCCAGCTTGGATGCAGAAGAGAATATTTTTCCATGGGGACATGGACAGTAGTTTGCATCCTTCAAGGTGGTAGTTCAGATCCTGCAAACATGAGAATTTTCTGCAGAACTGACGGGAAACAAAGGCCAATATCTGAGACATCTATTCCATATAAGAGAATTCAGTTTATAAATATAAACAGTTTTAGCTCAGCCTCCCCTCAAAAATAAGGATGGCAAAAACGTGAAGCACTTGTCACCACTTCTTGGGCACTCCACAATAACGTGGACATTCACATCACTTGATGCAAACTCCAAACCCTGCACTTCAGGCATACAGGTATTAGCAACAAATAAAACAGAAATGCTTGCTCAGTTTATACCTGGCAGAGGACACATACATTTCAACTCAATTTTGTACTAAAAGCTCCCATCATGTTGTTAATTTGCATATCAGACATCCATTTGTTGCTTTCACATTTTTCACTGACTTTAAGTGCATTTCTCTGTACTCAAGGCACATTCATGATAAGACTATGTAGAGTTTGGAAAAGCATTCATCCCAAATTTAGAGTAAAATTAACATCATAGAAGCTCCACTACATCACACCGCTTGCCTATTCATCCAAAAAGTTTCAAAAACTTAAATCATAAGGAGGGGGGCAAATATTCTCCTTCACAATGAAGTCTGAAAACAGTCCCATGTACAAACACTTCACAGCCCTGCTTGGGAGGAGAAAGGAAATTA
Organism: Sturnus vulgaris; assembly: GCF_052056855.1. Taxonomy (NCBI): domain Eukaryota; kingdom Metazoa; phylum Chordata; class Aves; order Passeriformes; family Sturnidae; genus Sturnus; species Sturnus vulgaris. The sequence goes on along the minus strand of NC_142253.1, from coordinate 3,532,866 downwards.
CAAGAGGTGTACAGGAACACAATATATGTAAACTATCAGAGAACCAAAGGAGAAGAGGAGCAAGAATGCCATTAAGAAAAACAAACAGAAACAGAGAGCCATCACCTACCCCAAATAGGAACTCACAGGAAATACGAGGCCAAATCCTGCCCTCACATTCTTAGGAAATCCAAAGTAAACTTTCCTTCCGTGTTTGAAGAAGTAATGGATATTGGAAAGGAACATGCATCTGTGGAGCAAACTTCCTGGCAGAAGTTTCAATTCCAGTCTTCTCCTGAGTGCAGGAGCTGGTGTTGCTACATCAGAGCAAACTACCAGAAGAACCACAGGACACAAGTGAAAGTGGTGACCAGCACCAGTTCCCTGTGCTGTGACACCAATAAGAATCTCCAGGAAAGGAATAAGGCACTGTAAAGCCCAGCAAAGAGCTCCCCACTGCTCACTCTGCAGCCAGCTAAATCATCATCTCACCCAGCTGAGCTCTGTGTTGAACAGAACTGGTGTCTTTGCCATCATCCTCACAGTATAAACAGTATAAACCCTCATGCTTGCCTAAATAGAAAGTAATAAAAGTTTAACCATAAAATAGCAAGAATCCAGGTGAGGAAAGGAAGTTAGTGACATACTGTAACAAATCCAGTATTCAAGTGCTACAGGTTTAATATAATCTTTGCACAACAATTCTTCAGAGATGGATTTGACCTAATTTTTATTTAAAAGTGCACCTGAAATATTTATAAACAGCTCCTTGAAAAAACAGTCGAGTGCAATTTAACTGTTTAGCCTCTACAATGATTTTGACTGAGCAGGTCAACTCTAAAACTCACTGTTGTTTGAAGCTCTTTTTACAAGATCCTAGGGAAAGGGGATAGTTGGATCTGAGAAGATAAAACTTCTAACTGCTGCCAGCTACCCCTCCCACACACCAACAGATTATATTGAGTCTGAAAAAATATACACACGGTGAGAATTGCTAAGGGCCTCACCAGTTCTTAAATAAGAGAATATTTATCAGCCAAAGTAAATTCCACAACAAATAACTGGCTTCACAGTGGAGGGAGGGAGGAAGTAGGTCATACCAGATCTTAAAAAAATCCCTGGGCATGCTGTGATTGCACACAATAATTTGATGAAAAACAGTTGCCTCACTATGTCTTTCACTACTTGGTTGAGTTTTTTTTAAAAGTGAGTTTGATAAATTTCCGTAAGCGTTACTGAAGTAAGGCACAATGAAGCAAGGCAGTTTTAACTGTGGAAAAGCGTCATCAACTTGTCAAATTGCAACTTGAAAGTCAAGCTCATCATACACCTTATATTTCAAGTAATAAGTTATCAATAGTAACTCATTAAGTATCTTTACATCAGTCATTTATTTTAAAAATTCTGAATAATTTTCCCAGCACTGACTCGTCCGTCACGTACTACAAAATTCAAAGTAACACCACAAATAGCTCTGACCTCCCAGAACTTCCCAACACACAATGCTCTCTCAGAACACTCAATCACTCCTGCTTTCTGTTATATTTATTCATAAATTACACAAATATGCAAGAAGACATGATGGGCCATTGAATATTTTAAATACTTTCTCAAATTCTACAAACAAAAGCAATTTTAAAAGCAGCAAAAATGAATAGAAAGCTGATGAATTAAATGAATTAAAATTAGAAGCCATTCATAAGAGTCCATTAAAAGCTAAACAGAATTACAATGTTCTAGACCCGATGATCACATCTGCAAGTAAGGCTACAGCTCTTAACCTGAAATCATCGACTGCTATCGCTCTTAATGGCCCTTTAAAACACAAACCATCCTACTACCGCAACAAACAGTTTGAAAATTATCTTAAAAAAAAAATAAAAACCTAAGGGCGTGTGAGAGCAGGCTGCTGCTCTCCAAATGAATAGCAGCATGGTGGCCAATGAAAATAACAGTGTCTGATACAGGACAGATCCCATCTGGGCTCCCACATTTCTTTAGGGCTGCGCTCCCACTGACACCCAGGCACTGGTGTGATACTGGGAGCGTGCTGGGACTGCACGGCCACGCTCCGGAGGAGCAGCTCAGGACCAGGCAGGAGCAACACGCTCCACCTGAGCCAACGAGGAAGCCAAGGAAGCAGAAACCCGCAGGAATCAAACGTGCTGGGAAGGTTCAGCTGCACGACTAAATAAGACTGAAGGAGTCAAGAATCAGCTCCAGGTGCACATAGAACACTGCTGTCCCAAAGCCCGACCTTACTCAATGCTCTAACCCTGCTATTTACAACTGGTTTAAGTTCAACACCTCTGAACATTTTGTAAAAAGCACAGATACTTGTAGCTGACATGCATCACAAAACGCTGTAACTCAGAGTTTCAATGGCCCGAAAACATGCTCCCCATTAAAAATGTAGGCACTTCACATTGTCTAAAGCACAGTGCGAACAATAACAATCCAACACGCTTTCACCTCCTTTGTCAATCAAGCCAAGACAGCCAAGTCATGCAAACAGCCTGCTGATGAGAGCACCTCAATACACAGCTGCACTCAAGGAAAAGGACGCCTTTCACAATGGAAACCTCACAGACTATTTCTTTGCCAGAGCACCGCAACGGGAACTCAAATTTGGAAGGTACAATATTAGCAAAATCATAAACCAACATGGTAGAACAAATCATAAAAAGAAAGGAAAATCAGAGCACCACATGCCCGCTTTAGCGTCAACTGGTACCTCCCGGACAAACTTTCCGAACCCTCTAACTGAGAAATAGCAACTTTTTTGAAATTAAATTAACTATTGCATGTCAGACTCACCACCTCACAAAGACCTCCACAGTTTCTCAGAGCAAGGCAATCAGAGAGACCTGACAGCTAAAGCTTTCAAAAACCCGCACCATTCCCACACTGAGCACAAAGCCGATTCCTTTCTGATGACAACAGTCACCAGAGATCAACATCTCAAGGAGGGAGTTGTTCTCACGGCATCTTTAGTTTCAGCCGTTTCCTTTCTTGCTCCCTATCCTAAATCATTTCTACTCCTGTAGAGATCAGGTAAGCCTCCACCGAAACCACAGAAAACCATCTGCCCCAAACCACAGTCAGAGCGTTTCTGGCTGGCTGTGCATCTCCGAAAGCGTCTCTGTACACGAGCAACAACAACAAAAAAAAGCACAGAACAACAAAAAGATTCAGGATGCTGCCACATCCACGAAACATGTCTTCCAGCTCCAATTAAACGCTTGAAAGAGAATTTTTAAAATCCACAAGCTTTTGAACGGGGACAGAAGGGACCGCACCGGGGGAGAGAAGGGATGCAACCAGCCGATATCCAGGCAACAGCGAAAAAAATCAACAAGTCGGCGCAGCCCAGCGCGGAGCACGAGCCGCGGTGAAAGGTGCGGACGTACCTTGTGGAGGTGCCTTTCCTGACATCGCAGATGCTGCATTTGAAGGCTTCGGCGCTGTTCCTGAAGGTGCACACGCTACAATCCCAAAAGCCTTCGTCGGCTGCAGGTTTGGCTTGCCTTTTCGGCCTTGAGGAGGGGGAGGGAGAGGGGAAGCGTGTGTGTGTACGTGTGTGTTTGGGGAGGAGGAGAGAGGCGGCGGGAGGAGGAGAGAGAGAGGAGGAGGAGGAGGAGAGAAAGAAAACACACACATGAGAAACCATGTTACAGAGCCCCTAAACCCAGCGCCTGCTCGCACCGCCGCTCTCCCGCGGGGCCGGGAGCAGCCGACAAACCCCGACCGGGGCCGGGCCCGGAGAGGTGCGGGGGGCGCCGAGCTCCGCCCCGGCCCCGCCGGGCCGAACCCTCCGGGCCGGGCCGGGCCGGGCCGCCCGCGTCCCCCCGCCCGCGGCGGGAGGGTGGGAGGGTGGGTGGGCGAGTTTGCGGGCTGGGAGGCGCGTTCCCTCCTCCACCTTGTTAAACCTCCCTTTGTCTGGGAGCGGCGAGTGCGCGGAGCGGGGAGTGCGAGCGAGCGGAGCCGCCATGGCTGTGCTCGCACCGCACCAGCCCTGGCACCGGCGGCAGGCTGGGAGACACCGGCACTCCTCCTTCTCCTCCTCCTGCTGCCCTTCCACGCTCCCTCCATCTTAGGAGCCTCCCTCGCTCCCTCCCCGCCCGCGGGCCCCCCCCGCCCCGGCCCCCCGCGTACCTGGCGGGGCGGCGCGGGCTCGCCGCCCCCTCCCCGTTCGCTCCCTCCATCTTAGGCGCCCCTCGCCGCCTCCCCCCGCCGGGGCTGAGCACACGCCGGCGGCTGCCAGCCAGGGCCTACCCGCCGCCATCCCCTCGGCCGGGGCCGGGGCAGAGGCGGCCGCGCCGCGTTCCCTCCATCTTACCGCCTCTCCCCGCCCGCCCCCGCGCCCCCGCTCACCTGGTCGGGCTCTTCTTGTCACCCATGACCATGGATCGGGGCCGCCCCTGCCCTGCGCACAAAGAAAGAGGCGAGGGGAGGGAGGGCGGAGGGACGGGGCTGCCTCCGTCCAGCAGGCTCCGGCTGCTGCGCACCCCGCGCCGCCGCTCCTGCCGCTGCCAGGCTCCGCTCCGGACTAGCAGCGCAGCGCAGCCCGGCGCCCTCCCTCCTCCTCCTCCTCCTCCCTCTCTCTCCCTCCCCGCGCCGCGCCGCTCCGGCGGGCGGAGCTGCTGCCGCGCCGCGGCCAATGGGGGCGGCCCCGCCGCCGGCCCTGCCGGGGAGGGAGCGGGGGGGAGCCGGGAGCGCCCCGGGAGCGCCCCCTGCGCCGCCCCGCCGGGTCCCACCCCCGCCCGCACGGAGCCCCCGCGGGCCGCCCCTCCCGCACCGCGGCCCCTCCGCGCCGGGAAGGCTCGGGCTCCGCGCAGCCCGCGGGTGGCCCCTTCCCTTCCCGTTCCTGCCCCCTCGGAGGGTTCGTCGCCCGCCTTGTTCCCCCGGGGAGCGGGGCTGCCGCGGACGGGACGGCGGCGCACGGGGGACAGCAGGCCCCGCTCCGTGAGGGGAAGGGCGGCCAGAGCCGGCTCGTCCGCCCGGTGGCTGCGCTGGGAGTACCGGAGGGGCCGGGCAGCGGGAGGCAACTCCTGCTGCGTGCCCTGACCTCGGGGACGGGCTCCCGGTGCCCTCACGGATGCCTCGGCTGCCACCTCTGTGAGTTGGCTTCGGGCTCGGGGTCAGGGCAGCGGCCCGCCCAGAGGCCAAGGTGTTTCAACAGCGCTGCTGTAGTGCTGCTTCCAGAAATGTTCCCATCAATCCCTCAGTGATCTGTCGACTCCACCAAGCGCGAGCTGTGGTTCTGCAAAACTCCTGAGGTGGCAAAACGCGGCGTTTCCAAAAAGTAGCATGCTGAAAAAGTGGCGTTTCCCAAAAAGCAGCAGTCTGCCCTGAGATTCCCCAGGGCCCCCTGGGGCCTGTGGAAGCGCTGGCAGGGCGGGCTGGGTGGTGACACGCCAAGCATGAGCTGTCACTGTCTTTGCTGAGCCCCTTTCACATGGAGCTGTTTCCTCTGCAGCAGCCAGAGGGGATGGGGGACCATGAGCAGCTGAGGAAGGATGGAGCAAAGGGTGATGAGTGAAGGCAAAAAAGTTGGTACGGCCGCACGTCTTGCAGTGCAGATATTCTTTCACTGTGCTCTTCCACTGTGCTTTCCCACTTTCTCAGTGGTGACTAAGCCAAGCAAACATCGCCCATCAGTGAACAGCAAACTTCATCCCCAGGAAAGGCGCAGGGCAGACAGGAGGGACGTGGGCTGCACAGGGCTGTACCTGAGAGAGTGGTGAGTGGGGCTGCAGGGAGAGCGTGGAGACAGTCTGAGCAAAGTTAATCTATGGCTGAGTACAAGGGGAAAAAAAGAAAATTATTCCTTAAAAGCAAACCAATGTAAGCGGCTTAAAGCAGGATAGGCACCTACGTGGCAGGAGGCAACATAACCATGTCCTGTGCATTAAAGCTTCAGGAATCTGGACTCAAAAGTCACAGAGTTTTTCCCTCCACCAATGCCCATTTTAACAGTCAAATCATGCTGACAGAGTCACCTCTTGTATTTAAGTGCTGCGTGTAATCCACTTACCCTACCCAGCCCCCCCATTCCCACCCAGGTAATTTAACCTTTGCTAGCACCTCCACCAACCACTTCCGTTTCCAGAGGGACTTCCAACAACTTTTTTCTTCACCACACAAGTTCCTGAACAATACAGCAAGACGCACATACTCCAAGGGCAGAGTTAAGGTTGCACAATTATCACATGTAGGAAGTGTCATTTTCCCATTGCATCTGCTGTTTTCCAAACATTTTTGCTCTTTTAGATTATAGCTGTAACGTTTGCTTTGGGAATCTGTGTGGGAACAGGAACTCAGCAGTGCTTGTGGGGTCTGGTAAGCAGAGACCTCGTGTGCAATCACTACCAGACCTTTGTGACAATGGAGAATGTGGGGACAAGAACAGCACCATTCTTGGGGACAAGGTCAGTGGAAAACCTGAGAAGCACAGAAAGGCAGAAAGCACTGAAATTTTGATTCAGAAGGCGACTTAGGCATGGTGCAACTCCCATTTTCTGCCACAGGTGTTTCCCTTAGCTCCACAGTGTTGTGTTAAGCAGAGTGACAGCCACCACAGGCATACAGTAAGTTTTCGTGGAAACAGCAGGCAGCTGTGGCCCATTTTTAGAAAGCAGTTATCTCCTCAAAAAAGTTTCAGGGTTGCTGTTTTCATAGCAAAAGTTGTTTTCTTTCCAAAAACCTACTACATCCTTCGTTATCAATTCCCCTGGAAACTTTCCTTCCTCAACAAATAACGCTTTCAATGTCACGTGTTAAAACTTGGCAAGCCAAGCACAGCATGACTTCATTCAATCCCATACATCCATCAGGAGGTGATCATTCCCAGTTTGTTAAACACCCTGCAAGGTACAGTTTGGAGTCTCTTCCTTCATGGAGGGTTCCAGAGGAGTGCCATGGCCACTGGTGGGCCTGGTCCAGCCAGAGCTTTTGGGATGCTGTGTCCTGCAGGCAGCACTTCCCTATTGACCTTTCCAGACACCAACACATCAAGACAGGAACTGGCAGAAGTCAGAGCTGAAAATAGAGTCAAACTAAAGGGCTAGTGCCTTGGTGGGGGTATTTCTTTCACACTCTAGTAAGTTATCCTGCCAGCTTCAAATTTCACCGAGGTGGCACAGGTAGTGCACCCCTCTGAGCATTTGGGGAATTTTAGTGGAGGCTCTCATGTCCTTTCAAGGCAGCCTTGAACAAGTTATTTAACACGTCCCCTTAACTCCAGTAGTCTGGATTTCAAAACTGTAAGGAGTGAATTTTCTAGGCTCCCACATGACACAAGTTTTCAAACCAAACTCATTCCAGCTAAATGGTTTGAACTTCACAGTGATGTTCAGCAGGTGCTAAATTCACCTGAAGGAATTCTCACCCTTGCCTCCAGAAGATGCCACTTTCTCATTGATGCTAAGTGTGTGCTTGTATCAGAACACTCTCATCTGCAAGAGGGTCCTATTAACCCACTTCTTTCCACTCTTCCCTCACCACGTATATTTTTAATGACAAAAACCTTGTAAAGAAACACTGGCTGCAGGTTTTTCCAGGGCACAAGAGACACGGCAGCTGGGAAGGAAAGTTCACAGCACAGGCCACAAACCTCTTGGGCCAATCTGGCAGGCACAGCCTATGCTGGGAGGTCCAGAGCAAATTACTTCAGTACATCCTTCCTATCAGTACAGAGATGATGGGACGAGACAGACAGAGCATCATTCCCCCTCTGCAGCTCAGCATCTCCCCCACCCCAACGGCATTGCAGCTACTCCTGCTTCCCTGCTTCAGCCCTGAAAACAGGCAACAGTCCAAACCCACAGTGTGACAGTCCCTGCCCTCCCCGGAGCAGCTGTCCAGAGGTACTCCAAGATGTGCTCCTGAGATAAACACCCCGTTAACAGCTTCTTCAGCACAGTGAGACCTCCAGAACCTGGGGTGCAAAGAGCACAGGGGTAATTCCCTGCACCTGGATCATCAGTATAAAAGGATTTAAAAATAATCGGGGACGCTGCACCCAGCCAAAATCACTATTTGTGCATAGGGTTCAATGCCAAATATAAATATTAACTTGAGCTTCTCAGCCTCCTTGGTCACTGTGGTAAATATACATTTTTGTAATTTTGCATCAGACATGCGTAATTTCTCAGAAGTGACTGCTGCCCTGAACAGCCCAAAGTTTAACCACTAGTAAATGACTTTTCTGTGGATTTAATAAGGAATTTGTTATATAGGAGTTGGAATCAGGCTCAGGACACAGATCTCTCTATTAGTTTAGCCAGACCTAAAAGGATCAGAAGTGATGCTGCTGCTCTCCGGGGCAGGGAAGTTGCGTATCACCACACAATTAGCACCTTTTAGTAGAAGTGGGTAGAAAGGGAAATTAGCAATTGAGGGTAGAAATGGTGAACCAGCCACACAAGAGTGCCTTAACAGCCAGCATTCATTTTGCTGTGTCCTTCTGAAGAGGGTTAAATGTGTTTAGCCTCCACAGGTTTCCAGCACGAGGAGAAGCTGCCCAGGGGTGGAAGAAAAAGAGGCTGTGTGAAAGCCGGTAGACTTCACACAAAGCAGCATAATATTTGCCATACGTAAGAGCATCCTTGGCAAGGCAGGCAGGAGCCTCTGCTCAGAAGCCTGGAAGTCTTCACCACAAAATAAAATACCAAACCAGAAAACAAGCATTGCTCAGAGGTGCTGGTGGCCAACAAACTGTGCCCTCTCTTGCAGCATTAACTGCCATCGGCTTCGGGTGCTGATGCCAGAGAGAAGTCAGGAAGAAACTACTCTTGGAAATCTCACTTAGCACTTGACAAGATCTTTGAATATGTGGCCCAGGCTGAGTTCATAAGCTTTTTGGGGAAAGCATTGTGCTAGGGATTGTATAAACACAGAGCTGGCTGATGGATGGCCCTGGTGCAACACAGAGATGTATGCACGCTCCAGCAAAACTTACTGAATTAACAATCATTTTGGCTTAATATAGGGACACTCAGAGACTTTACTGGTAATTGGGGAGTGGGGAAATGATAAGCAGAAGTTACTATATAGTGTTCCATTTTCCAGACTTCAGGAATGAGTTAGATGCAAGGTCAGATGGGATGTTTTAAGTTGTGCTGGAAGCACAAGCATAGCAAAGTGGGAAGGGGTTGAAGCAAGAAGGATCTGGAGAAATAACTGGCAGATGTCCTCATAAAACTGTCTGCAGATGAACATTACTTGATATTTCCTTAAGTGACTCCATTAGGAAAAGGAGGATTGTGCTTATAACCTGATGAGAAGCAGAATATCACACTGGAAGAAGAGAGCAACTTTGAGAGAGTAAAATGGAAATGGGGTGAAATACGCCGTTACTGACTTTGGCAGCTGGCTGCTTGTAATCAGCTTTTCTCACCTGGAGCAGAAGTTCATTGGTGTGGCACACAGGAGGGAGAAGACCTGTCTCAGGTATTTGAGTGCCACTGGTGTGACTTATCTCCTGGAAAGGCCATTGTCAAACAGGGGTGTCAGAAGTACCAATGAACACAGACAGGGAAGCTTTTACCACCACTGAATAGTGCACAGGCAAGATCTTGTTGGAATTCTCCAGACAATTCTCCAGTTGAAGACAAAAATGCATTCAAGCAGGGACAAGCATGGAGAAGAGTTTCTAGGATGGTCAGGGGAATGGAAAACCTATTTTATGAAAGGAGTCTCTACAAACTCAACTTGCTCAGCCTGGGGAAACAAAGGAGGAGATATGACCACTGTAAAACGCACTGGGGAAGGAGGCAGCACATTGCAGCAATGAAAGAGCTCTTAGAATGAAGAGCTCAACTGATCCATGCTGGACATGTGGGATGGAAACTAGACATCTGTTTCTAACCTTCAGAGGAACACAGAACAGAAACAGCTCTGCAGTGGGAGGAGCAGAGGCACTCAATGTAAAGCTGGACCTTGATCATTCGCAGAAGGAATAACCCAGCAGAGCAGCTCACAGTCCCTCTGCCCCTGTGATCCTGCTGAGGTCAGACCCAATGCTGTCACCGGAGCCTTGTCTCTCCTTTCTCACCCACCCACACCAAACAATCTCATCTGGCTTGTTCCCAACCAAGAGATTTCAGTAGATCTTCTCTCAAGGGAAGGAATACGTACAGGGAGAAGAACAGCTTCTTCATCCAGCTTTTGTGCCAAGAAATGGATTTTTCAAACATCCTGGGATCTCTGATTTGCTTCTAAATTTGGTATGTGGGTTTTTTCCTCACAGAAAACTTAAAACTTCCTGTATTCAGCAAATAAGGGTATTTTTAAAGTTTTCTTTCTTTTCTTTAAATCTATTTTTAGATAGTCTTTCATGGTTTCTTTGGAAAAAAGTTGTAGAACTGAATTAGCAAGCGATCAAATGCCGACTATCAGGAACTTCAAACAGCAAGCCAAAAACTTTCTATCAGAAACAGCCTGCCGAAGAGCAACATAGGAGAAAAAGGATCTGAAAGATGAGGAGCAATATGCAAGCAACAGCCAGTGCCAGGAATCTCCAGGGTCTGTAAACCCTTAAAATGCCAGACAGACTGGAGTGAAAAACAGCCTGAAAGGTAGAGAGGCATAAAACACACTGCATTCAACAGCGTTAAACATAAAACTCAGCTGAGTAGTAAAGAAAGCCAACAAAAACTAGAGGCTCTAGCTAAGCATCCTGCATGCTGTACTCTACAGATAGCAAAAGCTGTACAATTTAAATCTGTAATCCCTTCCCAAGCAAAGAGGCTTTTGCAACAGCGCAATCTGGATGTCACCAGCATATGAATAGGCATCTTGGGACTGATCTGGAGAGCAGAGGTCAAAGTTTAGTGATGTATGTACTTGTCTCTGTAATGGGTTCTTATTGATTATTATCCATAGAAACAAGCAACATCTCCAAATCTGCCTCCCCTTTTGGGCTAGATGCTGGCAACCAGGAAAAAGCATCTTGATCTCCTAGGTCCACACTGTTTGTAGAACACGGAGGCCTGTGATGAGGAAACACACAAAGCTGCTGGACAGACAGGTGAAACCCAGCAAGTGGAAAATGGTCAGTAGATCTGTGTAACATCTGCATAGCAATGGTACATGGGAGCACAGTGTCAAAAAATAACTCCTGATAAAATATATTTTAAAATACTAGGATAACAAGAGTAAAGGAAGAGGAAGTCAACGTTGCAATTCAATCACCTAAGTGAATTATGCATTGTGAAAGGGGCTGAAAAGCCCCTGTGCAGGTAAAGTCAAATTCACACTCATCCAACTGCAGGTATTCCAACGAGGCATCTTAAATATTGCAGTGAAATTGTCCTATCTGTGATACAAAGTGGTGGCAGTCCATTGCTATCTTCACAGCACAAACACCGTTTTATTGGTGCCTCTTCTACAGGAGAGCAAAAATGGGAAAAGTACAGGAGGATGGGACCAAAAGTACCAATCCTGTATATTCTTATCACACTGAGCACTGCAGTGGCAGCCAGCCAGCACAGTGGTGTGAGCAAAGCCAGCTCAGGTAGGGCACTGGGAACGCCCTCGGGTGGAGACTAAGCCGGTAAATAAGCAAGGTAAGGGTGATTATCAGACCTCCTCAAACTTCCTGAGGTTGCAAGATAGAGCCAGAAAAAGAAAGCTCACTCTGGAGACTTTAGTACTCCTGCTTATAGCTGCTGCCAGAAACTGGAAGTGGGGAAATAAACCAAATCAGCTCTGTCTACAGTATTTCAGAATCTCAGAATTTTGGGTTCCATTTGGGTTCAAGTTCAGGAAGCAGCTCAGGCAGCAGAGAGGTCATGGCTCTCAATGGAAATGTTTATCCACCTCCATAAGCAAACACGAGGTCACTAAGGCTAGTCCTGCTGATGTGCAGCCTGAGATCTGGCTGTCTGCTCTGGCCATCCTCTTCCCCACCCATCTGCCAACTTGCAGGCTGAAAAGGGGCAGAAGAGTTTGGCTGGGCTCCCCTGGACAGCAACAGCCATTTCCCACCAGTGACTCCTGCTCCTGGCTCTGTGAGGTGTGCAGTTTGCTAGCAGGGTTTGCACAAACCTGGTTATCTACCTGCACAGCCTCACTTTGGAAACAATGGGTCTGCACACCTGAAAAAGCAGAAAAGCCTGGGAGTGTAAAACAAAGTATGGACTGTCATCGATATCGAGGCCATAGCACAAACCAGAGCAGCAGTGTTATTCCAGTGGAACTGTAACAACATAATCCCAGCCCCTGTCAGGAATGTTGTTGTTCAATACACATCTAAGTCACACAACAGCAACAAGCCTGCTGCACGCTCAATTTTCTCCCAGGTACAGCAGATATCTGGCTTGCTCTGGGGCGTGTGCAGGCACCAGCTCCAGGCAGCCAGAGATGCTGTGCTCTGTGCAGCTGGCGTTGGGATTACCAGCATCTGGGGGAGTGCAGCTACTCGGGACTCACCAAAACAACAACAAAAAAAGCCTCTTTTCTTATAGAGTACAGCTGATTTCCCTTCCTCCCATTCTCTCAACAGATGTCAGAAAAAAGCATGAATGGCTGCAGCTCTGTGCTCAACTCGCAGCTTTCAGACTTGCTGCAGAGCTGGCCTTCTGCTTCTGAACTCAGTTCTGGAAGGTGTTGCTTTTTCAAAAGAAAAATAGAGAGAAAGTGGAAAAAAACCCTTAAACACTTAATAGTAAACTCCTTCAAAAGAAAACTTGCTTCAAGCCAAAAAACATTTGCCAAGTTTCAACTAAATGTGGATTTTCACGACTCTGTAATAAACACCTCAATATGGGGGTTTCAAAATGAGAATGCTGAGACAACTTTGCTCCAAGCAGCTCAAATATGTATATATGTAATACATAACTTGTTTTTTTAGAAGAAAAATCCAACCACCCCAAGGAGACATTTTATGGTGTTTCAGTTACATATACATATAGAAAAAAACCCCAACCAAACACCAAAAAAACAAAATGAAAAACTGTGGATTTGTGAGTTGCCCATGACTCCAGTCAGGCAAGAGCAGGACTCTCCCCAGAACCAGATCATAGATCTGAATGCTATTGCAGCAGATTAACCCGAGAGCACTACAGGAAGGAAGCATTTCCAGGTGAGACAAGGGGTTCACTGTAGAAATACTCTTGCAGAACCTACCTGGCCCTTTTACCTCCTCCAGACTCCAGCCAGGGTTCCCATGGTCTCTGTGACTCCGAGCCCAACCAGAGCAGTGCTCCAAATCGTACCCACTAAGGCTGTAGGTGTCAGAGAGGATCCAGCAGTGCTCTCCGTGACAGGTCGGGATGGAGTGAACCATTAAACATTCCTGGGGCTGGAAGAGTCTCAGTTCCTGACCACTCAGATGTTGAATGGCTTTTCCTGGTGCACAAGGTGGGATCCTAGGGAAGCAGAGGCTCTGGTTGCAAGGGGTAAACACATCCATCACTTGTCAGGGCCAAGTCTGGCTGTTTTGCAGACAGACGTTGATTTGTTTTGGAATGTAAAAAAAAATGCCCTTAAATCCAATTTAGGCATTAAAGGGAAAAAACCCCACAAGTACCGTATGGCAGCTTTGCAGCTCCTAAAGCACTCACAGCTCGTGAAGGGACAGAGGTGCTGATCCAAACCAAGCATCTGGGGCTGCCAACCACAGCATCCCTGCAGAGAGGAGCAGTGGGACTCTGCTGCCAGGGGACCAATGGCCTTAGGCTGGTTTCAATTTCTGCCAGCTCCCTCATGCTGTCATACAGAGGATGGATTGGAAAAGCTGCAGTGGGAGCACAATCCACATTTCCGCAGGGAAGAGACTGTAGTTAGGACTGCAGCCATGAGTTAGCTAAACTTGTCCAAATAAAGGGGGGAAAAAGCTACTTATGTTGTTTCCCCAGCCTCAGAGCAATATACTTCCCTAGGATCAATTCTTAACAGGTTGTTGTGTTCGGAGCTAAAATTAATCTTACACCAGGAAAATGAATTAAAACAATGAAGAGCTTCCTGCATTCATTGCTAAAAAAATTAATCTTCTGAGAGCTTCCTTTTCTACTTTCCAACTGGCCACCTTGCTTTCATTCAAGGAAAGCCTGACTAAAAAATGTAAAACTGCTTCCAGGTGGTTTTGGTTAAAGCAAACAAAGAGCTGTGAATTGTGTCAGAGCCTGGTTTCAAGGCATGGCAGAAGGTGGAGGGTTAGCCAGAAAGAGAGAACCACCACTGCTGAGATACAGCCACTGGCCTAATTAGGTGGAATAGCTATTAGTGATTCCACCTAATTAGATAATTAGATTAATTATCTAATTAACTGAGATTGTTGTTAGACAAAGGTAGGTAGAGCTTCAGAGGTGATAAGGAAGACATCAGGGCAAGGTTACTCTGATTTATATTGATTTCTTTAACAGTCCAAGAACTCCCCTGGTTCCCACATTTATTTACCCAAGTCTTGCTCCTCTAGGGCTGTTTTAAAGTAATTAAAGCAAGGAAGGAGGAGGATGTCCTTTTAAAAATAGAAAGGGGGAAAAAAAAGGTTTCACTGCAAGTTTCCCCTGAAAATCTGGGATTTGGCAGAGCAGAGAAACCAAATGGAGCAGTGGAATGAGAACTACCTGTGCCCCCCCTACTTCCTGTGCTTGGATCTCGCTGAGCATCCTCCCCAAAGACCTTTTTGGCTACACAGTGTGTTTGTCTTCGGGGAGAGAGACAACATGTGAGCTAATGATGCACCAACACGGAGCGGGAGCTGTGGCTGGCAGCTTTTCCTCCATCGCTCGCTCTGTGCTGGCAGTGCTGGTGGGAACCACAAGCCAATTAAGGAGGCCTCGTTGTGGTAGACGTGGCGTAAAAGGAGCATTAGAACATCCTGCCCCAGAGACCCGGCAGTCCTGGATACCCAAGGGCGAGCGCAAGGCAGGTTTGCAAGTTTAATAAGCCAAGTCCTCCTCGCTCAGGCGTGAAGATAATATTATGCCAGGCAGGCCCCGGGTGGAGGAGGCAGAGCTGGAGCCTCCGGCTTCCTCAATTTCAGCCACCTGCTTTGAATTTCACCACCACGGACTCAGGCCCACAGTGCAGCCCAAATTTTAGGAGGCACAGGAGGGAACGCAACTGAATCCACCCTGACCTTCCCGTCCTTCATCTATTGTTAGATGCATCAAGGAATTTGACCCACTTTGGGAGTTTCTGGTGGTTTTTCACATTCCATTTGTCCTTTCTGACTAAAATTTTGCACTCGTGTGTCACAGCCCTGGCTCTGCTCCCTGTGGTGGATGCTCAGATAGCTGGAAAAAGATCCAGCTGCTGTATCCTACTGTGTTTAGAGCTTCTGAGCTCTGCGTGGATCCAGGACATGACCCAAGCTGGGTTTTGACGCATCCTCCTTTCTCACTGAGCTTCCCTCCTCCAGCTGGCTGCTTGAATTCAGACCTTACAGGCTTTGCACACTTGCTCACGCCAAAACCACAAGCTTTGCACACTATGACATAATCCTTGCAGAGATCCATAACAAAAGCAGTCCCAGGTGGGCTTTCCCCTGGGTTCTGGAGCTTGGCTGGTCCCTGCTCATGCTGCAGAGCCCAACAGACTGTAGTGACCTGGTGAGTAGGATGTCCTCAGGACAAGGGCTCTTTGGCTCAGCTCTCTGCAGGAATCCTCACAAATCAGCCATATGGCAGAAGAAGATGGTTTACACACCTTGTCAAGAGCTCAGAGGTAACTTACAGTTTATCTCCTCTGGCTCTGGTTGATCCCACAGATGCACCAGCCCCTTCCCACAACAAATGCCTCCATCTCTTTCCCTGACTCCTGCTGCATACCTCTGAGGTTTCTCTTTTGTATGCCCTCCTATCACTTGATTTCTTCATTCAGCCTTAATACCTGTGTATAATAATAGCTTAATAACTTTATAATAGCTTCAGCCTGTCTCCTGGGAGATACAGAAATAAGCCTGTCTTTCCCAGTTGCAGACACTACCTTAACAGACCCATTATTGGTCATACCAGGACCATTAGAATTCCCAGCACCCATTTCCCCTGCTCCAGTGCATGTGCCTTGGCATCCTATTTGGCAAGATGCTCTTCCAGGCCACAGCAGCATCCCATGGAAAAAGCTGCAGGGTGTCACTGCCACAGCAGTGCCTTGGGTATGTCATGGGGCTGGGCAGGCTGTGCCCTGCCAGGTGTGGTCTATGGGGTTCCCACTCTCTCTTCCTGCACCCTGAAAAGCCACAGAAGCCACAGCCACCATCTCAGGCAGAACTTGCTGTTTCCTGACAAAACAGCCATGTCTCCATGGGAGCTAAAGGGTTGCAAGCACAGAGCAGCCACATCCCTGTGAGCCGTCGGCCATCTGGTAAGAGTATTGGAGCAAGGGACTTTCAAAGCCAACAGACACTTATTTTGCAGAGTTTTTCCACTGTAGAGAAAATCACAAAAATTTCTATTTTCTTGTGTCATAATCCTGGTAGCTAAGAGAGATTTTTATCAGTTTCAACAAACTTTGAAACTAATTGAAGACCTGGGGAAGGAGCACTCTTCAGCCAGCCATGGGATGTACACTGCTCAGGGAAAAGACAGGTCCCTAGGAATCCTGGAGGGTCATGTCCACTCTGGAAAAACTTTCCCCAATGGTTTGGGTCTCCCTGGATATCTGTCACCAATGTGCTAAGGCTGTCCCCCATTATCCAGCAGGACAGAGGGAGACCACAGGCTGAGAGAAATTAATTTAAAGCAGATTTTCAATCCCTATCGCAAAATCTGGCTGTTCTGCTACTGTTTTCACCCAGTTCAACAAGTTGCAGGAACCAGGCTGCAAGAAATCAGGCAATAAAGCTGGAGGCTGATCATCCACAGAATCCAGCAGCATTAATGTGCTGATCACATTTGGTACTGAAGGGCCCAGGTGGGCAGTTATTTAATTTTTGGGGGCTTGAAAATGAACCAGCATGTCTCACTGGCATCCCCAGAGCTCACACTCCCACAGGACAGAAAATCAGGGAATAGTGCACAGGCAGTGCATTGACACTCCTCAGCATAAATATCAATTTTCACACTGTGGTCAGGTTCTGTAAGTGTGGGGAATTGGTGTGGCAACAGGATTTTAACAAGGTCTGGCTGCGATTAATCCCTTTCTGGGCAGTTCCTCTAAAGACTCAATTCCTTGCTCAGGAATTACGAGACTAAAGTGAACTGTAAGGGACCACAGTGAACACACAGATGAAACCATCCAAGCATGGAAAACAAAGGTACTCGCTGGAAATTACTAAAACAGCACAAAAAGATGGAACTTACCCAAAATGGAAGGTACATTGGAACAAGTAAGAAATATCATATTGCAATTAATGCAATACAGGACATGAGAGCAAGACAGAGCCTACTTATGAAAGAGCATTCCAGTACTGGAGCAAAACCTGTGGCCAAGCCTGGCAAGTGTGCTAGGGGACACCCATCCCGGGCTGGGGCAGATAGGAAGCAGGAGCAACCCCGGCAGGGTGAGATAAAACAGTACTCTGCAAATAAACTGAAATCAGTCACTCGGGTTCCGGCTCTTACATCATCCACCCTCGTGCTTTTACCCCCGCGGCACAGAAGATTCCCTGCCCAGAAGGCAAGCCTGGCTGCTGCCAGAGTTCGCTGGGAAAAGGGAGAGCGAGTTTGCTTTGCAGGGGAAGCAAACGCCTTCCTGCAGCCGATCTCCATCGCTCTTTATCTGCCCGCAGCTGCTCGCAATCTGGCCCCGCAGATAAGGAAGGCAGCGCTCCCCATCCTTCCCGTTCCTCCAGCCGGTGAGGTCTGGCAGCTCCGCGCTGTCTGGAGCCGGGGACGGCAGCGCCACGCGGCAGGCGAGAGCGTGGCCAAGTCCCACGGCTTTGGCTGGAGTGGCAGCTGCCCATGGGCATGGCAGAGCAGGCTCCACACGCATCTGCTCCAACTCACAGCACTCCTGTGCTCCAGGAGGGTGCTGAGGGCAGCGGCTGCCCTGGATCCCTTCCAGACCCATCCCTCCTCTCCATCTTTTTTGCCATCCCCATTTCCAGCTGTAGTAGTAACTCGGTACCCTTCTTTCTTCCAGCTCTGTCAAGTGCATCCACCGTAAAAGGGCCAAATTCATCCCAGGTGTCCACGCAGAGGCTTAACTGGAGGGACACTTGGGATGGATTTAGCCCATTACACAGCGTGTTAATCATATTACTGCAGAAATCTGACGCAGTTCCCAAAGCACAAGCCGATGAATCCTCCTGGAGCCCAACAGGCCTCAGAGCCTCGTTCCAGCATGCCAGAGGTTCTTTTATTCATTAATCATATTTGCTTAATAACCTTGTATCTCTCCAGCGGAGGGAACTGCCAGGCTCACATAAGGTAATTGTGGGATCTCTCTTCTGGAAGTACTGGCATTTTCAGCTGCTGTGTGGCACAGCCCTGGAGTAATTTCCCTCCTCATCCTCAACCACAAGGGCACAGGGAGGGATGCGAAGCCCTGCAGATGCTTCATACCCTTCTGTCAGTGCTTCTCCCTCAGTCTGGCAACAAAGTTTACGACAGCAAATTTATGATGTTCTGGGTCTGAGCTTCCTCTTGATTGACAAGCCCCCACCAAGCAGCAGCAGCACGTTTAGTGCAGGTAATTACTGATGATGTCAAGGAAAAAATTGCAGAGAAGATCCTGTTCTCAGCCTGTTAATTGTAACTGTTCCTCTTGCTAAAAGTTTTGATAGGTGTAATCCATCAAATATGCTTTATGCAACTTTGCAGTGCTTGACTGAAGGCCGATTTTATTGCTTTAGCAATCAATGGGGGCTGCAGTGTTGGAAGCAGAAGATCCCATTGGTGTTTCCCCATCTCCTGTATCAGCACCCAGTGGAAGAGAGGAAGGTGCTGATTCCAGAGCCTGTTTCTCTCTGCTGCTCACTCACTCCATGAGGTGTCTGCTGCTGTCATCCCAGGAGCATTTTTTAGCTCTTGTAGTCTATTAAAGCCTGAGATTAGTGCTCGTGTTGTTCCAGCATGTGGTCTCGCTTTGTAGTTGAGGTTCAGGAACTGCCCTTTTATTAGGCTTGCTGAGAATCAAGCTTTTTAAATATCCTGTGATTATATCACAGGAAATCTTTAACTGGCACATTTTCCAAAGTCTGTGCTGTTTGTATGTGGTTTGTTTATCAATCATCCCAGGGTTCTCCATCCCTCAACACACTTGTTCCCATACAACATTTCCTGGGTGTCAGTTCCAGAGCAAGATAGAATGACACCCCACTACAATCCCAAATCCTCAACGCATTTTTTCCTCACTGTTCTTCAGAGAAAGGATTCCCAGCTGGCAAATTCTGGGGCTGGAGCATGAAAGGAGTGGCATATTTAATTGCTCATTCCCATTCAGTGTTGTTCACCTCACCCACAACTCAGTTGCACCCCAGCAGACGATGCACCATCCCTCGAAGGGCCAGGAGCTTGTAGGGGGCAGGCAATGCCTACAGGGAGCATCTGGCAGCTGCTGCTTCCTCCTCTTCCTCCTCCTGGATAAGGAGCAGTTTCACATCAGCAGTTTCATGGATGCTGTTAAACTACAGCCTGGGCCAGTTTTAAATCAAGCCCACATGGGCCCTCTCCTTCTTCCAAGGCGTGGTAAATCCCCTTCAAATCCCACCAGCCTCGGAGGTGTTGGGGAAGGCCCCCAGCCTGGCAAGGTGCAGCTTTTACCTGGCACTCCCTGTGCTGCCAGCACTGCCAGCTGCTTGTTAATCCATCCTGCAAATGACTGCCTTCCCTCCCAGCTCCCAGCTGGAAAAATGTGAGAGGACAGGCACCCGGGGACACCCGGGCAGCACACGTGAGGGGTGCTGCTCAGGGCACAGCAGAACACTCCTCTGCTCCTCCTCCTTGGCTCATCCCACCGGAGCAGCACATCCCGCTCCAACGCAAAGCAGAAGTGACGCTGACGGAGTACGACGGGAATGTCAATGCTCTTCCCATCAACAGCACGGGGAAAACAGGGAAAGCATATGTGTGTGCAACTGTGTCACTCTTCTTCCTGAAATGCACCACCCCAGTCCCCAGCCTGGAAATAGAAAATCAGGGACCTGCTGGCACATACGTATGGTGGGAAAGAACTTGGAAAATTCGATTTAAATGCTTTTAAAAAGCGAAGGGAAAGCCAACACTCTCCCAAGACAAGGAGACTAAAAAGCACTTCAGTTACTGGGAACAGGCACAAATACAGGCTGGTTCTGGCAGAGTCATGATATTGTTTAGTAACATTGCTGGAAAGCTGATTGCATGGTTTAAAAGCAACCTTAATAACAAGTAACTACGAAAATGTTAGTTCTGAAGTTACAGGAATAGGAGAAAGCAGACTAGTCTCTGCTGTATGTTAATGGCTGAATCAATGTATTAGAGCAGGAATCTGCACTTGGTCTCACTGTATAAACCTGCTTGATATTTCAGCAGCGAGATATTTTTGCCTTGGTTCTCACAGAGAAAAATACACTCATTTATTTCCCCGAAATACCATATTATGATGGATGCAACTGCCAGGTTATAGCTAATGGATGTAACATGATGGAAAACATCATTATTTAGGTGTGGGAAATTGTTCTTTAGGAATCTGGTGTCTGTAGCAAACCTACACTCCTTGAACCTCAATTCTACAATGCATTTCAGATGTGGATTTTAAGTGACTGTTTCTAATTAGTGTATCACAGAGCCCTGTCAAAATACCTTTTGGTGAATGGCAATAACGTGTGCACAGGATTTTAAATCACGTCTAGAGAGCAGCTGTGGAACTCAATGCTTGGCTGAGCAGCAAGAGCACAAATGTAGTGACCATCCCCAGCACTGTGGGTGCTTCTGCTCCTGTGGCACTCATCCCCCACATCCTCTTACAGGGAAGGTGCCTGGGGACAAGGCAGCTGGCAGTGCAGATCAGGCTGGTATCATGACATCTGCAACATGCTTCCAGCCCTGCAGCTCCCGAGGGCCCTGCAGCTCCTGTCTCGCACAGCACGGGTACCCAGGGGCCACGCTGTGGGGGTGAGATGCCTGGCACTGCTAAGAGACGTTCCCAGCTGCACAGGGAAATTGGGAGCTCCCCAGTGGCACATGGCACAGGAGGAAGGCGTTTTCTGCAATTTCCCACAGGAAAATGAAAAGGCACGATCAAGGAATGCGAGTGCAAGCATTCCAGCTGCCGCAGTGAAAATTCTTCCGTGGTTTGGGATTTCCCCTTGCTGCCTGGGGTGATGGAGTCAGCCTGGTGTAACACCTGAGAAGAGCTGCTCTCTGCCCTGTGGGGCTCCAGAGCCTGTGCTGAGCTTTCTTTGGTACTTATTCACAGTCCAGCACTGACTCACTGTAATGTCCCATCACACTGCCCAGCCCAAGGGCACAGATCAGAAACCAGTGGGCCCAGCAGCCCCAGCCCAAGCACACTCGCTCAATTTTGACACCATTTCCTTGCAGCAAAAGAAACCCCTCTCTGCTCCCCAACAAAGGCACACATAAACACTTGCAGCTGGCTCCCATCAGCCACACAGAGGCGAATGCTTCAGGTGTTTGATAAATGCTCCTTGCTTCCTATTAATGCTTCTGCTGTGTATCAAAAGAGGCATTAAACCTGCCTCTGCAGCCCTAGCAGGGGCACTCCTGATGGTTTCTGCTCTGCTGGAATAACATGCTTTGCTACTTCAGTGCTCGTTTGTGCTCCCGGAGCTGTGCAGGCAACTCCCTCTGAATCTGGGCTGATCAAGGGATGGGTTTCTGAGCACTCTCGTGGGTGCCTTAGCCAGTTTGAGAGGTGCCAGCATCCAGAGGCTGGGTGCTTTGGGATGCTGCCAGATCATCCCTGTGCTCAAACAGGAGGGAGGCTCCAGCTCCAGTTAATGCAAGCTGAGCCTTTCTGGTCACTCAGGCTTGGCTGGCACCAGAGGAATCACCAGACCTGGCTCTTACCAGCTCTACTAGCATTGAAAAGGCACTGGCAACACAGTCTCTCATCAGCTGATTGAGAAATTAATGCTAATCACCTTGCACCAAGCCTCTATCTCCAGCAGTTTTGTGATGTTGCTGTCTTGTGTACAGTTCTCTTCTGCTTCTCCATATTGCCCCAAAAAGCCTGGTCCACCCAGAGCCTCAATGACCACAGCACGAAAGAATGAAGCAGCAATATATATATTTTTTAATCCCAATCTTAGATCATTTCTAGCACCCACCTTATAGTTTTAAGCAGTTGGCAAAGTCCTGACTGTCAGAAGAAAATTTACTGTGCTGGATCCAACAGCCCGAGAGGGGAGGCTGCTGCTGCTCTGTGCCCTCAGCACATGAACAGTATAGAGCACAGATATAGAGAGATATAGTGTTGTACAGGGCCACACACACAGCACTGATGGCCTCATCCTGCTCCCTTTTCTGGCTGGACAGGGCAGAATTCCACTGGTAGCGAGGTGGCCCATGGACCCCTTCATCTGCACAAACCTTGCCAGGGAATCTGTCATGCTGGGAGCCAGCAGAACCACAGACTCACAGAATGGTTTGGATTGGAAAGGACCTTAAAAATGCTCCAGTTCCAGCCCCGTGCCGTGGGCAGGGACACTTCCAGGAGCCCAGCAGTGAGAAGGCTCAGCCTGCTCACGCAGCCCCTCGAGGTATCCTCATTAGAGCTGGTACCTGTTGCAGAGCCAGGCTGGAGGGAATTGCATTAGGCTGTTTATGGATGAGAGCAGAGCTGCAGGGAGGAGGAGAAGGAGGGGGAGGAGGAGGAGAGCTGTGCCGCAGCCACCGCTGTTTGCTGGCAGGGAAAGCCATCCCAAGGGACATCTGGGGAGCCGCAGCCACCTCCCAGGAGTGCAGCACCCACATGGAGCCAAGAGCCCTGGTGGAGGGGTCCCTGCCCCGAACGAATGAGGACTCCCTCTCCAGCAAGCCCAGCACAAGGGTCAGGGCATTGTTCTGGCCATGCTTTTCTCCAGCCGGCACAGAGGGCTGGCAGCTGCTGGGGGTTTTGTTTGGCTTTTTCTTCTTTCTCTTTCATGGCTGGGAGCTTATTGTGCATTTCCAACAGCAACCGAGTGACCCAGGTGATAATTCAGCTGCCACTCGGCCTGGCACCGGCACAACTTGGACACGTTTCAGACACCTGGCATCACGCAAGGAGGGAGGGAGACAAAGGGATCGATACCCTCTGCCCCAAAGGCAAACAAATGGCATCGATTAACTCCAGCGGCCATGGAGACTTGCGGGAATTATCTGGGATTCAGCAGGTCTCACGGAGACAAACTCCTCCACGTGTTTCTCTCCGCAGGGAATTGGTTTCATCCCCCTGTGCCTCCTCCCCCGAGCAGTGCTGTGGGGTGAGTCCCCATCTGCTGCCCCTCTCAGATGTCCCAAACCCTCCGGGAGCACACACAGGGACAAGAGGCCCCAGAAACCTGCCAGCCCCCCTGGGATCACTCCTCAGAGACAAACATTAAGTAGAAAACAGGAGGGTTTTGCTGCAAATAGCAACAATGCAGTTAGAGGGTTTGGAGACAGATGTGCAGAGAGAGAAGCAATGCACGCCTGTAGCTGCCAACGCCCCGTTTCTGCTCCAAGGCATCTCTGTGTGAAAGCAGCTCTTGGGATACACACACAGCTCCCAGCAGCACGGTCAGGGACCACAGGCTGGCTTCTGCTTCCCTGGAAGAGGGTCCTGGTCCGGATCTTTACATCACATTCTCCTCCTGGGGCTCAGCTCAGCCCCAGGCTCCCCCCTCAGCCCTCCCTTCCCCATGGTCCCTCCCAGCATTTCCTGTAATTCATGACTCCAGACTCGATGGAGGTCAGGAGTTAACACTTTTCTCTAAACTAGTCCCTCTGAACTGAATTCCCCTCTAGGTTTTGGAGGTGCTGATGTTCCCCTGGCAGGGCTCAGTGGGACCTCCCAGCCAGGCAGTGAGCAAAGCTCCCCAAATCCTGACTCAGCGCCAGCTTGTAAAGAGTCACAGCCCCCTGAGAGGGGGACACTGCTTTGTGGGACAAAATCCCATCCTCACCAGTGCACTGGCAGCCTGCTGCTGCACTTGGTTTATCCCAGGGGCTTTCCCCCAGAACCTTTGTGCTCCTGCTGCTTTTTCCTCTCCTCTTCCTTCACCCTTGCACTGCTCTTCTCGCTGCCCAGCTTGATACTCAGCCAGCGAGGACATAAGCCACTGATAAAAGGCTTTTATTTATTATTCAGCCATCTCCAGGGTTTCAGTGCCACAATGCATTACCCTACTTCCCATATCCATTATTTATTTCCTGGTTCAACACAGGTAAAGCTAAAGTGAATGTGAAAGATGTTTGAAGCCCATACACAAAAGATTAATCCAGCCCAGCTTCCCCAAGCTGAAATCCCTTCTCTGCTCAAAACTCAGACTAAAGATGAAATCCTGCTCCTGCTGAAGTCAAAGAGAATTTTTAATAATGGATTTCAAGGGCTCAAAGCCTTCACAGATATCTGAAGGAGGGGTGGTCCTGGATGCAGGCTTCTCTTCCCAGGCAGCTCAAAGTGGGTCTGCCCCACCACCCCTGTTTTGGGGCAGGGCTGCCCTCACCATCTCCCACACAAATGGTTCTGTGCTGTGAGACCAAAACATCTTGGGATTTTGCTGCTTCTTCTTCTTTTTTTTTTTTTTTTTCCTTTTCTTTTTGGCATTGAGAATTAGAAGGGAAGCAAATTCAGGAACCGGAGATGTTCCCAAGCCCTTGGGTCACAGCCTTACTGCCATCTGCAAAGGAAGCAATCGAATTTCACCTCAACCCCCGTGAAGCCCAGGCTGGCGCTGGGGCCATCCCTGCAGGATCCTCTGCAGGATCCTGCCCTGCTCCCACCTCCCCTGCTCTGAGCACCAGTGCTCAGCTCCCCTAGACAGCATTTCTTCAGAAAACAGAATTTCTTTGGATAAATTGTGTCTCCAGGAAGGAGGGGGAGGAATTTTATCTTCCACACCTCAGTCCCAAGAGGAGAGTGAAGAAAGATCAGCTGAGATTATTCAGGCATTTATATTCTGAAGAAAGCCAGCACTCCAAGAAAAGGAAAAGATCCTAAAAAAGGGAGGGGAAAATCCAAAAAAGGAAATGTTCCTTTGTTTTTTGTCAACCCTGCTGCAAAGGATAGAGGAAGTCTAAGCAGGTAGGCTCACAACACAGCCTTCAGAAATGTGCTTTGCCATGCCTAGACCCTACCCACTGGAACATGTCAGGGAACTCCTCAGCACAGTCACACACTGGCTGCCCTCCCCGCCTTCTCCCACCCCTTCCCTCCTGCTGTCCCATCAGGCCCGTGCAATGTCCCTGCCAGCCTGGGCTCCAGGGACCCCACATCTCCATGTCAGCTCCCTGCATCCCTCCCCCCTTGCTCCAGGACTGGCTTTAGAACTCTGACTTCAGCTTCTTTAGCCCAGGTTTCAGCTGTGCCCAGCGGCAGCAGGGTCTGGGTGATGTCCCACAGCTGCCACTGGGCATGAGCATCCCACGACCCTCCAGTTCCCTCCTGCTGGCATCGGGTCGCAGGAGCGATGCCCCTCAGAGGGCAGGGACACGGTTCTCAGCGTCAGGAATCCAAAATCCGTGTCCCACTCGATGGCCCTGCCCTGCTCACCCAGGGCTTGCTGGAGAAGCTTGGCAAAGGATGGAGACCTGCAGGACACCTCTGTTCCCCAGCTCTCCGTGCTCTAAAAGAGCCAGGTCAGCAGAGGATGCTCCCCCTCCCCGGCCACCCCCTTCACTGCGACAAAACCAGCTCCAGGGGGATGCAGCCCTCCTCAGATATGCAAAATCTCCCAGACAGGAGTGTTGATACAATGATTAGCGTGTTTGTTATGTTAAACACCACTACTTAAACATGCGGTGCCATTCAGCCAGCCCGTGTCAATATTGGCTTGGGAGCAGCAGCAGCAGATAAGCGGGAGAGGCGAGGAGTCCTCTCCACAAACAATGCCTTCTCCGCAGCTTCAAACCTTCTTTGATCACTCCCCACAATTGTCTTGTCATCAGGAGAGGACTGTAGCTCTTTATAAATAACATGAGCTTTGATGTAATATCGCTACGTTTGCTCCTAATAAAATGGCCTCGATTCAGCCCAGCCCTGAGTAAAGCCCATAAATATTGCTTTTTCCCTTCTTAAGAGCACACTTAAGTCCCTCGGAGAGTAGGGAAGGTGCACACATGCCCAGTGCGGGGAGGATTCATCACACAATGCAATTTAACCGTGCACTTAAGTGATTTGCTGAACTGGAGCATTAAATGGGAAGCAGCGATTTCTTTTAACTGCCTATAAATACCATAAGTTCTTCTCATAGCTGGAGCTACTTTTAATGACTGGTGCTTAGCTACACCGAAGTTTTAAACCCCGTGGAAAAAAAAAATAAAAAAAAATAAGCCCTCCTTCAGCACATGGCTAACACAAAAGCAACATTTCTTGTCCATATGGAGAACATATTGGCTGAACTCAGCTTCGAGGCGACCTTTATCTTCACTCGTGAGATGAGACCAATTAAGGCGGTGGTGGCAGTGCTGCCGGTGAGTTATCACTCTCCTTCCTCGGGCAGATAAAGGTCAGGCGTGAGGCGATGGGATGCTCCTCCACCTCGCTGCCTCTGCTACCTGTTGCCCTTGAGACAGCTGTGGGTGCCCACAGGCTGCTTTCTGCATGGCCCTGTGGCTAATTTCCAGCTAACTGGGAAATTTTCTACCCCCCCAACCTGAGGAGAGGGTGTTTAGATGTATATGCATACCTAAATATATAAAAATGCACATATACCCCCACCCGGCACTGTGCATGGCAGAGAATCAGCCTGAGCAGCCTGATCCAAACCTTTCCTGCAGTGCCAGGGATTTCTCCCCCCTCTGCCAGCCCTGTCCCACCTCGGGGCACAGCTGGGGACCGCGGGGCACTCGGTGGCCTTGGAGCCATCCATCAGCAGCGCCGGGTACCAGGGCCGGGGCGCAGGGCAGCCACCTCCCCCCGGGGATGAATTACAGAGCAATAAACCACGCTCGTCTCAGCGGCAGCGTTTTATGCCTGCCATCAATCAGGAGACACAAACAGCTCTGTTCCCAGCAGGACTGGCAGAAAGCGAGGCAGGAGTGGGTGCACAGAGATCCTGGGGATTTATGGGGGGTCCCGGTCAGGGTGGGAGTGCTGGGCACCTTTGTACCTGTCTGCCCAAAGCTGCCCAGGGGAAAAATTCGAATCACAAAGTAAAACCCCAAATCTGTCAGGAGGAGCTGGGGAGGTTTGGGAGCTGGGTTCAGGGGAGGCTTTGGCAGAGGTGTTGCAGGTGCAGTTTTGCCATCTGCTTATTAGTTTGATCTCAAATTGATGAAAGAGCATCATGTGAAAAAAAACCCCAACATTTTGGGATTTGAGGCTTTGGAGGAAGGGAGTTGAATATGTGTGTTTGGGGCTCACAAACCCTTCAGCGGCCATTAGATACCTCAGTGCCTTGTTGAATATGGCCCTCAACATCTGCTTTCCCATTACTTACAATTAAGAGAAAGAGCAAAATCCAAGCTGGCACATCCAAATGCCTGTATCCTGAGCACAAACACCTGGACAGGGAGAATATATTCACTTGATACTTGCTCTCTGGTGAGTTTGCATTTTCCTATTAGGCTTGTTTCTGCAGTGGAGTGGAGCTGCTTTCTGAAGCATCCCAAGCATCCCAATTCCAGCACTCTGGAGCAGCCAGCCTCCTGTGCAGACCTTAACGAAAAGAAAAGGCAATAAAACTGCAGACCCCAGCTCATTCTTCAAGAGGAAAGCTCGGATCCCCGAGCAGCACAAAGTCTGCAAACCTGTTTCACTGGGGTGCAAAGGTTAAAACGAGCCACAGCAGCACAGTCACATCTTAACCTTGAAGCCCCCCGGGTCGTGCCCCCTGCACTCCTTGGGCAGAAACATTCCCTGGCTGTCCCAGGTCAGCTCCTCCCCTGCCCTGCCCCAGTCACATCCTCCCCTGGCACTGGGAGCACCAGTCTCACATATCTCCACAGGATCCCAACATGCACCTTGTTTCCTGAAGGAGACACTTCAAGGACGTGGATAACAAGGGATAACAACACAACAAAGCACCATTCAAGTATTTATGAACGGGCTTTTCCCTGGCTCCCGGTAGTTTCTATAAAGCCATCAGTTTTAATGAGTGTTTTGTTGTTACCTAATGTTTCAGGATCTTATGTTTTTCCTTGCTCTGCTAGGAAAGTTTTCCTTGCTGTTGTATAGATGTTTTTCCAAGCTAAAAATAGGACTATCTTTTTACCAATCAAGTCTGTCTGGGATTATGTATTCAAAGAGCGTGACATAGAGATGTGGAATAAAGGTTTTATGAATCACAAAATTGAATTCTTTAGGGGCTGGCAGCATTTTTCTGAATAAAACAACAACTTAATGTCCTACGTGTTGTACTTTATGAACTGGGACCTAAACTTATCTTGTACAAAGGAAATTACAGAGGCAATCATGGGAGGTCTTTTATTAGTATTTCTTCTCTCCCCGGCACAGAGGAGAATATGAATTGATTGTCAAAGATTTTTTA
Source organism: Sturnus vulgaris (assembly GCF_052056855.1). NCBI lineage: Eukaryota > Metazoa > Chordata > Aves > Passeriformes > Sturnidae > Sturnus > Sturnus vulgaris. Next base: position 3,504,380 of record NC_142253.1, on the reverse strand, counting down.
AGTGCCTTTGATTGAAGAGATGATCTCTGATAAGCTGCTGGAGGAAAATAGAAGCCAACAGCTGCTCCATTTACCATCATTTAGCCTCCAGTTCTGGCGGTTTGCTAAATAACTCTTTTACATTCACGAACACATCTCTGTGTCACGGCCATGCCACACACACCTCCCTGTCCTGTAGGTGTGGTGGCTGCCAGATATTCCATGGGGCTGCAGGAAAAGCTGCATTGTGATGCTGGGAACCAGGTCCTTCCCCTTCTCCCCAGCCTGCGTGCTGGCTTTTTTCAAGTGCTCCATTCCTTCTTTAAGCTGGGAGAGAGAGAATCATTCCTGTTTTAGAGCCCAGGAGAGAAAATAAGCCACTGGTTGTCCAGGGCATTGTGTCTAGCAGATAATTAAAACATCAAGACTGAATCTTTGTTGTTAATGAATCTTGAAGGGGTTGCTGATCCCTGCATAACTCTGGCACATGTTTCCCCCTGCGTCTTCCCCTCGCAGCTTATTACACCAAACCATTGTCAGATCCATTTCATAACTCTGGTAGCTGCTTATTGCCATAAATCTCCTTTGCCCATGCCACACAGTTTGTGTTTATTTTAATACCATCATTGCCCGTGTTTTTCCCAGGCTTTGCATGGATCACAGCCTGCAGGTGCCCAGCAGGAGGGCACTGTCAGCTCCCCTCCCTGCCCAGCCTTTGCCTCCCCAGGCTGCCAAATCAGGACAGATGTGGGCATGAGCTGCTCCAACCCGTGCCAGGCAAGAGGCGGCACCAGACTCTGCTGGTTTGAGGGAGCCACAGCCAAGATCTGCTCCCTCCAGGGAGTATTCACCAGGGAGACCCTTTCCTGCTCCATCTCATTTATAAAATTGATCTCTCCAGCTCATCAAACAGCACAAAACGCAGGGTGCACATCTGCAACACCACCTCTGCACATGCAGCAGCCCTGTGTGAGCACAGCTGGGGGAGAAGGAGCCTCTCAGGCTGCTAGTGACTTCCCTGTCCAGTCTGTGACAAACAACTGCCCTGGGCACGACATCACCCTGCAGATGTGGGAGCAGGGCTGGAGCAGGGACCAGGGCAGCAGCCCCACACTCCCTCCGAGCCTGGCTGCAAAGCCTGACCCAACTGAAAAATTTACATCCCACACCTCTCCTGCAAGAGGTGCCTCGAGGCACCAAAAATCAATCCCACGGTACAGTTTTATTACTCGGTTCAAAGTGCAGTCAGAAGATGTCCAACACATTTCCTCCTTCCCTCCCTCCGTATAAAGGAGAGGAGGAAAATTAAGTTGCTGGCTGCTGTTGGCCCCATCCCTGCCCCGGGCACTCCCGAGCTGGCTCAGCAGCACTTCCACACGTGTTGCAGCCTGGTTTCTTGGCAGCCTGCATTTGATGTTATCCTGGAAAAAAGGCTCTGAGAAGCTCACAGGCTCTGCATTTAGCATAAGCAACGCCTTTTCCAAAGGAAACACTTAAAGGGTTACGCAAGAATAAAGCTAAAAGGGCTTGTAATTAGTCAGAGTTGGGCAGGGGCTAAATTAGCCAAGCAAAGTCATTACCCGCCTGAGATCTTCAGTGCAAGGCAGCAGAGGATGCACACACACTCCTCGAGCTACACGGTCTGCTAGGAGGTTTTATTTTTCCCAGGAAACCCCCAGTGCCCCAAATGAAGCACAGCTGCAAACCACTGGCCCTGCAGAGCGACCACCACGTCCTGCTGCAGCACTGGAGGAGCTGATGGGAGCAGATAAACCTTGATCCAAACCTCCCTGAGCCAGCCTGGCCACATTCTGCATCCTCTGACCTCCCTCATAGCCAACTGACTGCTCTGGGGCAGATGGGAATAAAGCAAGGGAAACACTTTGGGGTGCAGCAGCCCTGGGGGGCTTTGCCTGCTGCCTCCATCCCGCCCCAGATGCTGCAGCTTCAAGGATGAGTGGGAAGAAATGGTGGTGGATTTTGGCCATCTCTCCTGATGGGGCACTTGCCAAGGCAGAACTGACTTTTTCCTTCTGCCACAAGGCTCCTTCTGCTGGAAAACATCCCTTGGACAATGCCTGGGATCGAGGGATCAGAGCAGGATACACAAAGACACCAGTTTGGGCCAGAGCATGGTGATCAGAATGTGCTGGGAGCGTGGCTTCCAGGGAAACCCCTCCAGCCGGAGGGGAATGGAACTCTGACCCACTGCCGAGATTCCTGAGCAGGAGCAGCCACGGCAGGGACAGTCAGGGCTCTCCAGGATGTCTGGGGACAGTGGGGATGGAGCAGCAAGGACAGGACTGTCCACACAGGTCAGGGTGGCCCCTTAGCACATTTTCCTAACAGACAGGGAGAGGAGCTGCGTTTGTACCATGGGCAGGTGTGAGATTACTGCAGAGACTGAGGGAAACTGAGGCAGCACTCTCTGCAGCACAAACAGTTCCCAAGGTGCTGGAGGAGCATCCCTCCAGTGCCCTGACACAGACATACAACTCTCCTGGTGGGTGAGCCTGCCTGTTGCTGGAGGCCAGCCAGAGCTGCCAGCACTGTGACACAGTGGCTGTGGGACACCCCCAGCTGTGCCAGCCAGCACCCAAACACTGGAGATCTAATCTCCTCCCGGGCTCTCTGAAGCACAGATACAAATCTGTTAGAATTTAATTTCAGGATGCAATTCCACCATAACTGATAGCATAATCATGGAATCAAACAAGCCCTCCTGCTCCCTCCACTCTGGGAGTGCTGCTGGCCAGGCAGGATCCTGAGCACTGTAGTTATAGCAACAGGCACCGTCCTGATGGCAGCACTTACACAACTCCCAGCTGCTCCTCAGAGAGTGCAACTCGCTGCACAAACCTCTCAGCAGCAACAGCCACCAAAACCCCATGGGCAAGGGCTTGGGCATCCCTGGAAGTAGCCAAGGCCAGGTTGGACAGGGCTGGGAGCAACCTGGTCCAGTGGAAGGTGTCCCTGCTTGTGGCAGGGGGTTGGAACTTGGTGGTCCCTTCCAACCCAAACCATTCTGTGATTCCGTGGCACGAGCTCCCTTCCTGCAACACACCTGCCTCAGGAACCTTCAGAGCCACTCTCACACTGTCACCTGTGGGCACAACCCCCCAAAAAAACCAAAGCACCATTCCTTTGCCTGAACAGACCTCAGAGTGTTCAATTCACATGATACAGAACAACTCCAGTGCCTGCTGCTGTCCCTGGGAGTAACACTCTCTTTGGCACCCAGGGTATGTGGGGTCAGAAGGCACAATGGAGTGTGTAAGTGAAACTTTGCTGATTTTCTCTTCTTCACCACACGCAGCCAGGCTAAAGAGCAGTTTTCTTGCTTACAGCTCAGACGCCCTGCTAGAAAATCAATAGTCATTTGGTGATACTCTGGCACTTGGCTGGCTGCATCGCAATGCCTGGGGAGGAGCAGCTCCCATTTGCCAGTCTCTGAGCAAGCAGAAACCAGCAAGGTCCAGACTGGCCTTGGGCAGATACTCTGGGGCCATTTGATCAGCACAGCCTGATAAATCCATCCAAACCTTAGGAGTTTCATTTTGTGCCTGTTCAAGGGACTGCCCCACCCCATCAGATGGCAGAGGGCAGCCTGGAAACATCCCCTGGGCTCTCCACATCCTCCCCATCAGGGCAGAGCACATCCCACTGCTCCCAGCACCCCCATCCTGAAAGTCCTGGAAAGCAGGGAGCATACCTTGCATCAGCCTCACTAGAGCCCTGACAGGTTTATATGAAACACAGCCCAGCCTAGACCATCAACAAGTGGCCCAGTGTGGAGCTTGGGTGCCCGGAGCCTCTGTGGCAGGAGAGCAGGCAGGGAGCATCCCAGGACCAGGACCAGCTCACGGATCAGCCACGGGCTGACCCAGAAAAAACTACAGGGCACAAAGCACAGGTACCAGCTTATTTACCTCACCTTGGCTTATTTACCTCCAGAAACACAACAGGAATTACAGAATTCAGTGCGAGAAACAGGATTGCTGGTTCAGGACTGGGAAGTGCCCCTGGATTCCTGAGCCAGCATGGGATCAGGTAAAGTAATGTGATTCTGTTCATTGGCTTGACCAGGGAGCCAGGAGCAAAAAAAAAGTGGGCATCAGCCACAGTTTAAAATAAATCAGGAAGCATAAAATAGCTTTGAGCTGCTTGGAACCAAACCCAAAAGCGGATGGAGCGGATGGCATCTTTGTTTAATGAAGAACAGAAATTGCTCTTTTCTGCAAATCCAGGACAGCACCAGCAGGGCTGGATTTCAGCAGGTTTCAAAGGGCAGCAGACACGATATTTTTAAATGATAAATAAAATGTAATAGCCCGACCTCAGGAATACAATTGTGTGTTCCCAGTGCTCCCCTGTTCCTTTAATTCTTCTCCATCAGTGCAGATAGATGAAGTGCCACAAATCCCTGCCGCCTCCCCATCTGTGTGGCACAGCCGGCAGCTCAGGACCTGCTCCGGGTTACAGCCGGATGGGGAAGCAAATCTCTCCCGGAGAGCAGCAGGGGAAGGACATGACTCTTCCCCCTGGGCACTGTCTGTGATAAGAGGAGAATTAAGACCGCCAATCTATTTCTAATGGAGAGGTTACGACGGGGCATTTTGGAAGCAATTGAAAGGTTGGTAAAGGGGCTCAGCCAGGAAATGTATGGAGTCTCATTACCTTTTATCTTCCGAGCACATAAAGTTTGCAGAATCTCTGTTTAGGTTAGCAGGAAAGCTCTGCAAGAATTATATATGCTGCCCACACGCTTATCAAGAGAGCGAGCTGTGCTCCATCAGCCAGCTGTGGGGCTCGGCAGAGATAAAGATATCCCCCTGCCCGGCAGTGACTCGGGATAAATCATCCTGTCCTCGCTCTGCCATTAGCCTAACCTCTGCCTGGCCCCTTCCAGCCCTCACACCACTGAGCTGCCAGAGCCAGGGCCATGGAGCGTGGCTGGGGCCGTTTCCATCACCCTGGGGCTGCAGTGAGGGAAAGCAGGGAGTGCTCAATTTACAGCACAGCTGTGAATGCCCTGTTCTACAGAGCCATGGGGACTGCAGATTAAATATGTGCACCATGAAAACCAGTGTTTGGATCAGTTGTTTTTCAGGCTGGATCCCCAGGCTGGAGTCCATGGGGCAGCTGGGGGCCAGGGGCTGGCTGGGCATTACCCATTTTTCTGCAGACAGCCATCACCAGCTCCATGGGTGTCACTGTTCCCTTTTGCCTTCAGCCTGGCTGCCCATCAGGTCCCATGGATCACACGTCCATCAGCCTTCCTGCTGCTGCTCCTCTGTGCCATTGGAATCATGGAAATATTTGGCTCCACCACACACATTTCCCCCCGAGACCTCTGACAGCCCCAGACCCTCCATGAGATGCAGAAAACCACACGGGCCAGATGAATGCATGGGGAGGTTTAAGTTGGACACTTGGGAAGATTTCTTCAGCATGGTTGGGCACTAGAACAGGCTGCTCAGGAAAGGGGTGGACTCACCATCTCTGGAAGTGTTCAAAAGATGTGTGCATGTGGCACTTGGGGACATTGGTTAGGGGTTTACATGGTGGTGATGAGGTGGCAGCTGGACTCTTAGATCTTCCATGATCCTCCCCTCTTGCTGTGGCAAAGAAGGTTTGCTCCAGCCCAAAACACTGCTGGCAGGGTTGGCACTGTGGTCAGGGTGGAGGGGGGACAGCAGTGACCATCTGGGCTGGGGGACAGTGGTGACTGGGCTGGGGGACAGTGGTGACCATCTGGCTAGGGGACAGTGGTGACCATCTGGGCTGTCAGAGCAGCCCAGACCCCACGTGGGCGATGTCACCACCAGAACTTGGGCACTGTCAGAGCCATGAAGGCAGCACAGAGATGTGCTCAGGTGCAGAACCTGCTGCAAATCCCGGGATGTGCACACAGAGAGGGACAACCACTGCCTGTGGGATGTGTAACTCCAGAGTGTGGGCACAGACAGTGCTGAGGGCACTCGGGGCTGCCACAGCCACCCGGGGAAATCTGTCCCTCCTGATGTACCCAGCAGTGTCAGGAGGCACAGGCAGAGCTGGCTGGCCACAGACACACTGGGCTGCTGTGTTTGCCATCAGCCAGTGCCACCAAGGCATGAGAAGTAGTGATGCACATAAGCCACGTCCCAGAAGACTCATTGGTTTGTTTAAGCACCGTATTTACACCCGGAGAAGAAAACTGCCCTCGTGGAGGAGAACAAATTAAAATTCAATTTCGTCTATACCAAATAAACGCTCTCATCAGTGGGAGGATGGTAGAGATATATTGGTACTCACATAATTCCTTGGTGGATTTTATGGGCCAATTGATAAAAAATATTCTCATGAGAGCAATGCACATTATTTCTAGAGCTCCAGTATTTTACTAGCGAGGCAACGTAGAGATGTGTGATTTACACACTGTGTGCAGAGGGCTGCCCCAGCATGGGCAACACAAGCACAAGTGCTCCAGGGGGAATTGTCCCCTGGAATCAAGGCACAACGCCTCTGTTTGGCCTGTGGAGAAATGACAGCTTAAGGCAGGATTTTTTTGGGTGTCTGTTGTGGCACGTGGAGCACACAAGTGATGTAACCAAGATGCAATCACATCTCCAGTGCACTTTCTGTGTGCACAAACCCCTTCCTTACCCGTGGTCTCAAGGCCACAAACAATTAAATAAAAGCAAACAAACATGATTTTTCTGAGCTCTGAGTTTCTGGTTTCTTTCAATCCACAAGTCCTGTCTGGGACGAACAGAGCTCATTTAATTAATTAGTGTGATTTGCATAGAAAAGAGCACTCTGAAGCTCAAACTCTGGAGCGCAAACTTGAAGCTTACAGGAAATCTACCCTGAAACTTGGAAATCAGGTGACTGATAACAGAATTTTTTTATTTTACTACACGCCTGCTCTCTGCCCCTGCTCTGCTGCCTCTGGCAGACCAGCAAAGCCCAGGACTCCAAGGAAGCTTTTCTGTGGGATTCTCCTCACCCAGCCCAAACTCCACTCCAGGCACAACCTCTCACCTCTGGAACTGGGAAGGAGACACAGCTGTGACAAAGGGATGTGCCAGGAAATATTTACTGGGGCTCAAAATCCACCTGTTGGGTTTTTATTAATTTATTTATACACCTTCACGTTAATATATATCATAGCTCAGCCAATGCTTTTTGGCATAAATTTATAATAAAATAATCCAAGATGGTTAAAACCAAAACTGACTTAATTACTTCTGACTGTACCAGTCACTAAAATCAACTTTGCCATGTTTTAGGCCACTCAGCAGTTTTGTCTCTGTTCATCTGTACTGACACATGTACCCATTTTATTAAAATATAATTCAACTGCAGGATAAATAAAAAATCCAACAGTAATACTGAGGTCTAATTAAAGATAAAAATCTGTTGCCTCCTTTATAGATTGAACTGTCTTTGATTTACTTCATAGATTTGTACTCTTGTCAATCAGCTCATCAGGCTTTTCTAGGCATGTAAACAATTCCAGGGGAGGGATGGGGGCCCTGGAAAGACACCCTGGTGATGGTGACACAACCTGAGCACTGCTCAGGCAGCTTCAGGTAAAAATACAGCATTTGATTTTGCTGATTACATCTTGGGTTGCTTGAATCAAATCTTACTTTCCAAAAGGCATTTCTGTGGCTTCAGGGTGTTCACCATGAAACCGTGGGTTTTTTTTGGTATTTCTTGGGTATTTTCAAGAGCAGGAACGGCTGCTGCATCCCTCAGCCAGAGACACCAAATTTAGTGTCTGGTGGGAGGCAGCTGGGCAGGGCTCCTTAGGGGCTGCAGCCTCTGTGTCTGTCACGAGAGAGCTGAGTGCTTGTGAGCTGGGAACATTTGGGTCTGTCAGATCTCAACAAATTGTACAGGTCCATGTGCAGAGCAGACCCAGCAGATCCACTGAGGATTTCCAGGCTGACCACTGGGTTTGAAATCAGATGTTGCTGCCGTGTCAGCTTGGGTCCACACCTTGTACTCTCCCTCTGCCCTTCCCTTCCTTTCTTTAAACTGCAGCAGGGGCTTCTCAGAGCACCCAAACTGACCCAAACTGTGAGAAAACACAAGGATTTGATCAGACACTTGCAAATTGCTGCAGTGAGCAGTGACTGGATCCTCCAGACCCAGCACCACGTGGATTTGCATCAGTTCCCTCCAACACCATGTGCCTGTGCTGCCTTGGGGGACTGGGGGGCTTCTCTGGCTCCCCAAACTACCACAAACACACATAAAAACACATCCTAATCAATAATTTATTACACTGAGATGGCAGCATAATTAAGTAGCCGGAGGGCTTTGGGCAAATATCTGGTAGCATAAGGTGCAACGGGCTTTTGGCAGGAGTTTTATTTAAACACGTTGGATCAATTTGAATCAATCTGACATGTACACACTTTAGGGCATGGCTAGTTTCGAATCAATTAAACTCCTTATGACTTTATGATTAGAAACCTGAGGTTAAAAACGTTAATATAAAATCGCAGTTTATAAAGTGAAAAGTAAAATCCCAGCGTAACGTTTTGTGAAGATCACAGGAATCATTATATAAGCTTCATTAAACAAACAAGGTAAGAGTAATTAGGCTGTAAATTGAGCACAGTAGTTAAAAAAAGAGGAAACTATAATTAGGAGGTGAAGGCCACTTAGCTAAAGATAAGGAAATATGGAAAACTGTACAATTTCAAACAAAAACACAATTTATTTCCTTGTGGGATGGTGCTTCCATAGCAGAAGCTGGTTGGAGCAAATAGATGCAGGACAAGCAAGCAAAGAAACTGGTCTGAAATTGGCCTGGAAAGAGATAAAAACCCCACATTAGGCAGCAAGGTACAGATAGTCCTGGTATAAAATAGTGAATAAAATCCTAATTTGTATCATGGTCACAAGTTGTGCTCTGAAGCTGGGATTCTGCAGAGCACTGAGCAGGTGCTTGGGTCTTCCCTGTGGGAAGAATGTTCATGTAAGTCCCACTAACTTAAACATACAAATGTGCCCATAATCACCTGGGCTGATGAGGAATGGGTTCAAGGTGGGTATTTGGGAGCATTTCTAGGGGAAGCCCTGCCAGAAGATTTTGCCTTTTGATGCATTTAGTGTAGGAATTTCCAAATTCGAACATGCCACCCTCTACTAAGACAATTAACAGAAATCTCACAAGAACAAAATCCTTTCAATGAGCATTTAGAGCATGATGGTTTTGCTGCTTCTCTGGCTTGGCACAAATGATCCAAACAGATCCAAACCATCCCCAGCATAACTGCATCCTTGAGCAGATTCAGGCCAGCACATCCTTCCAAATGCTGTGAGAGAGCCTGTAAGTGATTCTCCTTCAGAAATATGGATAACAATATTGCATCAGTTCTATCTGCCCTACCCAAAACATATCTGTTAATACAAAAAAACCACTGTGGATGAGAAAATGGATGGGGCTTCCCAGCAGCTCCCTCTCTTATCCACAGGGCATAAATCCCTTCTGAGGGCACTCAGCCACAAGTGCCAAAGGGCAGGGTCCAAAGTCCTCAGAGTTATCAGGAAAACTCATCAGCCTCAGTGAGCTTTGCACAGGGCCTGGTGCCAGCAGATCTCCTTCACCTTTTGTTTTAATGGGGTTGAACACGAGAGGCCCATGCACAGGTGTGGGAACTTAACCTTTGCTCACACCCAAATGGATGTTTCTGTAGAGATGTGAAGGAGGTGAAGAATAAAAATGAAAAATGCAGAACCAAGGAATCATTAGAAAGGACCCTAGAGATCATGTAGGACAACCCAAACTGATTCCAGGCAGAAGAACTTCCAGCAGACCCTGCCATGCAGGCAGCCCAGGTCAGGAATTGTCCTTGGTGGTGGTGTCACAGGAAACCCAGTGTGCCCAGTATGCCCAGTGTGCCCAATCTCACAGCCAGGTGAATGATGATCTTCTCCAACAGCCCAGGTGTTTTCAGGCAGCCCAGCTCCATGCCCTCCTCTGTCCATCCTTCTGCTTGGAGAGCCCCCGCTGCCCACCCAGGCACACACAGCCCAGTGTGGGGTGTCTGTCTGTCTGTCTGTCTGTGGTCAGATGGTTTCCCTGCATACATAAAGGCATCTGGTCTCCTCCTCCTCCTCCTCTCTCCTCCAGGCTTGCTGGGGGCTGCAGCACCAGGTCAGGCATCATCCCCTGCCCGGAGGGGTCTGCAGCAAACACAGGACCTGTTTCCCAGCCACACACCCAGCCAGCCCACCAGAGCCTCTCAAACCCCACCACAGCATCCCAACAGAAAATAAGGTATCAAGACTTGAAACAAACCCCAAATCTGCCACTTTGAACTTCTTGGCAACCGGTTCAGAGCCTTTGAAGCTGCATCCCGCTCCCACCTCCCTCCCGGTTCAAACACAGCCAGCACATCGGGACAGCACATGGATGGGCAGCTGCAGCACCCTGGCAGACCACCAGCACCACAACAGACCCTCCAGCACCCTAAAAAACCCACCAGCACCTCAGCAGAGCCACCAACACCCCAGCAGATGCACCAGCACCCCAACAGACCCATGGGCACTCGGCAGCATGAGCAAGGAGCTGTGCCTCGAGGGAGAAAAGGCAGCAGCTGGGGTTATTGCAGAGAATTAATAAACAGAAAGAAGAGATGGGCCATTGTGGTGAGGCATAAGGCCCCTGGGATCAGACCCTAAAGGCTGAGCTATGTGATCAGGCCCCACAGCCGTGACCCTGGGTTAGAGCTGGGGGTTTGTTTGACTCGCTGCCCAAGGCTGGGCTGGCTCCCTGGTGGGTTTTGGCTTGGTTTTCAGGGGTGGGATGAATCACTTCTCCACGCTTTTCCTCCTGCCTGGAAAGGTGAGAAACTGCTAAAACCCAGAGAAACCCCTGAAGTCGGTGATATTTCCTGTGGCTTTGCTGCAGGCGCCAGAAACCATCTGACCCCCGGTGCGTGCAAAGGGAAGTGAAAAACTGGTTCTGTCACACCAGTGCCGGGCCATGGTGGCACGGTGACACTGCCCAGCCTCCTCCCTGCAGAGGACAGGGCAATGAGCCTTCAGGACCACATGGGGGGCTCACAGAGACCCCCCCTACCTGGCTGTGCCACCACAGGGATCTGGAGTGGGGAGTGGGATGGGAAGGGGAGCCAGCAAGGGAGGATTTTACGAGCTGGCACAGGGCAAGTGGCCAGGGACGCCTGAGCGCTGGCCAGGAGCCAGCACGACGCTCCTGCATTTATTAGGGGACCTGCTGGCTTGCCAGGAAATTACACAACAGTTAAATACTTTATACGCTGAACTAGTTTATTAAGGAACTGCTTGAGATTTTTTCATAGAGGGACCGCTCTGGAAATGATGCTGCGAGCAGGAGCTGGCCCCGTGATGTGGCACAGGCTGTGACACAGTGTGAGGCTTGGTGACACAGTGCTGCTGCTCCCTGGGAACAGGAGCACAGTGTGCAGGAAAGAGATTCATAAAGCAGGAGATCTCTCCCAGGAGCCTGGAAACAAATCCAGAAGAGCAAATCCCAACAGGCAGCTACAGTTACACATCAGCAAAGCCATGGCTGCAGCACACAGGCTGGCAAACCCACATGGGTTTTTAATCTGTGAGTGTGGGCACTGGTGGGCAAAAACCACAGTAGGATAAATCCCACAGGAAATAAATGATTGTTCTGTGCCTGGAATGGACACGTTCCCACAGGGCTGCCTGTGCCAGCACCCCTGCCCTGCTCTGCTCTCTGGAGATGGGATCAGACCCCCCTGTGCCTTCTCAGGTCTCCACTAATTCTCCACAGATGCAAACCCAGCTGTGACTCAGCCTGGCCTCACGCACCAGGCAGGCTCTAGAGGCTGCCAGGATGGTAAATGCCAGCGCAGCAACTAATGAGGAATCGTCCCTGCAGGTGAGGAGTGACTCAGGTGCAGACCCTGGGCTCGCAGGTGCCAAAGCCGACACAGAACAATGACAAACAGTAAACCCTGAGACTAGAAATGAAACAATGCACTGGGTGAGAAGGTCACGGTATGGGCTGATTAGAAAAGTCATCAAGGATGTTGCAGATAAACAAAGAAAGGAGAAAAAAATTCCCACATTTTCTTATGGCAGTGAAGGAGCTCTGGGCTCCCATGCTGGGGGCAGAGGGACTTTGCAGAGGGACATGACCACAGCCAGAGGGTTGCACACCCATCCCTACAACCCACCCAGGTTTGGTCAGTGGCCTCAAACACAGTAGAAATTGTCTGCAGGGACAGGGAGGGGAGGGCAACCTTTTCTGATTAGGCAGGAAAATCAGGGAGCCTGTAACTGCCAGGGTGGCTCCAACAGGGAGCTCCTCAAAGGAGGGCGTGAAAATCAATCTTAGATTGTATATTATACAGGAAATTATCTGAGATTGGCTATTAGGAAAATGTTCCTCACTTGAAGGGTTGTCAAGCCCTGGAGCAGGCTGCTCAGGGCAGTGGTGGAGCCGTCATCCCTGGAGGGATTTAAAAAACGTGGATATGGCACTTGGAGACGTGGGATTTAAGACATGGGGATGTGGCACTTGGAGACTGGCACTGGCAGTGCTGGGTTAACAGCTGGACTTGATGGTCTTAGAGGTCTTTTCCAACCTAAATGATCCTGTGATTCCATGAAAATTATCTCTACCAACTCAGACCAGAAAGGTGGCTCATGGCAGGAGGGGCACAGTTATTATCGAGGTAACGGTGGCCATTCTGCACCTCCCAGTGAGGAGCAGCAGAAAATGAGTTTTCCATGGCCACAACAACTGTCAGCACAGTGCTTGCATCTCATCCATCACCTCTGGAGAAAACAGGGACAGCGAGTGTGCTGACCTTTCCAGGGAAGCACTGTGCACCCACGGCCGCTGCCAAGCAGGAATGCACGGCTGGGCTGTGACCCTGTAAAAGGGATTTGTCTCACTCCCCCCAACCTCGAGGGCACAGGAATTGTGTCCCTCCAGTACTGGAAGAATGGATTTCCCCTTGGCTTTGCCCAGAATTCACCACCTTGCTGCACAAAGCCTTCTTCCTCCCAGCACCTGCTCCCCCGTGCTCCTGTTCCTTTCCCTCTGACTTTGAAGCCAAGGTTGTGAGAGATGCTCGTGGAGCTCAGGAATGCTCTGCCCTCACCCCTCTGCTCATGGGCAACCCAGGCACACAGCCCAGTGGGCACTAGATCATGTCAACTGCTGGACTGTCACCAGCAAGGATGTGGCAAGCAGCAGCTATGGCCACTCAGCCATGAAATGTAAATTTAATGTAACTATTTGCAATGTAAAGTGCTTTGCACTTTGAAAAATATGCTATTATTTGTGCCTTTTATTGGAGAGAGGGGGAAAAATATATTCAGAAACAGTCTCTTGTGCGTGTTTAGTTCTTTCTGCCTCCAGAGTTACGGGGTTTATATTGAAATTTAGCAGCTGTGGGATCTGTGGACCAACAGTGCCATCACCACTAAATCATCTCTTATTTAGCTAATGCCCTTCATCGCTCCTACTCGCCAGCACAGGCTACATCTAGAATAGAAAATGACCTGCCAGGCTCCCAGCACACTGGTCAGGAAAATTCCTCCTTCCTTCAGTTCCTCCAAGATAATACCAACACTGTATTTATAAATATTTCAGGATATAGTGGGTTTATTTTTAGGCAGTAATAATATTTTCCTAAGAGTCTTTTTGGGTTTTGGGGGTTTTTTTGTGGTTTTTATTGCCCTTACCAAAAGTATCCACCTCAAAACAATGAAGTCCATTGTGAAGGAATAAATGCATTAAAAACTTTTTAATCCACCACGGTCACAATAATTTATTCTATTTTAAATTATGATAAAGACTTAACTTTCTAATTAATATAATATTAAGGAGTAGGTTTTTTTAGCTGTATATCTGTAGTTATTACTAAAACAAGAAAAAAAGTGTTCACAAACAGAAATATTTCCATTAATTCAAAATATCACGGGTTGGTTTTGTCATTTCCTGATTTTTCAAATTCACAGAATCATAGAATCAGGGAATGGTTTGGGTCAGTGGGTACCTTAAAGGCCATCTAGATCCAACCTTGACATTGATCAAGGGACATTGCTCAGAGCAGAGCCACCCCCAGCCCAGGTGAGCTGCAGGAGCTCCCTGCATCAGCCTGGTGGCACAGAAAATTGAAGATTGATGATGGTGAAGGAGATTTTCATCATTTAGTGAGGAAAGAGGCAGAGATAAACACTCCTGGGGATGCAGGGCTGGGGGGAGTGGTCTCACAGCTCGTTAAGTTTCCAGAAAGCTCCATCTGCTGTCACTGAGGGCTGCACAAGGGGACGTGGTGGTTTTCCAGGGACTTGGCTCCAGGAGACAACAAAACTTAACCCGAGGACTCACTGATGAATAATAGAAAAATAAAAATTAAAGGGAGAAGAGCAAAATGTGGGTCAGTAAAAGCTGTACAGGTGGTTCCCCTCGATTTGCTGCCCCACAAAGGACAGTGGGAAGGAAGGAGCAGAGAAATCCCAAAACCTCATTGCAAGATCTTGGCTTCTGGCATGGGAAGCCAAGGAGCAGAGGTCTGTGGGCAGCAGAGAATTTTTATGAAAATTTTTATCATTTTCTGGCTTAAATGGGTGAAAATTGGGAGTTACCGAGGTGAAGCCTAAAGAACAACTAAGGAACAGAAATACCCATCCCAGAAAGCCAGATTGTGCTGAACTGACCCCAAACATGAGGATGCTGGTCCAGGGTCCCTCCCTGGGTGCAGAGGTGACACATTTGTACCTGCAGGGGTTTTGGGCAGGGCAGGCTGGACTTGGGGAGACCCTGCTCATGGACCCACAGTCTTCACCCCCTAACACTGGTCCCAGTGCCTCCCAGCAGAGCTGTCACTGCAGGGACTGGAGGATTTGGATACCCAGTGCTCATGGAGGACCTTGCAGGTGTCCAGGGCAGCTGTCCCCAAGGATGACCATGGGCAGTGAATTGGAACAGGCTTGGCCTCAGCTCCCCTCACCCCACAGACCCCAGAGACCCGGGCCCATGGGGTGCCAGCACATCCATCATCTCCTTCCCAAGCTTCTGTCACTTCTCTGCCCGGTTTTCCTTCTCATTCAGCACACACAAGGATGGGTTAAAACCTAAAGCCATTTATAGTAATTATGCTGAAGGTTGTCTACAGATAATGCAGCAAATAACACTGGATTTGGGAAAAAAATCTCCACTCTTAGCTTTAATAAAAGCATTTCAAAGCCCTGGAAGGTTATTTATAGGGTGTGTAAATGTAACTGGAGGGGAGGCAGAGTAAAGGGAGTTCAAAGGGTGTCTGTGAAAAGAAAAAAACCCACTGTGTTATTGACACTGCTTCCTGCTTTCTCACACTCAACAACCTTCTTAAAACAAACTAGAGGAAACAACAACAACAAAAAAAGCTACTGAGAGCTATTTGAGATTAAATAATACTTTTTGACAGCTGGTAGGAAAGGGACTGGTTCTGCATTCATGCTTACAATAGCATGCTGCTCCCAACCCTTGCTGGCATTGTAGAAGCATCTGAAAGCCCAGAGGGAGCTGTGGGGTCAGAGCTGGCAGGGACACAGGGACGGCAGGGACACAGGGATGGCAGGAGGATGGGGACAGGGATGACAGGGACACAGGGATGGCAGGAGGATGGGGACAGGGATGACAGGGACACAGGGATGGCAGGAGGATGGGGACAGGGATGGCAGGGACACACACAGGGATGGCAGGAGGATGGGGACAGGGATGGCAGGAGGATGGTGGCTGTGGGAAGAGCTGAGCTCTTTCCTGCAGCATCAGTGGGCTGAGGTGCTCCCATGAGGTTCTCCCTTGGACCATCATCTCCCAGCATCACCCACGGGTATCTCCAGGGGTATCTTTGTAGGATGAGTGGTTTTCATTCCTCCAGGCTGAGCTCACTGCTCTCCATCTCGTGAGGACCCCAATTATTTTGGGATGCAGCTCTGGCCTCCCTGCCACACTCGCTGCCACTGGGCTTTGGTGGGAGACAGCAGCAGCTGCTGGGGGCTGCCCACGCAGGCTCAGTTCAGAATACGTGGGAGAAATTTTCCTGGCAGAAACTTGGCTTTAGGCAAAAATAAAATCATGTAGTGCCATCGTTTCCTCACGGCTTTGGAGCATCCGTGGGCTGAACAGGCTGAAGAGGAAGGCTGAGGTTTGCCCTGCAGCTCCCAGATTCTCCAAGGAGCACTTCCCACTCCTGATCCCTGGCCATGCCTGGCCCTCAGGAAAACCACCCCCATGTACCTACAGAAAATTCTTGGATTTCTCCTTCAGCAGGCTCACCTGCACATTCATCCAGAGCATTTTCCATGCAGGATGTTTCCAAACCCAGTGGTTCACCCCTTTTCTTCTGCTCTGTCTGGGGAATGGCCTGAAGAGCTTTGGCTGGCAAGAAATCTGTGTGGGATTGCAGCAAATGTTCTCCATTGTAGCAGTAAGGAAAAGAAAAATAAAAAGAAAAAAAAAGAAGTGGTGGAGCAGGGAGAGAGTTAAATTCCTTGCGAGAACCAGGGTGGGGAGGGAGGCACACCTGGATAAGGACAAGGATTATTATATCCCTTCTGTTCATCCAGACCTAAGAGGGAAACAAAAACAGGTGTTCTGCTGTGTCCTGAAGTCCCACCTTGAAACCTGCCCCAATCCTCCAGAGCTGACCTTCTCACTTCCAAAAAACTTGGCACTGAGTGCTGATGAAGCTGGGAGGATGGAAATCATGGGACACGAAAGCTGCACAGACACAGATCCTGTAAAATGTGTTCTTCATCTTTTGCTGTTCCCTTAAAACACAAACCAATCGAACCACATCACACACGGAACTGCTGAACGAGCAGAGAGCCCCGGGGCACGGAGCCCGTATTCCAAACGGGAATTCCAAAGGGAACGGCTGTGGCTGGGCAGGAGCAGCCTGTCAGCCCCGGGCTCTGCTAATGAGCACTGCCCACATGGCTGGGGTACAACAGCAGCTCACTTTGGGGGCTCATCCCAGCCCTCCTCTTGCCCGGTTCAGTGCACAGACATCCTTGAGCAGAGGGGAGGAGGGTTTGGATGTGCTTGGCTGGGCTGGGCAGCGGGGAGAGGAGTGATGCTGGGTGAAAACATCGGGATCCGAGGCACTTTCCTCTTTGCACAAGCCAGCATGGAGCAGGAGAGCCACGGGCTCGGCCGGCTGCTGCCCTGCTCCAGAGCCAGCAGCGTGTCGGGTATTCATTCATTTTGGG
This sequence comes from Sturnus vulgaris, assembly GCF_052056855.1. Lineage (NCBI taxonomy): Eukaryota > Metazoa > Chordata > Aves > Passeriformes > Sturnidae > Sturnus > Sturnus vulgaris. Next base: position 3,487,172 of record NC_142253.1, on the reverse strand, counting down.
TTAACTATCTTCTCCATTTCTGAACAGCTTCAATTTTCCTGATGTCTCGGAGAATGGTTTATGAGGAAATAGAGCCTTGAGGGTGGACAGATGGAGAAAAATCTCCCTTCTCACCAAATTGATCGCTATAATCTTTCATCTGCTCAGCGCAGCCTGGGCTGCTGGCATGTGGAGGTGCCACAGCTTTACCTGTGGATCAGAGTGTCCAGAGGAGAGGAGCCCTGGAGTGGGATGGGGAGGAGATTGCACAGCACAAACCCAGACCATTTCACCTGACAGAAGGAAGAGGAAAGGACATGGGGGGGTTCACATCCAGAGTCCTGAGCAGCCTCAAGGTTTGCCCACGGACAGCACTGACACAGATTTAATTGCTGCCCTTGCCCCCTCCCTCTGCTACTGCTGTTCTGGGGCATGAAGGAGCTTCACATCACTGCTGCTAATAAGGAGAGAAGAGAAACCTGCTGTCCTTGTTAAGAAGCACTTGTGTAACAACACATCCACACCACAGGCTGTAACAAAAACTCTAACAGTGCTGGTGGGAACCTCCAGTGCTGGCAAAGTTCAGGAAGGGGTTAAATAAACAAACAGCTTTAGGGAATGATTTTGACACAGATGAACCTGCCTGAGGGCAGGAAAATAGACCTTGTAAGGTCTGCTCCCTTCTGGTGCTCCCGTTCCCTGATGCAATGACATCACGGATACATTTTTCCCTGCCCAGACCTGCAAAGTTCTGGGGTAGCTGAAAACATGACTGGCTCAAGCTGGTGCCAGTGGAATAAACATCTTCCCTCAATGGGAAACATTGGTTAGCTGGCATTGAGCAAAATAAATTAAAGAGGAACACACAAGGAACCATCCCGATACCCCAAACCAGGTCTATAGGGAAGAAGCTGAGCCTACACCAGCCCACACATGGTGTAATTCAAGTGCCAGACTGGGTGACTCATTTGGCCATCACCCTTCTGGTCTCCAGACAGTTTCTGAATCCGACCCCAGGACTCACTTTTCACTTCCAGGCTGTGCAAGTTGCTGAGGAGAGCAGCCCCAGCCTGCCCAGCTGACCCCAGCCTGCTCAGTGGTAGCACCCAGGATGGCAGCACAGTGGCCCAGCCATGGGCAGGTCCCTTGCCAGGATCCCCAGCAGCAGAAGTGACTCCAGACCTGGGTGAACACATCCATGGGAGCCTGTTGGTCAAGCCCTGGGGTGAGGCAGCACCCAGGGAGATCTCCCACATCCTTCCCTCCTTTGGCTCCAGCCGCTCCCACGGCTCTCAATTAACATTTAAGATTTCACTGAATAGCTGGCTGATTTATTTCATTTCTAGGGCCAGTAATTTATGGAAATATATTCTTAAAAATCAAACAGAATGCACTTTGCTAATAGCTGGGCCATTCTCTGACATTTCACAGAGTAAATGAGCATTTGTGCCCAGTGGCTTGTTGTCCCACGACTGAACCCCTATAAAGGGCTTCAAAAATATCTATTAGCCAAGCTCATTAGCTTAAATATCATTAAAATAAATTATATTTCTCTACACATAGGCCCCAAAGTGAACACTACTCTCAGCGGTTACAGGTCAAACGCTCACTTACTCTAAGGACTCTGTGCTGAAAATAGAAAGGGTGTTAAAATTAGTTTACACATCTGCAGTGGTACAGAAATGATGTGCCTGTGCCTCACTGATCCGTTTAAAAGCGTTAACATTGCATATGCAGAATTTTCTTTTCCAGAAAAATCAACTTAAAGATTTCCTGCTGGTTCTGTGAACATTAAAAAGATCTTTACCTTTACTGTTCAGCTTTTAAGATTTATTCATGTATCCATTTCTCGTGTTTAGAGACCCCAGCTTAAGTGAATAATTCAAAGCGGGTTTATTTCGGTGTAGCTCAGTTTCTCCCATTTCTGGTTTCAGCTGAGGGGGGTGGTTTGTTTATTTTCCCATTAACCAGACATAAAACGAACAGAAGTAGCACCAGCTCCATTGAAACCACACCAACCCAATTAGGCTGATTTAAACCACTGCCCATCAGCAGGGCTGATTTACGGGGCCCTGCTCCTGTGTCCTGCTGTGCTCCACGTTCCTCTGCCTCCAGCAGCTCCCACCGAGGCACTTGCTGCCCATCCCTGCCCTTGTCCCCAGCCAGGGAGTGGCAATGGGCTCACAGAGCACCATCCTCACACAACAAACAAGGCAGGGACACCTGGAGATGATGCAGCAGCAGGCACTGCACTTTCCACCCATAAAGCAAAGCAGGTATTTTTGAAGAGCAGAAATGATGGTTAGAGTTGTGGTGACTTTGCTGAGCCCACGCTGCCAATAGGGAGCTTGTCCTTCTCTTTCTTGTTCTGCCTCAACACTGAGCTGTTTCCTAAACTCCAAATAGTTGCATTTGTGTGATTGTAGGCGCTTAAAAGGCTGGAGAGGGTGCACAAGGATTGTAGTGACAACCTGATGGAGGACAGGTTTAGATTAGACACTAAGAAGAAATTCTTCCCTGTAAGAGTAGTGAGGCTCTGGCACAGGGTGCCCAGAGAAGCTGTGGCTGGATCCCTGGATCCCTGGAAGTGTCCAAGGCCAGGTTGGACGTGGCTTGCAGCAACCTGGGACAGTGGAAGGTGTCCCTGCCCCTGGCAGCACAGATAGAACAGGATGGTCTTTAGGATCCCTTCCAACCCATTCTGTGATTCCCTGGTTTTTGTTGCAATATGGAAGCTAATAGGACTCAGTGCCGTCATCAAGGACACGGCTGGGGGGATGTGATTGCAGAGAGGTGACACTGCCCTTGCTGTGCTCTACTCGACCCCAGGTTATGGGCAAGGAGATCCGGGGTGGCTCCAACGGCCCTGGGCTGAATTTGCAGAAGTTCAGGTTACTGATGAATAATCTCGTCACGGCACAGCGGACACAGCAACCCACAGCGTGATTTTCACAGCCAGCTCCTGACAGGCTGAAGCAACAAAACCTTCTGACCTTGAAAGAACACCCTCCCAAAAAGCTGCTCGGGCAGGAATCTGCACCCCAACCCCGCAGCTGCCCCAGCTGCAAACCAGGGCTGCATCCCAGCCATCTCGGGAGAGAAAAGTGCGTGTTATTACCAAAGCAATTCGTGTGTTGCTTTTCTCACAGCATCCCACGAGCTGTATTTTCCTCGTTAGCAGCACCTCGAGAACATTGCTTGCAGTGTAAGAGAAACCCAGCCCTGAGGTCCCCCCTGTGTCCGGGCTGTGACAGATTGCTCGCAGAAACAACGCGGTGATTGAGGACCTGGACTAATCACAGCAATTGATATAAATTACCGTGTCAGCTACACCGATGCCGCAGTCTGCAGGTTCACACCTCATTAAGCTTCCAAGTGCCAAATGAATCAACAGGGTTCAGCAGAACCATTCTTAATTAATTGTTGTAGCAATAGGGAAAAAGTAACGGAAAAAGAGAATCAGAAACTCCCGGCGCAGGCGGGCGGGCTTGCACAGACTGAAACTCTGCTCCGATTTAGCGTTTGAGATTAAAGACGCCCACGGATTAATCTCAGCCAGCAAAGAATTGCCAGGGGCTTGTTTTGGACTAGGGTGGAGTGAAAATTCAGGCTGGCGACTTGCAGACGTTTTTCCTCGAGTTGTGCGGTGTGTTTTGCATGGAGCTCTTCTGTCGCCTGTGAAACCTCCGGGTCTTGGTTTCCCACCCCACCCGCAGTGGGCAGAGACCACTCTGGGCACCTCGGAGCCTCCTGGAGCTGATGGAAATCCCAATTCAGCAGCTCATTTTTAAGCCAGATGTGTCCGTTTTCCTCTGTCTACATTCCCCAAAGCAAGATGCAAACTCACCAGCGAGGGAAGAGGCCAGGAGAGCTGTGGTCTCACCTCTGGCCGAGCTCCCAGCCTCTTTCTCCATGGACTCTGCTGTGCCAGGCTGCTGGAAGGACACAAAGCCAAACTCGGGACAGAACAGCAGCAGCCACAGCTGAGTTTGAAAAGTAAAGAACTCTCCAGTCACGATGTCCTTGTCCTCACAGGGGGCTTTTCTCCAGCACATGGCAGTGCCCAGAAGTCTCATCAAATCCTGGGAGTCCTGGAGCTCAGGGAATGCTGAGGCAAGGGCAGCACAGCCCCGTGGGCTCATGGCATCTCCTGTGGCTGAGCACAGAGCCCCTACAGGCACTTCTTGTGGCATCTTTGGGATGGATTGAGCCCAGCAGAGCATCCAGCTCCCCAGAGCAGTGTTACCCCGTGAGCGGATCCAGGCGGGACCGCGGCTTGCGCTCCCCAGGGGAGGTTTGGGGATCTCCCCCTGCCTCCCCTCATGTGTGTTCTGCCAGCTTAAAGCCTCCCTGGAGCTGCCATCTGCTCAGCACACAGCTTGTAATTGTGTGTGTAATGCGAGGGGCAGTTCAGCACTCAAACCACATTCCCAGCCTTGGATGTCTCCGGGTATTATTTCGCTTTCCCCACGGCTGCCACTCATCCGGCCCCTTTTCCCTGGTCCATAAAACATCCATCTAATATCGATATCCCAGCAGGGCCTGGCAGCTTGGAGCTGTCACTGCTTTGCTCCAGCACTTGGGCCCGGTTACACCAGGTCACCCAGATTCTCTGCACCATTGACTAACCTGTAACCTCAGGATCTCGCCAGCAAAATATAAATTGAAGAGAAAAATGGAATATGAGCACAGATTTCAGCTCTTTGCTGCTTGTGACTGGGGAGCAGCACTGCCTGGCAAGGGAGCTTTACTGCTGGAATCTTAAGGGATATGGGGTGCCAGGAGTGTAAGGGAGGTGCCCTTGGCCACTCAAGAAAGCAGAATAATGAGTCAAAATTACACGTCCTCATCCCTCATTGGGCCTGGGGTGGGATCCAGTGGAAATACCCAGCCAATTTCAAGGAACTCAGGGCTGTTTTAAAGCAGCCAGGAAAAGCTGATAGTGCAGCTCCAGCCCTTTCTGCAGGGCCTGCTTGGGTCAGAGCCCAGGGAAGGGGGGGATGTGGATCCCTGAGCAGCCACACGCTCAGGGCTGGGCATTCCAGCACAAAGCCTCCCATGGACACTGACACCTGCACCAGGCTCTGCTTCACATTATCAGTGAAAATATCTTTCCATGACTCGCCAAAATCCAACAGATTCTCTTAATGGACTGGTCTGTGACTTTCCTCACAGTGAATCACTTCTCCTACTGAGCTAATACATCACTATTTTCTTTAGCTTCTCTTTTCCCCACATAAATCTCTGCTTAATTAATAAAGCCAACAATTCTTTAAGAAAAATTATTGAATCCATATTTCTAAGCCTCAGAATTACTTTTCTAGCAACTAGCAGTATTTTAAAAAGATATTAATTGCAGTTTGAGGAAGAGGTTTTGATGAAGTTGGGTCCAGAAATACTTGCATTACAAATATTTATATTATAAATATTTTGCTCTCTTACACTTATTACTGCAAATCAGTGCGATAACATTTCTGTCCTTGCTTTGTTTTAAGGGATTTAAGGTGAAAATTGGAGGATTAGCAATCCAAACAGAATAGCAAGAATACAAACAGGCTTCCAAGCCCATGTGTGAAAGTCTCTGCTCTCAAGCGAGGAGCCCAACACGGGAAGGCAGGTTCTTGTGTGGAAAGTCTCTTCACACCTTAATTACAGCTCCTGCCAACCACTTCAGCTCTGGAGTGGGATGTTTTCTCTGGTGAGAGGATACCATTAGCACAAGGAGCAGCATCCAGGGAAATCACCTCGCAGGGGGAACTCCTCAGGCTTCTGCTTTTAGCCACTTTGAAAAGCAAATTGATTAGCACACACACGCCAGCGCTGGCTTTGCACTGACACCCAACAGCTTTGCAGTTTATAATCAAAGTGTGATTTAGGACTTTCCATGAGGGTCATTAAGAGTAGGGTATTAAGGCTCCACGAGCTGTTGCAGCTATCAGAATCCTGGAATATCCTGAGTTGGAAGGGATTCATACAGATCATCCAAATGCAGCTCCTGTCCCTGCACAGGACACCACAAGAGTCCCACCCTGTGCCTGAGAGCATTGTCCAAACCTGCTGTGTAATAAATGGATTCAGGAAAGACATACCACTTCAATTATTCATAGCTCAAACCTTCAGCATTTCAGAGCATAATCATGTTAGCACCAGTATCTTATTGAAATAGAGATTTATCCCAATTTTTAGGCAGTGCTATTCCCCCTGCTCTCTGAAAGCCTCCACCACCAAGGCGGATGGGGTTTGCTGTGGGACATATGAAGGTAGAAGGCAACTTTGCACTGGTGGCCCATGCCAAATCCTTGTCTAATCCTCCACACCGTGGATAAAGGACTGGAGCACTGCCAGGCACCTCGGTTCAGTTGCCCAGCTCCTGTACGTGACTCCCTCCCAGGCAGCTCTCTGCTGCAGCCCGTGTGGATGCAGCTGGGATCCTCCCACCCTGCAGCATCACCTGGACACAGATTGTAACTCCTCACAGCACTGCCCTGCCGTGCAGAACCCGCAAAAAAAAGTGTTAAGGCAATTTAAAACACCACAGGATACACCGTGACTTTAACTGCGTTCTCCCTGCAGGTGTGTTACTCCCAGGATGTTACAGTCCCTGCACGTTGTTTGTTACATGGCACACAACAGGTTCTGGGCAGTTTTTATCCCTCAGATAATTTCCAGTTGGATTAACAGCCTGGTTTGCTGAGTTACCTGCTGGCAGCAGCAGGAACCAGCAGGAGAAGGAGCAGCACATTACCCTATTGCCACCCCTGATCCGTCAGGAGCGTGACAGGGAGAAGCAGCTGGGGAAGAATAAAGCTCCTTGTGCAGGACAGCGACTACTGACAGCTCATCCCACGCTCTCCTGGCTCTCTCTGCACTCCCACGGTCCTGAGAAACTTCCTAAATCCACAGCACAAAGCACCACGCTTGCTTTTTTTGTAATGCCATCACCGGAGCCCAGATTCACAGCTCGGATGCTTTGACCTTGTCTGCTGCACTCCTACATTCAGATTTTAAAATTAATCATCACATTCCAGGTAAGTGCTTTTAAATTCGGCCGAATGGGGCATGAATCTTGCCGGATGGGAAATGCAGGTCTCTGCAGTGAGATGGATGAAGCCCTGCTACGCTCCCCGTTTTGTTTCAAGGCTTCAGTAGCAATTGCCTGCTCTAATTCGAGATGGGAAGACTCGCTGTAGGGTAATTAAGCACGTGGGGAGCTCAGGAGAGCCGCCTGCCAGCACCTGGCAGTGGGATTCCCCTTCCAGAGGCACCTGCACTAAATGGTAATTCCTTCCCCGCATTTCCCACTGCAGTCCCGACGCTTCTCCCGGCAGCTCGCAGGAACAGATGGAGCAATCACCCTCCTCCTCCTCCTCCTCCTCCTCCTCTCCCCAGCACGGACCCCTGCTGCTACCCAGCGCCTCGTGCCGCTGTAATACACATAATTAGGCAAATCAATGGACAATGCAGCATATTAGAGGAGGTGGAGTTACATCAAGGCAAAACACGGATCCCTATTTATTTACTGCGGGAAATGGGACATTTCTGCGTAATTGCCAAAAAATTGCGGGCAGGAGATGAAATGTAATCACAGCTCTGGCAGGTAGGGTGCAGCCAGCAGGTCACTCACCTGGGTTGTTCGGAGCACAGCTCAGGGGAACTCGGTCTCATCTTGATATTCTGTTGATTTATGCTTTAAACATCTCATTACCATTGATGAGTTACACTCCCAAATCCCTCACACATCCATAATTAGAGAGCATTGCAGCCATCCACCCCACCGCTGACTCCAGACCAAAAGCACAACTGGAGGCTGCAAAATGCAATTATCAGCCACCACTGCCCTCCCTGGGAAGCCAAGGGCTGCAGGGCCGAGGCCAAGCACACACAGCTGCTGGCTCCTGACAAAAGTGGCTGCTGAACCTTCTCCTCCTGCCTCACCCCAGGCACAGCTTTGTGTAAGGGCAGCGCTGGCTCAGTGCTCCCTGCTCAGCATCTTCTCTGCTCTGCCTCTTCAGCCCTTGAAGCAGGACATGGTGAGGTCTCACCATATGGCAGAATGAGAAAATAAAAAATAAAATATATTGACATAAAGAGTGGGTGTGCTGTGGACAAACATCCTGTGAGCAGAGATGGGACAACACTCAGGGTAACACTCAGGAATAACACTCTCCTACATGGAGAAGAGAGGTACAAACCAAATCAGTGATGAGTGAGAGAGGCTTTTCCATTTCTGGGCTCTTCAAGGAAGGTGATCCTCCTGCCAGGAGGGATCAGTCTCCAGGCCTTGCATACACCCAGTGGGTTTTATGCTGGGTTATGGACTCAAAGTCAGCTGTGCCCCAGGACTGCTTGAGAAAAGGATCTGTCCCAGAGAGCCACCAAAGTCTTGTCCAGGTGGTGCTGGGGTCTCACAGATGGACAGAGGGCTCGGGGGTGTTTTAGGGAGGTACTGACACACAGCAGAGGCCAAGCCTTCAGACACATTCCATTTTTAAAGAGGTTTCTGGGATCTAATTTTGTCCAGCTTTGTCAAATTTCCAGGGATGTAGAGGAGCAGTGACTGCAGCTGCTGTGGGTGAGCACCACAGCTCCCAAAGCACGGATGGCCTTGAGTCACTTGGATCCTGATACACAGAAAGATGTATTTAAGAACACATCAGAAACGGCAGATTTGAGCTTCTCACTGTGCACAAGTCAGTAGCAGACAGAGATTTCCACTCTTAGATTTGAGTTTTACTTCTTTTTTTTTTTTTTTTTTCCATTTCTGTGTTCCCCTTTCTGTGGACCTTCCTGAGCACGTCAGCATTAAAGGGTGGGACTGACTACAGAGCTCCTGGGGTCACTGGGGAGTCACAGTCACCTACCGACCTCGGGTGCTTTCTAGACCTGAAACTTTTTGTCCTTTTTTCATGCTTATCACTTCTCCCACAGAAATGAGCTGCTCTTGGGTCAGAGCTGTTCTTCACGGAGCTCTGCCAACACCTTAGTCCTCACCTAAGACACAGATCTTGTTTTTGTCTCCAAGCATCCTCACAGTGCCACCAACTGTGCTCAGTTGCTGCTGTGTGGTGGCTTATGAGAAAACATTTAAAGAAATGCAAAACAACATTAACAAGTGCATTTTGGATCTGATCTCAGTCAGGTCACCAAATCCAGCATTTGCCAAAGCGAGATTGTTACTTCTCTAAAACCTAATGATATAAAAATAGCATTTTTATGATTTATGGGTACCACAATACTCCAGACCCAGAGTTGTGTCAGTGAAAAATCATGCCTCACATGTGCCCACAGAACCACAGGCTGCAGCCCACGTACCATGAGAAAGGGGAGGAACAGATCCACGACAGGCTCAGGAAACACTTGGGTGACTCAGACAACTGACACCGAGCATTTGTTTGTTTGCTGTAAAGGTATAAATATCATCCACTGCTGAAATGCTCGGGAAGGGTCTGCAAGTGCCCACAAGACCCTTCCCCGGTGCTCGCCCTGCAGGCAGCCCGGGCTGGGGGGACCCTCTCTGCTCCCTGTGCCACCACAGTGGCTCCACATTCATTTTCTTCTCCCAGCTTATCTCCCCCCGGCTTTGGAGTGCATTCTTCCTTATCTTGGAGACAAATGGCCTCCACGGAGAGCTCTAAACAGCAGAGCAATTTATCTGCCTGACATGTGTTTCCCTGTTTGTTTTCTGCAGCCTTGAGCCATCGGCTGGGCTGTGACAACACTCAGCTGTGGCACTGGTGGAGGGTCACCGGCCCCTTCACTCAGCGCTGTGAATCAATGCCTTTGCCATATTTATCATTTATTGCAGTAAATCAACTCTAATCGATGCTTTCTTTTTTGGACGTGCAGCAAAGCCTTTACAAGCTTCTCACAAATCTGTTTGGAGTTAAGAAAAGCCAGGGGAAAAAAGATATTTAATCAATTCAGCTCTAATTTTTAATTTGGGGAAAGAGGAGAATGTGGCACTGTTCCCATGAGAAAAAGGAGTAAAAATCAAAACCCACTTCTGTTTAGCTCCTTCTGATGGTTTCCAGTATTTCACTTGTTGCTTTTAACATCTTCATTTTAAAGTATTTCATGAAAAAGCATGTCCCCAAGACTTCTCCATCCTCTTCCAGCCAACTTCTGGATGCAAAGGCCTCCCCTCTAAAGAAATGTGACTTCTTAGGAGTTCCTTCTTGTGTGTGTGTGTGCGTGTGTTCGGGTTTTTTTTTTTGTTTTTTTTTTTGTTTTTCCAAGTGTTGATACTTGACAGACTCAGTAAGCCTCAATTTTGGCTGAACGGTATTAAAGCTCCACTTTTCTTTCAGAAGTGTCTCTGTGCATTCTTTCTGGAGAAGCAAGGCTTCCTTTTCACACAGACACTGCTCATCCTGAGCACTGCCCGTGTGCTGGGTAGTTCAGCCTCAGGTAAAATTCCAATCACTCCACATGCAAAAACTTCACACCCCACCCCTACAGAGGTTATCGCCATCAATCACTCCACAGCAATCAACATCCCTTATCAGCTCCACAAACAGAAAACAGAGTTTTACACAGCTTTCTCCAGCCCCTGGTCAGCTGCAGAAGTTCCTGAGTTCACCCCTGGAATTTGGGGAGAGCAGGACCATTGCTCTTTTTTTCTGAAGTGCATTTTCCCCCCTTCCCTCAGACTTTGGCAGCTCCAGTGTGGATTTTATTGCTGGCATTTAGAAGAATAAGTGCTCCCTGCCACACAGGATGGGAAAGGTTTCTCCTCCAGGGAACAGAACACAGAGACTGATTAAACGACCAGCAGGTATTTAAGAACATAAAAAATATTGGCAGGTGAGGGTTGCAGCTCTCACTGCTGCAGGAACAGAGCTCACCTGCTGATTTCCAGCAGGGAACAGCACTGGTGAAGAGTAAGTCCTTTAGCTTAGGATTTTTATACACTTTTTAATAGAAAAAAGGTTGAAAAGTAATCAAAACTTGCTTCTCCAGAGGAGAGAATCAGGTCTGTGCTCCTGCTGAGCCAAACGTGGTGGTTCACATCCCATCTTCCCAAATCCTTCTGCAGAAATTAGCTAACAAAAAAGCAATGATTGGGAGCAGCCACCTGATGTCAGTAACATAAATTAGCTAACAAACTGTACTAAGCTGACCGGATTATTTGAACATTTTAAAGGAAAAAAGGGATAAAAGTTGGCCACAGCTGTGGGCCAGACTAACAAAGCCAGGACTACCCAGGTTTGCTCTCAGTCCTATTCAAAGGTATTGGTTCCTTGACTTTGGTTAACACTGCTGTGGTGGAACTGAGAGCATCTGCTGGAAAATATTAAATAATTGGGATTTCTGTTCTTTAAACAGAAAACAGAAAAAACGTAGAAACATCTCAAAAACAACACAAAATAATGAATACATGACAAAACTGCTGAAAGAACTTATGGAAGGACTGCAGAGATATAAACTTCTGTCTCTGAGACAAAAGACACAACCACTGGGTCTTGTATTGATGGCATAGAAATGTCCTTTATTTTGTACAAAAAATACAGAATTTGTATAATTTAAAATAATTTGCCATCACTATTTAAACTTTTAAACTTATAACCATTATTTGAAGTGGTTTGCTATAAAGCATTTTAAAATAACAGTACAATGTCATAAACAAGTTTATACAAACATAATGAGGATATTTTTCAAGCAAATCCCAACAGCTAAAGAAAATTAAAATGCGTCATTTCAGTTGTATTTCATTAGGACATCACTCTATCACTGAATAAACTTAATGAAAACAGTTTCTAGATGTTTATTGAAATTATACATTCTCACATCAAATATAAGACTGTTGAATTGAAGAAAAATAAAAATTAACTGTGAGAGTATCACACAGCCCTATCAATTCTTTTCAAAGCAGTTTTGTCCTGTTCCAACAAAAAAGAAAAACATTTTTGTGCAGCACAGGACAGCCTTGGGACAGCTCATTACAGAACGAGCTGTGAGTTTGTGGGTCACACTGTGCTCCTGCACGGTCCTTTAGTCTTCATCTTCATTTGTGCTACAGAGAAAAAGCAACGGGTTTGTCTTGGGAGACACCTCCAAGAAATTTCCCTTCCCAGCAGCATCTTCTGAAAATCTGTCAGGCTTGGGTACAGGGCTTCCTTCTCGTTCCTGTGAAATGCAGCCCGCAGTAGCCAATCCTTCAGGCTGCTCAGAAAGTCTCATTGCAGAGTGGATTTGCATTTCTAATTCTTCTACCAGTTTTCCAGGAGGAGTTGTAGATTGCAAGGAAACCTTTGATTTTCCATCACCGACCTCCACCGCCGAAGTGTCTGTGCCCTGCCTTAATCCATTACAGTCAATAAGTGGAGCTGTCCTCTCCTCCTGGAGCGTGCCTTGGAAAGAATTTATTTCCCCATCTTCGCTGGTCGAGGACTCCTGCTCATCTGAATCAGAGCCTTCTGTCTCAGATGATGAAGTGCTGCTGGATTCTTCAGAGTCACTTGTCTCCGACTCGGAGCAAAGCAGCTGTTGCTTGGAAACTGTGCCAGCAGCTTTTAACGCCTTCTCTTCCTCCTGTACCAGCACTGCTGCTGCTTCCAGCTCTTCCAGCTCCAGCCCCATGTGGGACTTGCTGAGAGTGGTTTTCTGCAAGGACTCGCAGAGTGCAGCCAACTTTTTTGACCTTTAACAAAGAACAAGATATGTTATTGAACCTGACAAACAGAACTTTCCCATTTGATAACGAGAACACGAATCTTAGCATTTCTTCCATTTGCTTGGTATGCAAACGACTTTCTTCTTCAACCCTGATTGTAAAAGTCGATGTTACAGGAGGAAAAAAAAATCAGAAGGATTCATAATTACAATTATTTAGGGTAACTTTTCCCACAAGGTTAGACAACCCCCCACTGAAAGGCTTTGAGGATACCTTCCTGAAAGATCCTGCTGCTGGATGCTTCAGCAGTGCACCGTGAGGCAGAAGAGATTTCAGAGCAAACCTGCTCAGGTTTGCTGTCTTGAGCAGCCACACTCTGCAGCACAGGGCTGGCTGGATGAAGTTTATGCACAGCAAAATCACTTTGGTTTCCCACCCTCCCAGATATATCTGTGAAATGCATATGAACCAAGAGAGTAGGGCTGACTAGTGATCCATGCTCCTCCTCTCCCACCCAGCCTGGTGCACCCACGATCACAGGAGATGTTCAGTAACTCTGCCTGCAGATGTACTTCACCCTTCACTTGGAATTCAGCTGAAGTATAATTCAGCAGGAGTAGCAGGATCATTTAGATAAATGCCCCTAATAAAGCAGACACACCACACTGGCTTCAAAACTCTGGTCCAGCCCCATCCATTTCCTCGAGTGCTGGAAGCCAGCACGTGCTTTACCAGAAAAGGGCACCACGGATTTATAAATAGAGAATAAAAAGTAAGAGAGCGCCTCGAAATGGAGGAGGGTGAGGGCAGAGGGGAAAATGGGTATAAAAACCCAAACATACATCCTGTTTCTTGTTGTGGAGTTTTGCCTCAGACTATCAATCAGCTTTTCACCACTTCCTGCAGCAGCAGGTCTGCTATAAATCCTGCAGTAACTGACTGGGTTTCATTTCCTCTGCCAGAGCTGTGAACCTGCAAGGCACGACACACTGACACTGGAGCAAGGAGCTGGGGATGTAATACACGGCTCCTGCGAGGCAAAAGTTAAAGTGCTTGTTCTCTCACTTGAATGATTTTAAAGATCTTTATATTCTATTTCCCAGGGGGCATAATTACTCAGTATAACATAGATGCTTCCACTTTTTTTTTTTTTTTTGCTCCTAAAGGAATTGTATTTTTAAGAGGGGGAAGGGAAATTCAGTGCAGATTCTTACACGTTTTACAGACAGTGCAACATTTAAATGCTTAAAAAACTTTGAATAAAACACACTAGACTTCCTTAGCTCAACCCACAGTCTAGGAAACTGAGAAATAACTTTCCCAGAAGTAAAGCAACAGAAAACAATTTACATTTCTAGAATTTTCAAATCTAAAGCTAAGAATTAAATGCAACATGATCCTACCAGCCTCTAATAAAAAAGGGGTACCAAATTTTAAAAACAGAAGAATGTTTTCTTTCTGGCAACTTATTTCCATTTTTTCATCAAGGACTTGCATTTTTCTAAAAAAATTATGGGGGATTTGAGAAATTGCCAACTTAATTAGGAACAAAGCAAGCATTCTCCCTGCTCCATCAGCAAAGAGAAAGGAAAAGAAGCCAAGTGATACACTGAGAGGTTCATGGAGCCTTGCAGGTAGGTGGGAACAGAACAAGTGGCTGCAGGGAAATCTCACACTGGGGAGAAGCTGATTTATACCCTGAGTCACAAGAGTTTATATCCCCTTCAGAAAGCATTTTGCTTTGCTTTTCAAACTGCCTCCTTCCTTCCTTCCTTCTAACTCTGTGCAGGTGCTCCTTCCCCTGTGAGAGCTGCTCAGAACCTGAAGGTTCAATTCCTTTTCTTCTCCCATTCCCTGACTGTCCATGGCCACGGGAGCTCCAAAGGCTGGGTGTGCCCTGTCACAGAACCCTGTTCTGTCCCATTTTATACGGTTCCCTTTAATTTCAATGACACCATGAACAACTCACCACACACCCTCTGGCACAATTTCCCCCCAGTTCCCACTCTTCTGTCTCACCCCCTGTTTCACTGCTGCCATTATGACAGAAAAACAATTTTCAAAGTCCTGCTTCTTCCCACACTTCCATTGTATCTGTCAATTTGCTTCCTAATTCTGTATCTTTTTTTCTTGCTTTTTCCTATTTTTGCACTTTTCATGCCTATTTCCCCTGCTCCAGACTCTTTCCTTAAAATCCTCTCCACCTTCTTCACTATTGTCTTATAATGCAGTTTATATATTAAGATACAGAAACATATCACAGAACTGCATCAAGTATTAAGGAGCTGTATGACCTAATGTGCTTTTTTAGCATTAATAAATGCTTTGCTGTGTCCAGGTTACCCAATGTCAAATATTAAGGAATAAAACACACAGAGATAAACTTGTTTGACTCAACACACATTATGGCACTAAATTCAAAGTGGTCCTGCTGGCAGATAAAAGAATGATCTCCTTAAAGCAGGAAGTTGGTTTTTTAACTCTTGGACATGCCAGATATTTGATGTTCCTGCTCATTGCAGGGGGGTTGGACTAGACGACCTTTAAAGGTCCTTCCAACCCCAAATATTCTGACTCTACAAAAAAGTCTCATTTCAGTTTTCTTAGTAGGTCAAATGCTTCTTCCCAACTTTCACTCTGTTCATCCAGTCTCTATCAGAATCTACAGAGCTCAACTTTTTAACATGAGACAAACTCAAAACTGTCACCTCTTACCAATTTTATACATAAACCCAAAAAACTCTACTCCCCAACTCTGCAATCTTGTATTTTAAAAAAGTCCAACAAAGAACATTTGAAGAAGAGAGTTGTTTCTTTTCTGCCCCTGTGCAACTAAGAGAATTACAATTCGTCATCAGTTCATCTCCTTTAAGGAAATTATCTAATTTGAAGGAGAACCAAGTTTCAGGAGTGCATTTCACATCAGCCTTAAGAAAAGGTGGCAGCACTCCCTGGACAACAAAACCGAGGCAAACAGACTAAAAATCAGCATGGAAATGCTTTCAAAGGGAGACCTGGCTCCCTGAGCTGATGGTTTCCCAAGGTGAAAGATAAGCAACAATTCAGGAAAACAAAAATGAGACATCAGAAATGAGATCTTGTGTAGAGAGACCTGCAGTAAACAGGCCCTGCTGTTTCCAAAAATCTTTTGAGTAGTGTTTGAGAGATTAGACAGCAAATACTTTATTTTTTCAAGTATGATTAATGGAATCCATGATTACTTTAAGACATGCTCATTCAGTATGCACATTTGTGGTAATGATATCTTATTATTATGGTAATAGTGTTCTTACATAAACATGCATAATAGGTTTTAAAGGTGCTACACATGATAATTATTAGTTATCACAATGTCAGTTGCTTAAGGAAAATGTTTAATTACAGGTTAAACTGATCAGATGCATGTTTTGTTTAATGCATAGCTTTGAGGAACAGATAAGAGAAGCATCTCGGGGCTTGTCCATGTAGTCTGGAATTAAAATTCCAAGACAGAACTACAGTAATCCTTGTCTAGGCACAGGAGAGTTTCTTCAGGTGCTAGAAGAAGAAAAAAAAATCTTGTTCTACAGATCTTAGATTATAAAGGACTAAAACTGGGTTGAAAAGAACAAAGAATCAAAGGAGATTTCGCAAATAAAGGGAGATGGATAGAACTCTGAGAAAAATAAAAAGAGGATTATGCAACAGGAAAGGGAAATCATTAGAGGTTTACAGCAAAGGCCACCTGTGGCAGCATGAAGAGAAGAGATGGTGATGGGACTGACTGTAGGACTGGGACACGAGTGACAACCAGGGCGGGAGCAGAGCAGGACACAACCCCAGGTAAAGCCAAATTCCTACAAGCTCCACTTGTGCTTTCTGCTCCAGGGAGTACAGAGAGCACCAGGATCTGAAGAGGCAAGATAACTGTTATCTCCAGAACATAGAGCTGTGAGGAAGAAGTCTCACTGCAGACAGACATCAGGGATTTGATTGTTTCCAAGGAAGATTTCACATAAGCTGGTAAGGGAAGATAAAAATCAACCCAGTCACTGACAGTAAAAAACAAATGTAGGACTTGGGGGGGGGGGGGTACATCCAGCCACAAAATCCTCTCATTTTTCCCAAATATGAAGAAAAAAATAATTATGCTTCTGTATACTATGTCCATCAGTCAGCACTATGTAAGGAAAAAGGTTTAAAAAAAAAAGAGTGTTAATAGCTCAGACCTTCCCATCTGCCTGGTACTTCCCTTACATGCAGCACCACTCTTGTTTTAGCAGTTATGTTAAAAAGACCAAACAACTCAAAGAGAACTTGAAAATATTAAAATCAGCAGTCTGCTCCTCATTCTGAATGGTAGTGGCACTGCATACTCAATCATGGCAGGGGAATTACAGATCTAAAACACTCTGCAGATTATTTGCAAACATGGGAGTGAATGTCACTGCCCAGGCCAGCTGTGGTGCCCCTGGATCCCTGGAGTGTCCAAGACCAGGTTGGACATTGGGGCTTGGAGCACCTTGGGACAGTAGAAGGTATCCCTGGTTGAAACTGGCTGATCTTTAAGGTCTCCTCCAACCCAAACCATTCCATGGTTCCATCAGAGATTCACACTGGCAGCACAGCCTCCCAAAGCTGGAGTCAGTAACATCCCGCTGTGGAATGGAAAGTGACTTTTCCTGCACAGGCACAAGCTCTGGCTTGCTTTTGTTTTTGTAAACAATAGAAGGATTATTTCTACTGGCTCATCAGTTTGGCTTTGCATTCACAGATGTATACAAACATCCCCTGTCCTGAAGTTCTGTGTAAACAAGGTGTAAGACACAGCAAAATCCAGCAGAGTCTCCCTGCTATCTCCCCTGGCTCAGTCCTGGCCAAGTGACAGCTCAGAGCTGCCAGGGCACATCAAGCTGCTCCAGCCCCAGCACAGCTGGAAAGAAACAAAGCACAGGACCCTCAGTATCACAAACACTGACAGCAGCTCTGCTGGCCAGCCTGGTGTTTGAATGGGACCTAACTGATCTTGGAATTAACTAAAAATTATGTTGCTCACAAGTGGCTAGGGCCCACTCAGTGTTCCAGAAGGAATCAGTGCTCCATGCTGGCAGGACTCGTCTCCACGAGGCTGAGCAGCCCTGTTTTAGAGTGTGGAACACTTTACATTAATTACTTTGAGCCTTGCAGGCAAGATAAACAAGTCTCAGAGCAGCGGAGACGTCAAGCACAGACGTGCCTTGGGCGCGGGTAGGAGCGGGGCTGTGTCCCTGCCAGCAGCCAGCCCTGCCGGGCCTGCAGCTCCTCAGGATGCATCCAAACACAAACCAGCAGCGTGCTGTGCCACTCGGCAGGGCTGACACACACACAAAGGGCAGTTCTTTAACTTATCTCCACTCAGCAGGAGCTCTGGACACACAGGATCCGTCTCGCAGTGAAGCTGCTGCATTAGGCACAAAGCTTCCCGTTGCATCACAAGAGCCTTAATTTTATATCTTTAACACACAAGAAGTTATCAAGTTTAAAGGGAAAGCATCAGGCTATATTTACACTACCTTTCTCCACAAGGCCTGGCAAAACTCAGACTTAGGAGAGAAAGTTTCACAGACAGTCTCTTTCTCTGATAAAGCAGATAAGATACCAAGCAATACAACCAGACCAGTAACCCCACTTTAAATGTGTTCCAAATTACATACCTGGCAGCACTGCTTACAATTTCCCACAATTATTCATTTAGCCAGAGGCACTGCAAGTATTAAGACAATTCTAGAGTTAATATTATCTCAGACATCACCAGATATTATCCTAGAGTCTCAGCAGTTCAGATACAGAGTGTGCAAATTTACTATCTGCGAGACATTGAAATGTCAGTTAAACTGTAAGGAATAATGAAATTTTCTGCCTTGCCACCAGACTGGTTGAGGACAGGCTGCAATAGGACATCACTGGTGTTTCTGCAGGGTCTGTCACCAGTGAACAAAAGGGCACTTGCAAAGGGACAAGCTCTCCACACCCTTCGGATGGTCACATTTTCTCCCTGCCCACAGTGGTTCTTGCTGGATTCCATCACTGTCTTCCAGCTCAAGCCTTATCTGCCCACACATCAGGGGTATGAAGAGACATTGCTCAATGTCCAGTCTCCAGATAATGCCAAATGAACTCCCCATGGAACTCTATCACGATCCTTTTGGAAATTCACATCCCTATGGAGTAAGTCTACAGCCAGCCCAAGTTGTCTCAAAGCAGAAGGACCAACAAGTTACAGCCAAACACAAAAGCAGAAGCTAAGAAAGTGAGCTCATACAAGAAGGACACAGCTGGAAAAGCACCTGACTAATCCATCAGCAAGAAAATAAATTGTTCTTTGCTCTAAAATTCAGATGCAGCTTCTGTCTAGTCCCAAACAGCTACTGGAGCAACCACACTGGTGATCTTTGGGGAAAGCTTGAAGCTGATAACCGAGATCACACTGGTCACTGATCAGCATATTCTGAGAGCCAGGGGTGGAGGATGAAGCAGAGGAAAGGCACATTCTCAAATGCCTGTGACAGAAATTAAACTTCAGGGGTTTAGCCCAAAAGTAGCATTGTTCCTTCAGAAAGGCAACTAACAATGAGAAACATCCCTCCACACCTGATACGCATTTTGAGGCAGCTTGAAAGGAAAAAAAAATTGAATTCTTATGATACAGAATTGACAGACAATTTGATTTTAATAAAATATTCAAGACATGAAAGAGTCTAGGTTTGATCAGCCCTGACTGGTAAGACACAGGAGCAATAACGATGATGGTGTTGAATACTAAAGCAGAATTCATTAATGCAGAAACAGCTCCAGTCAACAGGCACAAAATTGCATAAATGGTCCAACAATGAGGTTAGATCACAAAACCCCTCCAATTCAGGAAAAGAACCCTTACAAATGGACATTTAGGTGAAATAATAAGAAAATCATCACACTAAAGGCACCATCCATTTGCCCAAACCACTCTTTAAAAAGTCATGGGTTACAAAAGAACTTGAGCCTCAGAATCTGCCTGGAGACAAGAGAGTAAGGCTCAATTATATCTTTTAGAGTGTGTTTTATAGCATCTCACATATTTCACCATTTATTATTTCACTTTCAAGGTTATTTATAATGATTGCTTCAATTATACACTAGTCAGTGACCTCCAATCACAGTGAAATAGCTTTGAAAAGCCAGTTCAGGATCAGGGAACAAAAATACTCCAAAGGGAAGTTCTGAAGGAAATTCAGAGCAGAAAGTAATCTTGGTGTAAATAGTGCCACCCATTTTGCCTGTCATGCACACTGCTGTATTACAGACCATGACAACAACTAACTTTACATTGGTTTTATTGCTGAAGTACCTTAATACACACTTGTACCCCAATTCCCCACAAGTTTGGGCAATCTGTGCACAGATTTTGTTTCATCTAGCTCTGGGAACATAACTATTCTTTTCAGGCTAAAACTTAAAGCACAATACTACCGTGAAGCTTAAGGCATGAACTGAAAAATACACACAGCACCTGAACCCCTTCATGGCAGCAAAAAAGCACAGAAAATCTTTTAGAACCATCAGAAAGATGAATAAGTAATATCAAATAAATTTCTTTCCAGCCTATATTAGCTGGTAAGGTCATCATACCCTACCTGGCTTAGGAGATCTGAAAGAATCACAGAAGAGGTTGTACAATTAACAGAGATAAAAACAAGCAGCACCATCCAACAGTTTCGTGTGCTCAGTTTATTATACACTTTTATAGTAAGAGGGAAAAGCCATAAATAACTCCATTAAAATCTCATTAGCTCTGATCAATGAGTACAGAAGATAAAGGAAGAATGTTAGTAAAGGAAAAACAGGACCATTTTCTCCAGAACTTAGGTAAAAATTGACCTAAACTTTAACTAATCTTCCACCTTATCTGCAACTAAAGACAGATGAGTGTAAACACAACAGCAAATCCACAACATTGGTTCACAGGAATTAGTCCTGGATTAATCACTGTTTTCATAGGAAAGAAACAAACCATCTCCTCAACACATCAAAGACTACTGAATTTCTAAACTTTGAGTCAGTACTCAAGAATAAGTGCTCAATCTGTGCAAGATCTTTTATGCAACTGCAGGGAGGAATTCATGCTTTCTGTCTCTCAAGATGATGGACTCTGATTTTTAGCCTAAATAACCTAGCTTTACAGAGTTACACTGTCCATGTCCATACTGACTGTTAATAATTTCCTTTCTAACAACTCCTGGAAACAGAAGGCAACTCCATCAAATTTAGGAGCAACTAGAATTTCAAGATCTTTGAATGCCTACATATTTCATGAAAATCAGCAGAGGGATGAATAATGAGTCTCCTGGGACAAGGCTGGCAGGACACAGCTATTGTGTCTTGACTTGGTGGGAGGCCAGGGCAGGCAGCCACCAGCCAGCTGATCCATGCTAATTCCAGCTGTGGATACACCTCGTGCCTGGTGGAGGTGTCAAAGGATGTGGGGAAGGGACAAGAGCACAAGGCTTGGGTTGGGAAGTTTATAAAGTCTTTTTTTCCTCCTTTCCTCACAGATACCAGACAAAGGAGAGACTGGGAAAGCATTCCCTGAACAGCAAATCTTCATTGCAAACAGGAAAACCACACTGAAAAGTGAGTGCTGGGTTCAAAAAATGCATCTCCCTGTGAGCAAGATGCCCCCACTTCAAATGGAGAGGAGCAGAAAAGCAGAAATGCAGCTCCAAGAGACTACTCTGGACATGAGAAACCCCCCCCTTCTGTGCAGGTGACAAAACACAGCCCTGCCCCATAAACAACGGCTGATGGGAAGAATCCAGCTGGCTTAAGGGGAACACAAAATGCTTTAATCTTGGAATCCTGGCTTTCAAAGGGCATTAGGTGGATTCTGAAACCAGGAGAGTGATGTACTTGCACTGCAATCCAACTGGCAGTCTTGTAAACATGAACTGCTATCTACATAGCTTAAAGTATTACAGTTTGTTAACCATAAATCAAATATAAAACATAGCACCATCATTTCAATTTAAGTGATTTCTTTTATGTTAGTAAGTCTGAATGTTTCAAGTGACTTTCCCCCCATATTTATTCTGAAATTCCACAGTGCTTCTTTCATAATGAATCTAAATACTGCATGAGCTGAACTTCACATTTATAAATATTTAAAAAAAAGATGAAGCTTTCCAATATAACATCTTACTTTCATTACTTGGTCTTTTTGATAAGTTGAAACCAAACAGATCATGGATTATAAAAGAAATCAAGTACAGCTTACTTATGTAGATGATATTATGAAAATATTCGTAAGAGAAAACAGACTTGGAATTAATATTGGACTATAAAAAGAAACTGAAGAGTATTTATATGTTTTAAGAATAGTTTAATGGAGCTCTGTTGCCAAAATAGCTCCAGTAAGTTGCAGCCAGTCCAAACATCTAACAATGGCACAGCTTCCAAAGTCATATATGATAAACAAAAATAATGAAAGATGAATAGATAACTCACCACAAAACAGATGCAGAGAGATTTTATAAAATGATAATAATATTGGCTGTGTTACAGAAATGGAACACTGACAACTGTTCTGTATTAGCCCCATCTCCCTCAAGTTTCTTTGCTGCCATTACCTAGAACTTGGTTTTCACCAGCACTTCTGGTGGTGTAGGAGCAAACTCTTCTCAAATCAGACAATTTGTGTTACAGCATAGGAATAAAAGGTACTCACACAGCAGGGCAGAAAATGTGAATTTTAGTGTCAGGATAGCAAAGTCCTGTATTACAAAAATAGCAACAATGGCAGGGAATAGGCATAAAGCCACAATTACAAATGTTACTCCAACTTTACAATGGAATTTATCCACCAAACAACACAGTGGGGTTGATAAGAATTCAACTCTTCCACTGCTCCATCACTGTGACTGACACCTGGAACACCTGAAGGGAAAACACCACCTGCAGCCCTCTCACTCTCAGTCCATCCTCAACTCACAGGCTGAACAGGAAAAGACACCAAACCCTGCAAACTCGGGGCAGGAAAAGAGATTTGTGCAAGGGCCTGAGGTGAACAGCCTGCTCCCAGCTCCTGCCACATCCCCTGTTGTGTTTGGGCAACTGTTCCCAGCTGCTCTGGGGCACCACTGAACAAGGGAGGATGGTTTGAAACTGCAGCAGGGTCCAGTTAGATTAGATATAAGAACAGCTTTTAACAAAGAGGGTGATAAAACACTGGAAAAGGTTGCCCAGAGAAGCTGTGGCTGCCCCATCCCTGGAAATATTCAAGGCCAGGCTGGGCAGGGCTTGGATCAACCTGAGTGAGTTGAAGATGTCCCAGCTCACTGCAGGAGGGTTGGATCTGTAAAGGTCCCTCCCAAACCAAACTGTTCCATGATTCCATGATCATGCCTCATAGAAATGATTGTTTGTATTATTAAGCTAGCTGTTGAGCAGGTTGGAAACAAAGCAGGAAGATGTTCCCAGCTTGGAGCTCAGCTTCCCCCTTGGAGCAGAACTGCACATTCCACCTGCTCAGAAAGGCAAGGGCTGCACCAGCTCATCCTTCCCCTCTTCAAACCAGAAATGCACTCAGCTGAGCTGTGCTGCCTGAAAAGACACGACACAGATCACTGACCCTTCTGCAGGCACACAGGAACTGCCTCCCAACAACTTTGCAAAATCAAAGCAGTAGCCTGAGGGGGCAAAAAAATGGCTTTCTTCTTTTGCCTTCTCTGCCCACAGCAAGGTGCATTCAGACACAGCCTGAAGGAATCTGAGCTATAGAAAAGTGATGGAATAAATAACAAAAAACAACAGAGGGCAGGAGAGCAAAAACATCAAAGGAAACTGCAGCTAGCAGCTGGAAGGAGAGATTAAATCCCTTGTTAAAAATCCATGTTTTACAGGGCTTGCTAAAACATACATGAGGGGGAATTTCTGGTATTATACACACCTGTCTATCACCTTTCTGAGCCCTCAGGGCAGTGTTTTGCCTTAAGGCTCTTAAATCAGTGTACTAGATTAGTTGGGTATTGTTATTTACAAGTGCTCTGTGTGCACCTCCTGCTTTACAGACACGTGAAGTGACAGCTCAGGCCTTAAACAAGATGCAGGACCTAAGGAGAGGCACTGGCAGCAAACAAACAAATTGTATAAAAACATGCATCAAAACACTGAAAAAGA
The DNA here is from genome assembly GCF_052056855.1 of Sturnus vulgaris. NCBI lineage: Eukaryota > Metazoa > Chordata > Aves > Passeriformes > Sturnidae > Sturnus > Sturnus vulgaris. The sequence continues at coordinate 3,463,411 of NC_142253.1, read as the reverse complement.
CCCATAGAATGTGCCTGCAAATGATTAATTACTATTTTTAAATCCAAGAACTGTGATCCAAGGTGTAAGAGCAGATGACCTGGGATGAAAATAAATAAATTTGGGGGTTCTACCAACAGTCAGCCTACTCTTTGATAAACTGGTAAAGTCCTACCTAAGTTTTAAGGAAAATGATAGCATTTCCTGTTTCAGTAGCATAATAAATTACTCAGAATCTCCAATACTTTCTGTATCAGACCCAGAGCTCAGGTTTGAACCAAAAGGTGTTCATCTGAGCTGTGCAATTTTGATAGAAACAATTAAGACTGTACAGAATAACCCAACAACAAATGGAGAATGAGTCAATTACTTTTCACTAGGAAAACGTGAAAATGTATTGCTGTCTGAATTTTTCCTGTTCAAATAGACTGTGTGGTTTTGTTTTTTTTTAATACAACTCAACAGCTAAAATCTGAAATCTCTGTCCCATCATACTTGTAGACAAGTCCTAATCAACCTTTAATTTTCTAACCAATTTATTTGATGTCTTGGCTTAACACAGGTCACTGAGTCATTACATTCATGAAGTATTTCCCCCCCTAATCCTCTCAATTTTTCAACATCTTTTTGAACAGGCACTAGAATCAGTGTTTTAACACAGTCTTACAAATGATGCATTTTAAGGTCATGCCACTTCCTTCTTCTAAATGATACTACTCTGCTTCTTCAGCTGAAGTGCACTCACCCTCTCACCTGCTCAGGTTCAAACTGTTCTCAAGCATGACCCAACCTATTTTTCTGATGCTGTTGCCCTCAGCTGTCTTTTAATCTCCAATCCATAACTGTGCTCTACAAGCTTTTACTGAGTGTGTCATTTTAGACTCACTTGTATTAAAATGCACATTATTCAAATAAGCACTTATGGCAACTCTGGGGCAGCTTGTGCAATTCATTTTATACCTTTAAATAAATAACAATGCCACACACACACAAAAAAATTCTAACAGGAGGCATTATGTATTTTCCTACAAATTTTTAAATATGCATTAAATTAATCTCAAAGACCATCTGAAGAAGCCACTCTCATTATGGGCAAGAGCAGCTGGGACAGCTCAAAGTTAATTCAGCACTCCAGGCCACCAAGGAAGTGAATGGGAAGCAAACCCAGCACAGCACGAGTACCCCGGGCAGGCAGCAAACAGTGCTGCACACTGAACTGCCTGCCAGCAGCAGTAATGCCAGCTTGTAAAACCTGCTAAGAAGGAATTACAATAATTGGGGATTGTAGCCATGAGCTACAATAATTGGGGATTGTAGCCATGAGCTACTGCAGAAGTGCTCACAGGACAGGCAGGGTGCAGCCTGAGAAAGCCCAGCTGCCTCACCACGTCCCAGGTGTGATCATGAGCAGCACCAAGGTTTTGGGGTTTGTCCTTGTGCCTGCATGGCTCTCATCGAAGCAGAACAGCAAAGGGAAGAACGGCCTTCAAATTAAAATTCTTCAAAACAGGAGGTTTTTCTGTTTTGCAGGGAGTGGGGGCAGAGAATTACGTGGCTTCAGTGCATCCACAATGACATTATCATTAAAAAGCTATCGTCAGAAATATAATCCTCTCACTGCAAAACAGATGAGAACAGATCAAGTTAAGGGGTTTTGTGATGGGGTTGTTACACTACCTGATAAGTGATCACAACTGGCTGCAGCAGAACCTAAGCTAAAAACACATTCTAATGGCAAAGCTGCTTTCAAAGCAGCACCATGAAAGCAATTTGGCTTTTCTCTGCATCACACACTCTAAAAACTGGAGTTTTAATCAAACCTGAAACTACTGCAGCCTCCACTAAACTAAGGCTGACATGGGCAGCAATGAAGGTGAAGTCAAACCAAACCCAGGCAGAGCAGGGACCAGCTGCCCATGACCCCCTAACACAGTGAAACACAACACCATGAGGGGCATTTTCCCTCACGCCTCAACTGGATAAAGTGCTTTAAACGTGCTGTACAAATCAGATTAATCCCACAGAGCCAAGAGGCAGGATTTTCATCCAGAATATATTACTGCTTATGCCTTTGTTCTTTGGAATCACGGCTGCTGGATCCAGGAGGTTAACAGCTGAAAATTAGCATATTCCTCTAACATTTGAGAATGCTTTAAAGCACCAACTCATTTTTATTATGTGTTAACACATTCCCTCTTTCCCCCATCACAAATCAAAAATTTAATAAACTAACATTAGCAGTGCACCATTTGAAAATCTTTTAGGACAGTTTTGTTCCTGAATGCTATCTGAACTCAGTATTTTCACAGTGAAGGTGCTGAGGCTACAGGAGTAACTCCATTCACTCATTTAACAGGACATTCCTGACTTTCAAAGGTTACAATTAAACCCTTCCTAGGAACATGAAAATGCCATAAAGGTGAAACAGGACTTCATGAGTATGGGTAGGTTTAAATGGGATATTCTGAAAAAGATCTTCCCTGTGAGGATGGGCAAGCACTGGCACAGGGTGCCCAGAGCAGCTGTGGCTGCCCCTGGATCCCTGGAAGTGCCCAAGGCCAGGCTGGAGCACCCTGGGATGGTGGGAGGTATCCCTGCCCATGGCAGGGGGTGGAATGGGATGACCTTTCATGTCCTTTCCAGCCCAAACCATTCTATTCATCTATGAATATCAACCCTACAAAGCAGCAAAAAAGCAAATATCAAAAGACTTTAAAAGCCTGCCTTGTGTCTTTTCAAGTATTCTGAGCTTTTCAAAACCTCAAAACACTAAAGAAAACAAAAATGCCAAGAAGAAACAGCTGCAAAAATGGCACAATCAAGATATTTTCTACACACTTTGCAACGTTTTTCAAAGTTTCCCAGATTTTAGCAAATAATAACCAAATCAAATTTCTTCAGTTTGCAGATAAATGATCCATTTCACAAATTATTTTAACGTGCCATCAGAATGTATGCTAAAATTCTATTGACATTCATTGAAAGATCATATTTGACTACAGAAGCTTAAAGATGTTTCTGTTACAAAATACTTTCCCAAATCTAGCAAAAGCCTGAGGTAAAAACAATGCAATGGGCTGAAACTACAATACTTAAAGCTGAGTTCTTCACTTCCTTGTGCACTTGAGGATCCGATGTGACACAAGCAGTAAAAATCCTGTATCTCACAAATCTTTTTTTTTTCCTCAAAGTCCTGGATTCATTCATGCCTTTGCAGCATCAGGCCTTAACACTTCAGGGCAACATTACATTGTATTGATTAAACAAGGGATTCAGAAAACCTGGGGAAAAGAGAAGGGAGCCTGAACAATCACAGTGGATCTCATCACCTCCGTGACATGCTGTGAATGTAATTAATCCTACATTTATTTAGGAGAAATTCACATCCTACACATCAAGCAGCAACTCCCTGCTGGCTTCAGACTGGGTAATTACAGTGTAACAAGGACAAGGCTTCGATTGTAAGGAAGAGATGAAAAGGCAAACAGACCTATGAGGCCAACCCACCTTTCAGGGGCTGTCTCACCTGCAAACCAGAAGCAAATATGACATGCTCAGGAATGTCTGATTTTAATTTACTTAGTTCCAATGAAGACAGCAGCTTTTACAGACACTGTATAAATGCCACCAGGAATCCTGGTTTTTACTTTAAATCAAGGAGTCCATGCTCGAACTGGCACATTACACCTACAGTCACCAAAATTAGCACCATCACATTTGTCTCAGGGTGCAGAGCACGTATTTGTGAAGGATAACAAAGCAAGTTGCAGATACAGTTCCACAGAACACAGCAAGGCAATTTAACAGCTCAGCTGTCTTAGCTCACAGCTCTCCTTCACTGCACGTGTTGAAGCTACTACAAAATACAACAAAAACAATGATCTTTATAATCTTATGCTACGTTAAAAGGTAGAAAAACATACATGGTATCAATCCTTCTCCTGCACACATCACACCCATAAAACCATGAGAAGCAAACAACTGTACAACAGGGAGGCTGCATGGATGAGCAACCTGGTCTTGTGGCAGTGTCCCTGCCCATGGCAAAGGGTTGGAACTGGATGATCTTCACAGCCCCTTCCAATCCAAACCATTCTGGGATTCTATCCTGAGAGCACTGAACCCTGGAAAACTGCCAGGAGCACTCACAGCTTCACCTCCAATTCAGGAACACAGATAATACACCTTTACAAATTGTAAAGCAGTACATGTTTAAAGCTAAATATACATGTAAATATCAGGTTAAAATACTTGAAATTACCGTGGGCTGGAGCTGCTCCCTTAAGCAGGGGTGCAGAACCACCTGCCTGGCCAAGGACTCGAGGTAGCTGTTGAGCCTCCCAGCCATGTCATGGCCAGCAGGCACACATGTACAACAGCAGCCAAAAACCACCATGTGAATAGAGCCTGGCACAAAGGGGAACACAAAACACTTGGAGAAAGACATCAGGCCACACAAAGGAACCTCAGCACAGCAAGAGACGGTGGGTAAACTATTCTGACTTCTCTAAAGGACACAGCTCCTGTGGGGTCACAGACAGGCTCCTGACAAGGGAGAAAAAGCTCTCCTGCAGTAAATGCTCACCTGGATTGCCCTGGTCTCAGCTGCTCATATTGCAGCCAGCAGACGACCAGTGATTGCCTCAAAAATCCTTCTCCTCTCCCTCACCCCCTTCTGCTTAAAGGAAAGTGTTAAAGATGGAGAAAACTCCAGACTTAGAACACCAATTCAGTTCTAATTTCACCTCCGAGAGGCTGCCATATGTATCAGAGCGGCTTGTAAAAGCTCGGACCTAAAGAACAAAAGCATGCAAACCAGGCAAATTAAATTTAATTTTATTATGGAAATGAAAGCAATAACAGAAGTGACAGCAGGGTGGATGATAAGCTCACTTAGCAGGGGGATCAAATGAAGTGATGACATGTCATTATGACCTCAGGGGTTAAAGATGCAATTTTCCATCTGGCTGCATCTGGCTTTTCAACAGAAATGTTGACACCACCTGCTGAGATTTACCACAAGCTGCCTCCATAGGTCTTTGTCAAGCTTTTGTTACCCAGGTTAACATTTACTTTTCCCTCTTTTCTGATAAGTTTGGCTGAGCAACATGCTCCCTTTCTTCAAAACTTAACAACACTTAAAAGGATTTACATGCCACTTTACACAATGGATGGAATTATTAATAGTCATTTCACAAGCAGCTTGAAGGGAAATACGAGGAACCTAGAAATCAGGTAAAACTAAGCTTTAAGAGAGCAAGCAGAAAGATGAAATTTTAAGCTACACTTGCTAGTATCTTCTATTGTCTAAGACATTTAGGAATCTAATTTTCTCTTAGTAATGGGCACCTGAATAAAATAATTTAGTCATCTTTCTGGGGGGAAAAAGAAACCTAAACAAAAAAATTCTTAAACTTCCAGACCTAGATTGAACTCCTCATCCCCAATTGACTATTAGCCACCTGTGTGTGTTTTATTCAGCATCTTCATCATTTCCAATTCTGGATACACTGTGCTTAAAATAAATCAGCTTTTGCCAGCCCAGTGACACATTCACTTATTCATCTAATTTACCCACAGCCAAACTATGATCTCAAACCAAATTTGTAATCAGCTATTGACACACTGCTGGCTATAAGGATTTTATTTCCACATGGAATATTTAAAAGCTAGTAGCTATCAGGGGTGTTTCTCTTCATCTGGAATGGGACTGTGTGCTCTCTTTCACTGGGTATATCCATTATGGTTTTCCCTGTGCCAAACTTTCTTCCTGAACCCAGAGATCTGTGCCAGCACAGGTGAGCTGAAGAGCTTGTTTCCAGCTGCCTTTGAAGTGCCCAGATTCTTCACTAAAAAGAACCTACAGTTTGTTTTAACTGTTTAAAAACAGAGGCCCCCACCCGGAGTTTGTTGCTTTCAGGGAAAGAGGAGAAGAAAAGGAAAACCCTCCATGGATTTTGAGATTATCCTCAGCCACAAAAAAAGACAGGAAGAAATGGAGACAAAGGAAGTTAACAAAGCCTGTATGGAGCAAATAATAGCTAAGAAACAAAACAGGGGAAGCATCCAGGCTGACTGGTGATAGAAATAACTGTAACATTGAAAGACCACCACTGTAATATATATAAACACCTTCCCCCCCTCCCAAAACTCTTCCACAATTATAGATTCACAGAATGGTTTGGCTGGGACCTTAAAGCTCATCTCAATCCACCTCCCTGCCATGTGCAGGGACCCTTCCATGACCCCAAGGTGCTCCAAAGCCCTGTCCAGCCTGGCCTTGGACACTTCCAGGGATCCAGGGACAGCCACAGCTGCTCTGGGAAACCGTGCCAGTGCTTCACAGGGAACTTCCAGAGGAATGTCACAACCTTCTTCCCCTGAAAGGGAAGATGCACCACCCTCCTCTCCAGGTGCCTCACCTTGGGGAGCCAGGACCCCTTGCCTTGAACAGACAAATCACCAGCCTGTCAGGTTATGTCCTGAATGACAAGTGAGCTTAGTTGTTCCCTTCAACATAAAGGAACAAAACCAAGTGTTCCCATTCCCTTTGCACTCACTGAACTTCAAACACTGCTGAACTGCACAGCAATGACTGCAGCATATGCTTAAACGCTGTCCTGATTCAGGCCTAAAAATAGGACTGGGTTCTGCAGCTCCTCTCTCTCTCTCTTGCTCTCCTAATGACAGACAGCCATTGTGCCATGTCACTCTGACAATAAGATAGCTTAATTGCCCTCTTTCCAGCAGCTGTCAGTTCTGCTTAACTGGGACATAATGTGAGAGTCTGGGAGGAAATGTGTTAATCTATCAGTCACTTATAGCTGCTGTGCATTTTCCTAGGCTGGATTTAAAGAAAACTGGGTTTTATGACTGACTTGCTAGACATTATATTCATTGATATGGGCAGCAGAGGTATTACTGCTTAATGACTCATTTCTTTGTGAAAGACCCATGAAATAACTTTCTCCTTTATTTACTGCACTTTTTCTACTCAACTTCAACCTGAATTTCCCCATAGCTGGTGAATTTCCCACACATTTAAGGTGTGGTTGAAAAAAGCCTCCTCAAATATGACAGTATAAAATGAACTGGCTGTTTCAGGATTGATGAATTAAAATGTTTGGAAACACCTGTAATTGTTTTGAAGTATTGCATATATTGTTATCTATAGGAACAGAGTCACTGAAAGCACACAGAATCAACACCTACAAAGCATCATAAACAGCTATGAACTGAGGGTCTTGAATTCAAGAAGTACTGCTAAGGTCACACCTAAACATAAGAGCCTGTGCAGGCTGCCTCAATTCTGTCTCATTCCCCCTTCTGATCACAATTATGACCAAATTCCCTCTATATCCCCTTCAATGTCTTGTGCACTTCAGGTATTTTGTTCCCCACAGTCTCTTGTTAAGTACAAAGACTATTTTAGCCATTGGCATAGGAGTCTGCATTGCTGTATTAACAAATAAGACAATGATATTTTTTGTGTGTATGTTAGCCATGCCTATTCCAACTCACACCTTTTGTGGGCTTTCAGAGAAGGCTGTGAAGATATAAAAAGGAAGGAAAAATAACACAAAAGCTGCATGAAAAACAGAGTAAATCTGACAAGAACAATATAAAGCTTAGTAAGATTTGAACATGCAGCTTGCTTTAATCATTTAATCCACTTCCCACTGTTTTCCTACTGATACTTTTGATTTTAAGCCATTAAAACATGCTGATATTCCAACCAGCCTGGCTGAAAATTACCCAAAACTCTGGAAATAAGCCATGCTGACTCCATTAAAGGAACACAGGTGAGACACAGAAGTGCAGGGGTTTTGTCTGGAGGTGGCAGAGTCCCTCCTTCCTCTCAAATAGTGGAAGCCAAAGCTTCCCACAGTGCCAGGGAGAGCTGCAGGAGCACAGAGCATATGGGGATTTGTGACACTTGTTCTGGTGTTAATAATCAATTGGTGCAACTGCTACAGCCCATAAATCAATGTTCCATGCAGCTGGGAATGCTTTGCATGTGCTGTCAGTTTTGAACTGGAAGCTCCTTCCAACCTTTATCCTGAAGTTACATAAGTGCTACATAAACATTTCTCTTCCTAAGAAAGATCACAATAGAATGAAAATTCCCCAGAAGCTGTTTTTTTCCCCCAAACCCCTTATTAATGAAAATTCACATTTTTATTTAAAATCCAATTCCTTCCTCCTTCTCCAATGGCGTGACTGTATTAAAAAAATGCACTGAATGTCTTTGCTCCTGTATCAAGAATTGCTGGACAGACACAGCTACTAAATGAAAAAAAAAAAAAAGATCATATTCCCACATATAGGAGACAGAATTTATTTTACTGATATTTGTTCACAGATGAGGAATGCTAAAAACATCTCCCACACCAGTAACTACTGAAAACTTACTTGACTTTCTGGATCCAGATGCAATAGTCTGTAATGAAAAGATCATTAAGGATGTAGGCAGGGTCACTCTCCATAAAAATCTTGTGAATGTCCAGCAGACACTTCAAAACTGCAGCTTTCCCTGGAAACAGATTTTTGGTTTAGTGATTCACAAGAAATCATAACAGATCATCTTTATCACCTCACACCCGAGGGTTTAATAACCACAGTATCTCCAATCAACTGGGAAACTGGTGCAGATTGCCAGGCTGGGAAGAGCAGCACTGTAACTGTGTCCTTCAGCATCCACATCCCTGGGGATGGGGAGCCTCTGGATTCAGCAGGAATCTCTGCAAGAGCAAAGCCTGCAGGCCCAGCCATGCGTGTAATTCTCCACAGCTGAAGCAGCCCCTTCCCCCAGCTCTGCTGGCCCAAACTCTGGCACAGACAGGCAGGACACTGCATTTAAAAAGAACAAAACTAAACTGAAAAGTAGCTCAAAAAAACCAAGGAGTTATGCCCCATCATCTCTCTTAAGAGGAGCATTTTTCCCTTTATGCCTACACAGATACCAGTGCTGGGAAATAACAAGGTTGGGAACACACAGCTCACAGCAGGGCCAAGCACATGGAATTGTGAGAGGCAATGCAATGATGACCTAACAGCACACCAGGGCCTGCAATTAGGGAAATCTTTTCCTACTTCTGCTAGTCACAGAATAGTTTGGCAAAATGAAAGAAAAAAAACCTCACTTCAGGTTCAGGAAGGAGCCATTTGACACTCAGTCAATAAATAGAGTAAAAGATTAAAAATGTGTTCTCACTCCACAACCAGAAAACTTTCTGCTGTCAGTTTGACTTTTCCTTCATATGCAACATTCCAATTAGCTGGAATCTCTCCCCTTAGTTTTCTGATGATAGGTGCTAAAGGGTTAAGTGCTGGAACACTTAAAAAAAATTATTTTCACCATTTAATGGTGGGGAAAAAAACCCACATTCAAATGAAAACAGCCACCACTGCAAATGGAATCTAATAACCCTCTCCCAAGAGGCTGGCTCCTCCTAGGCTATGAAACCTGAACAGGGATGAAATTACATTTTACAGATTTAGAGGAGAGGGAAAAAAAAGGAAACAAAAAAGATCAGAACTCCCCCTGCTGTTCAAGCACAAAATTTGTTTGCTTATTTGTAAGTAATTCCATGCTGAAAAAATACAGCCAGAGAATGAAAGTTAAGGGTGAGGAAGATGGCAACAAGGAGAAGCAATGGGGAGAGCAAAAAGCCATGGCAAACAGAACAGAAAAAACCCAGTGGTTTTGGAAACCAAGTCAAAAAAAACCCTAAAATCCCAAATAAAACTAATAACTTTTAAATTGTATCCTTATCAATGCATGTCAAACATCACTGTTTTGACTAAAAAGAAGTGTGCTTTTTTACAAAGAAATGACGTGTGGAATTAAAATTTTGCTGATTTTTTCAGGTTCCAGCTGTCAAGCTGTCAGCCCAAACCATTTCCAACATTCACTCCTGTTACTCATCTGCCAAGTAACAATGTACATCAGTGAATGTTACACTAATTCACAAATACAAATGTCTTTCTTCATAAATTAAAAGTTTTGGATTACAGTAGCTTAATGAGTCCCTAACGAGAGGCTGAAAATCTTGCCAGACTTGAAACAGAGAATCCTGCATCAGGCAAAGTATCAAATGCCTGCCTTTAGAACGTGGGCCTGTGGGGTTCTACAGTTTTTGCAAAGTTACAGCTCTGCATTATACTGATCAATAAATAAACTGGTTTTTATGTACAGATACTACTTCCTGATTATTAAAAAAAAAAAAAACCCGCTAGTTTTATTTAAAAGCAAAGAAGCTTGCAATGTGTGTAACAGGAAAGTCAGAATCACTGGATCCTCCTGGAGCTCCTTGCTGAGAGAGCTGCCACACAACAGCCTGAAAACTGAATTTTACACATTCAGAAATCCAGTCCTCTTTCTATTCAAAACTATTTCAAAACGAGGATAAAATTTGGCCCCAGCTCTGTATGTGCCATTTGATGTGATAATCTGATTTTACACCATCATGAAATTCTACCAGCTTTCATCCTGTGTATCTGGAAGGGAAGTTTAAGTCATATCTCTATTTTACATTCTTTTTCCTCACAGAATTCTTTGTGTTCTTCCACATTTTCAAGGAGGAGCATTCATCTAAAGATAAACTGAACTCTGCTTATTGTTTCTTTTTAATGGAACAGTATTCTGAGACACAAGAGAAGAACTCTACAAACTTTTAAATTAAAACATCCTGGAAATAACTTACCCAGTCCAGCAATATTTCACTGGATCACTGAATGTTCACTGGAACATCATTTTCCATCGTGACATTAAAAGAAAAGCAAGTTTCTTACCTCTCATGTACTATCCTCCATAAAAAAACCAAAAACCCATAGGCTGTCAGCACTGCATCACTGCAGTTTTGTTATCAGAATTTTCTTTTTCACACTTATGAACAGCAACATAAGGCAGTGCAGATAAGTGAGGAGGGACAGCATCCATCTTCCCCTTAAAACTTCACTCCCTGACTGTTAAAATGTCAATGGGATTTTCAATCAGCAACAGTTTTTGGCAGTAGTAAAGATTAATATTGCCATTTGTGTGGGTTTTTAATCCTGCAATTCACAGCATTTAAAATAAACCACTGAAGCACTGCTTCCTCAGTGATACTTCTGTCCAAAAAAGAGATCTAATGCTTTTCTCAAAGAAGTAACTCATGCAAAATAGAAAAGTTGCAGGTAATTTTAATAAACCAAGGTGTAAAGATGGTTGTGTTCAACTTCCAGTCCCTGAACACTCACCCAGCTGCAGAATCATGACTGTGTCATTGAAGGCTCGTGTCACCAGCCCAAAATGCCTGTACAGGGGATAGCATAGCACTCTTCTTCCAAAAGATACCAGGACATCATGGATGCTGGAGAAACTCTGTGTATCAGTGAAAAATCTGAATTACTCTGTGTGCTTGTTTGTTTTCCTTTAAGGAAAAAAAGCCATAGCAGAATAGGGAAGAAAAAAAAAAAAAAGCACATTTTGATTTATTATGCTTCTAAAAATCTGTGTTTGAATAGATATGGAAATGTACATGTTAAATAGAAACAAGACACTGCACACTGAGTTTGCATGGCAAGATAACAGAAGTCCTGTACATTTTAGTGGTTTGGGATTAAAAAAAAGAACGTAGAGAACATGGGAATAAAACATCTCAGTCAAGACTTTGCCATCTTTTAGATTAAAGCAATAAATTACATCTGTCCCACATCATTATATATATTAAGTAGAAGCTATAAAAGACCTTTTAAGAATAAAGAAGAATTAAATCCATATGATATTAACCAAATACATGTGTACATATAAGATCTTTAAAAATGATACATGGCTCTGCTTCTCATGAAAATTCTAGATATTCAAGACAGGGATAAATATACCTGCCTGGGGAGAACAGTTCATTGTCCTCCTTCATGAGTGAGGAACACTTCTAATTTACCCAGGCCAGAGGCATTAAGGAGTTATTAAAGACTTTCTTAAGAGTGATTTCCCTTCCGGCCTTCACTTTTCAAGACAAAATGCTCCATTTATTAATTAATAAAAAAAATCTCTTTTTCATCTTGAACTCTCAATCTATTAAAATTAATAAAAGCACTTTGCTGACAGCCAGCATTTCTTTGGATTCTGTGACTACCTCAAGCCATTGTTCATTTTAATTGGTCACCAGCAAGCATTTAAATCATTTCTGGTTTGTGATTTAATATTTAGAGGCTAAGGTGTGTACATGCCATGGCCAGCAAAATGGCAGTCAGCTCAAACAACTGAGCTGAGGCAATTTCTTCTGTACAGAATGATAAAAACTCCCCCAGCCCTAATGGTTTGTCTAACAGAGATAGTTACTAACAGCTTGGTGCCAGGATTGTGAGTTTTCTAGGTGTGAAATACACTGTTGGCACAGGCTGCACCAAGAACTGCTCCATCATAGGGTAAGCACATGTAGAAAATGCCTTCACTATGTTACATAATGGATCTGGGAAAAAAAAAATAATTAAGGCAATCAGGGCATTTCAACTTGCCCTTTGTAACCTGCTACTGCAGAACTCAAAAGAAAATCTGTTGTCACAGGACAAGTTATAACTGAATATAAGATTCAACACTACTGGAAAAGTCTGAAGAGCTGGACCCAAAAATCCTGTCCAATTTCAGTTTTGAGCCTGCAAAGTGAGACTTGGCTCAGTCATTTCAGGACTGAGCTGGGAGAGTCCTTTCCACCTCCCTGCATTTTAAGAATTAATGGATTTCAGGCCAGGTCAAGTCCTTCCCACCTCCAGCTCTGTAACAACTTCTTTGCACAGGCCTGGGTGCTTTCAGTGAACAACCTGAACATGGAGAGAATGGAATTCAGAGTTTCCTCTGATCTCTGCTGCTTCCAAAGGGTGAACAGCAACTAAACCAGGGATGTGACACTTGGATGTGGTTTAATGGTGAACATTTAACCGTGATTGTGCTGGTAATGGTTGGATCTGAGCATCTTAAAGGTCTTTTCCAATCTTTATTATTCCAAGAGTAAGGCTGAAAAGAAGGGGGCAGGTAAAGCAACAGAAAGAGTAAACTTGGCACAGAAACAACACAAAACACCAAAAAAACTCCAAGTAATCCAGCAAAAAATGTAACACAAAACTTTATTTTTACCTTACCTCCAGCCAGCACAACGTTGCACTCAGTTTCCTGATGTTCCAAGACGATTCAACCTGATTTTAAGAGAAGACAGTAAAATAAGAATTATCTAATCCAACACTGCTGGCAAACTATTTAAGATAACATTCTGGCAGCAACTTAAGAACCTTTGTGAATAAGAAGCAGTAATTACATTATGTGCATTGAAATGGCCACAGGACAGCATTAAAGATTATATTGCAATGCAGATGTTGAATAACTGAGTTCGTTTGCATACTAGGACAATCCAGTTCATGCACAAAATCTTTAAAATATAGCAGCAATACACAGAGAAATGGTATTTTACTGGAATTCTGTCCCTTTGCACAAAGCAACAGAGACTTGAATCAACAAAAGTCAAGCTCAAATGCCTTGTTTCATGAAAATAGCTCCAGACTTCTGGCTTGCAGAGAGGGTCCCGAAGCCAGCAGTACATGTAAAATGTCATTATTTTTAATATGTGACAGATTCATAGTATTTGAGTGGAAGTGTGGTCCAGTGGGATCATTGGGGCAAAAAGCCAGAAAGCCTTGATCTATAATCCTGGCTCTAGTAAAGGTTTGTGTGGCCTGAATGTCTTGGTTTTCCTATTAAATAGGAATTAAAAAAAAGGGCAGGGGGGGAAAGGAGAAAAAACCCCAGTGTGTTTTCCACACACATCATACAGTTACTGAAAACCAATAAAGAATTGTACAACTGTGGTCCTGGCAGATTTGCAATTCTGTGCAGCTCTAACATGCAACACAACAACAATCCCAGATTATTCTGGTCAGTTAGCAGCTCTGGACATTTTGCTACTCATTCTATGTATCAGTCTGATTAAGCAAGAATGGTTTTGATTATATGTGCCAATATTTTGGTTAAAAGCATTTGAAAAAACATCTCCTTGGTTCATATCAGCACAGCAGATGAGAGGCACAAAGTTGTATAAGGGAAGCAATTCCAAGAAGGAAAGGTATCCACACAGAACAAAAAAGAACAATTATATTGTTAAATTTGCATAAACCAAGATACACAGATCAGAACTACATAATTGTCTGGAATCTGCTGCTACTCTACATCTCTCCTGTTACAGTGCTGCTGTAGAAGAACACAAGTATTTAGAAATTCTACTAATCCTCAAATCACCAAACCTAGAGATACAAAAAAAAGTCTTTCAACTTCTTCATGTATGTTGAATGCTTGGGAGTAAGTTCATTTTAAAGGTAAGTTTCCTAAATGGCAGTACAGGGTCCAGCACGAGGTTCCTAAAACATATTCTATTTTTGACTTTTTTTAACTTACATTCTTGTCCCCTTCATTGACACAGATCTCGTAGCAATATGCCAGAAGAATATCAATTAATCCAAGATATGCATGCTGACGGCTCCTTTTATCCAGAAGATAAGATTTATTTGTGAACTTTCTCATCTGCTCTCTCTCTTCCTCAGAGAAGATAACTATAAAAAGTAAAAGGATAATTGATTATGAATTTAAAGCTGGCACATTCACTTTAACAGGTGGTAATACTACTTCAACAGTGTCTTTAAAAAGGAGCCTGTAACCAATCACAAGTCACCCATCACTCAACAAAAAGCCTAAATCACTCTCACTTTCCTTTTTAACTTTTATTAAGCTCTGGTATATTGGTTTCAATGTCAAGCTCCAGCAGAGCACTGCACAGACACACTGATGATTTTGAACCTCTTCAGGTGCCAAGGGTTTCTATGGATGTCTGGATATCTTATACAGGGATAAATGCACAATCAGGATCCGAGTAAAATGAGGATTCTTAAATCCATATAGTTTGGGTCAAAAATCCAGAGGCAAGTGACAATTTAGAAAGATTATGGCAGTTCTAACTCTGCTTTTCCTGTTCATGCAGAGCAGGTCAGTATCACCCCTTGAACCACAACTACAGATGATGTATCCTATCAGTAAATTTCTTTGTAAGTTGACTCTTCAATGTAAACATGAACCACACTTCACTTTTAAACAGCAAACAAACTCCCAGTGAAATTCATGAAATACAGCAGTAAAGTTTTCTTCCTTTAAAATTCAAACTCTGAAGCATCATAGAATCTGCAACTGGACCATAAACACAGAAATTCCAAGTCTATCAAATAACAGCAAACAAGATGTAGACTAGACAATTCCCAAAGGTAAATGTTACATGATGTTCATTAAGTTGCTGCAAAGTGCCAGGTGTTCTAAATAAAATACTCTTCTCTGAGAAAAGACCTCAATGTTAAAAAAAAATTATATCCATTGCCTGAAGTTTTTGAACAATTAATTATCCAGGCCTGAAACTCATTATTAACATGTCCAAACCACCACCTACTTTGTTTTCGCTGTTCAAAACTTCCAAGTACATGGTGTGAAATTATCAGAACAATTAAAATTGTAATTACATTTCTGCTGTACTAAGCCTGTACACTTTTGTACACTTCCACTGCCAAATTTTTGCTAACAATCTGTACTACAATCAGTATTAATCTAATGCAAAGCAGCATTTGCTGCTACTTATCAAGTAAGCTACATTGGCAAATTTTTGTAACTTTGATTTAAAACTGCTTTGTGTATTTGCCAGTAGCAAAACCATGCCAGAGTATAAATCTGTGTTAATATATCCACATCTAAAGGAGTCAGACATTCACCTCAAAGTTTCTGACAGATGAGACTGCAGACATTACCTTTACATTTTAATCACCTCTTCTACTTGTTTTAAGCTGGCCATTCCTCATGTGAAAAAAGAAGATACTTCAAATTCCAGTAGCAGAGTGTCAGTGAAGCAGAGTTTAATCTCTGAGGGGAGGATGAGGTCTGACAGCCAGAGGGTGTTTTGTTACAGCCCTACTGCTATTTTACACTGTGATAACACCACTTAAATCACTGGGAGATCTGTATCTCCAGACTACTATGACACTTGCAGCTCTAAATGTGTTAGGGGCACTTAGATAAAATGTGCTGGACCCACGCAGAGAGCTGACTCAGTGGTCAGTCAGCAAAGTACAGGTCAGGAAGCACCTCTGATAATCTGCTGGTGAGAGCAGAGCCTCAGTTTATGATCCTGTCAAGCCAAGTCTTGAATCCCACAGCTCTCCCAAAGGGAAAGAATTGAACAGAACTGACCCCTCTTTTTTTTTTTTTTTAACTAGAATATTATGTTACAATTTTAAGGTTTTTAAATGTGTGCTTCTATCTCTGTAGGTTAAGGAATCAGCAACATCAGATGAAGGAGGAGAATAGTTAGCAGAGAGCAGATTAGTCAGGACAAAGTTAGTGTATTATTGATATCAATCAGCAGCAAACAAGTTTATTTTCAACCTCTTCCTAAGTCATTACAAGAAGAAAGGCAGCACAACTCTGACTGGAGTCACTCAAAGCCTTTGTGCAGGGTCAGCATCTTCCTCACTGCTGGATACTGCCTTAAAAATACTCAATAATAATGTAAACTTAAACAAGTAACTGAAGTAATAGAGCTGATTTTCTGTTAAATTGCCTGAATTTGTTGCAACCTGCTGAGAGGTTAGTGGAACTTCACACTTCTTTCTGCCCCTCAGAAGGTGGCACTGAAGATTCAGCAAAAGCTTTTCCCCTCTTACATGGGGTTATTTATGGAAAGTTGCAGATTGTGGCCATCTTTGAGACTCCCTAAAGTGATGAGAAGAACCTCAGTTTTTCAGGAAGTGAGCCAAAATTCCTAAAAACACAAATCTACCCCTCTACACACCTTTTTTCACGCTATGGTCAGTCAAATCTTGTTCATCCCTCCCCTGTCTTTGCAATTCTTCCATTCAAATTTTATCTCCTTCATTTATCTTCTCCTCCCTCTCAAGCCTCCACCTCCACTTCTCAAATGAACATTTCCAGCATATTTTCTCCACATCACTTCTGACCTCCTGCCTCCAGGCATTCTCCACAGAATCACTGGACTTGGGCAGCCTTTCCTGGATCTCACAATTTCCTTTATACCCATTTTTACCATTCCTTAAGAAAGCCACAGTTCCTGCAAACATATCAACACCATACATCATTCTTTCTTCCTACTGTTCTTGCCTTTTAAAACCTGAAATATTTTACAGTGGAGCCTGATCATGAGAAGTTTTGCATGAATACAAAGCAGAATTTCCTCACATAATAAAAACATGATGCAAAGCCCTGAAAACTGAGCAAAGCAGGTAGACAGCACAATTGCAGAAATTTGATAAAAAAAGAAAAGTAATCCATCTTAAACTTATGAATCCACCAGTAACGACATAGATTTGAGCCAAGCCTTACTGAAAGGTGAACTTTAAGAGGAAATTGCTTCTCTTTCTATAAAGAAATAA
This sequence comes from Sturnus vulgaris, assembly GCF_052056855.1. NCBI lineage: Eukaryota > Metazoa > Chordata > Aves > Passeriformes > Sturnidae > Sturnus > Sturnus vulgaris. The sequence goes on along the minus strand of NC_142253.1, from coordinate 3,445,981 downwards.
GAAAGAGAACAGTCACTGTAAGCATGAGAGGTTACCCTGAACAAAATAAGATATCCTTGGAGCATATAAATGTTAGATTAAATACGTATGTCAGCCTGAGCCTTTGAAGATTATTGTGTTGCCTAAAGAGGAGTTTTTTATAGTAGTGCAACTGGAAGTAGAGTAAAAATGAACTTTTAACCAAGCTGAATGTGACTGTTAGAAAATACAAACCCTTTCATCTGGAATCTGTAGAAGCAAGACACTAATGTAAACTTCAGCAGCAGCAGCAATCAAGCTTTCCAAAAATGTTATCCCCTCATGGGAAAGGCTGTGTAATTAATAAGGCTTTATGGAGTATTACTTGACTTGAATGAGACATTTTAAGTGTGAACAAAAAGGGCTGGAAGAGAATACACAGTAAGATGTACAAAAAGGACAAAATAAAGAAAAGACGCTTGGGATAAGAAAAAAATTTTAACAAGTCTAAACACACAAACCATGCACAAGCTGGAAAAAAAGCAAAAAGGTCAAATAAAAATAGATTCAAAGTAAGGACAGAAGAGAGAAGAAAACTTTAAATGTTAATGAGAAGAGATGAACCAAAAAGGGGAAAAAATTTGGTAATGAGACATTAGAAGAACCTGATGATATAAAAACAAAGAGAAAATAACCAGGGATAAATATAAGAGCAGTAATCAACTAAAGAAAATCTTCAGTTAATTGCAATGTCATACAAAAAATAAAAAAGGCTATTTGTACTTCTAATTATTTCTTGCAGCCAAAGACATTATAAAGTAATCAAGCTTTTGGTTCCAAGAAACCAATGAAGATAACAACTGAAAAGACACCAATGTAAGTCAGGAAAAGGAAGAAAAAAAGATTCTCTTTATTCAGTGTTTCTAAATAAGAAAACCAACTTTTAAAGAATCTGTTAATTTTTATTCTTTCCCACCCTAAACTCACTTTTATGTTTAACTTGAGGAGCAACACGTCTTCATTCAAAAACAAATCCTTCCTTCACAGGAATTCCTGATGAACTGCACCATTCCTTTGGCTGTGTAAAGCAATATAAAAGCACGGGGGGTACATCCTGCTGATGATCAGACTCCAGGTGGAACAGCCTGGAGCCACCTCCTGCCCTTCTGCATTTCCATCCACAGGAGACCTTCGAGTAGAACCTGCACTCCCTCTCATGGTGGTTTCCTTCACCACAGCTCACTCAGGTTTAGGAACCTCCACTGATTTCAGTCACTCATTCAAACAGCACAAATGTTATCAAAACTTGGGTCTTTCCAAGGAAAAGGGTGGGTTTGTTGTCATTAACATCACCCAAACTCCAGATTGCCTCTTAGGTTACTTAACTTTCCTCAAGATTCACAAAACTGCATGAGCCCCTCCACTCAGCTCCATGCACGTGAGATTTTGGTTTTTTAAGCATCCTTATTAAATAGATATCTGTCATAACAAATAGTTTGGAGCAAAATGATCCTTTAATAAAGTCCATTTTCTGTATAATTTCCATTAGCAGGCTTGCCAGGCTTTTGAGGAGTTTGTTGCTGCCCCTAAAACCCAACAAGAAACATGTTTTTCCTCAGTACCACGATTTGGAGGAGAAACATTCCTTACCAATAAAATCATCCAGCAGCTCTTCATTTTTAATTATATTCCTTAAGCCAAGCAAACAGAGTAGTGTTTCATTTACTAAGGAGTGAATGGATAAAAACAAACAAAGGAATCCCTCATTATTGTATTTTCAAGCCTCTTGTACCTGTGTCCAATGCTTTTTAAATCAAGTGTTTATGATGGACATAATTAACAATTTCTGCCTTCAGAGGTTGAAAAGCAACCAGGAATGAAGATCAGATTACATTCACAGTAAAATACACAACATCTACCCAAATTCCATTGTTCTCCCAGAGAAAATGTGGAAGTGCAGGTATTATCAGTGCACTGAGAACCTCTGGTGAAGGGATTATCATCATCTACTTCAGTAATATCAGATTTTCATACGACATAGGAAATGAACAAAGAACAATAGAAGAAAATGCACAATAGGAACTTTTAGTGTTCCCTGTAATCACTGTGTGCAGGGAGGCAGCCTCAGTTATCTGTCAACAGCGTTCCCACAAGGTCACCTACTCACCCTGGAAACATCCCTTTAGGTTTCTAAATGGACACAAAGAGTTTTCTTTGAAAAACCTTTGAAAAAGGTCTCCAAGACCCATAAAGTAATGTAATAAAGTAATAAATAACAGATATAATAGAATAATAAATTTCCTTTAAGAACAATAAGCTACAACATTGCAATTATCATTCAAGCAACAAATGTGTATACATATTTTTATATATATATGTATATTCTCACCAAATGCAGGACTGTCATGCTCCTGATGACTTTCTCCCTGCAAGGCTGTCATCTTTTTATGAGCATCAATCCACCAGGGTTTGTACTTTAAAAGATGTTTAATAGCTTCATCTTCAAAAAAATCGGCTCTAGGGAAAATAGAAAAGAAATAGAAAATAGAAAGAACTTTCATATGCTATTTATTTCAATTCATATTTATGTGGGTACATATTAACATATCCATAGAATACATCTCACTAGGCTCTAGGTTATTTTCCATCTTAGAAATATGTTCTTTGACTTTAAAGCAGAAAATTATTAAAAAAATCCCAATATTCTCCTATCTTTCAGTATTCCTTCCTTACTTCCTCCACCTTTGCTGAGCCACCCAGAAGCCCAGGGAATTAATGAGCTTGCAGCATCACATGAAGCTGAACCAACCTGATTTGTTCTGAATGCAGCTACAGGAAAACACTCCAAAGGCTTCTCAGACAAATCACTTGATTTTATTGGGTAGCTCTCCCACTTAAGACCCAGGGAATTTGTGGGGAGGAAGTTGTGCAGCTGAAGGGTAAAGGTGAAGCAGGGATGGGGATGGACTTCAAGCAAGGACATGCAGCAGCAAGGGGGAAAAAAGAGTTGTACATTAATTCTGGAAGAGAGATCACCTCCATCTCAACACAAAGCCACTGTGGTAAAAATCTCTTTATCAGGATTTATCATAAAGGATTCAAGCTTTAAGCCTCCTCTTACCATCTGAGCTTTTTCTTCAAGCCAAACAATGGTATAAATACTAAGAATTAAAAAAAAAAAAAAAACCACAGGAAATTTCTCAATACCTTCTTAATCACCACACAAAACCTGAACACAGAATGCAATCTGCTTCCCTCTCACACTGACAGATTTTTTGTTGCCTGCCTTCAATGTCAAAGCAACTTAGAGATATCAGCCAGGGTGTATTTTCCTCAAGGCCACCAGAACAGTTGTTTGCCCCAATTTCTACCAGAGCTTCTGTTGTCCTTAGGGAAACAGTTTTTGTTGAAGAAAGGCTGGTATCATCTGTTCTGAAACAACCAAGACACAGCCATTGAACTAAATGGTGTAGCTCTACCAGGCCAGAACACAGAGTCTAAAATTGAAACTTGAGATTACTGCAATTTGCATTGCATTAGAGGTTAGGAACTACTTCAGTTCTAGTCAAATGCAGTTCAAGAAAGCTCTTCTATTTTTCGTACGTTACAGGAAGACATGAGGCTGCCTCTGAAAACACTCAATTGTGGAAAAATTCCGAAGTTACCTTCTAAAACAATTCAAAATGAGTTAAGCCTTCCTGTCCCCACAAAACACACTACAGTACTAATTTTCCCTACTGGGGACTACTTTCTTCTCCCACCCAATTCATCTTGCAGGAATCAATCTATATTAATAAAATCTCATGGCTTTCATTTATTTTACTTATCTGAACTTAACTTGACCTGAAATACTCCAACCTGAAAGGTACAAAGAATCATTTTCACCTCACTACATGGAATGAAGCAAAGTCTTGGTTTGGACATTTTCCTCATTCTGCTGTAAAACCAATTTCATGTGATAAAGGCAAAAAACAAAGTGGCCAAGACAAAATTTCATAACTTCAAAACTCAAATTCCCTCCCTCCTAGACAAGTGTGGCTTATTAATCCTTCTTTCACAAGGTGAAAAGGTTCTAACTTTGTCAACCCAAAATGCCAGCAGAGAGTGGCTGCTCAGCTGCTGAAGAATGAAACAAAGCTCTGCAACAGCTGACAGCAACCCCTCTTAAACACAGACTTCAGCACTAATTAAACAGTTGAGTAATCCCAAAACAGTGCCAGTGTCATACTAAGAATACCCACTAAGGCCTGCTCTGATGAGACAAAACCAGACCAAAAGTAAAGTTGTTCTTTCCAAAAGTGATCTAAAATCCAATCATTTGTGAAAAGGGAATGTGTTTCAGAGGTACCTGGCCAGGTGAAGTCTATCAGTACTCACAGGTAATGATCAGGCTCAAACTTGGCAGCCTCAGCTGCCAAACGTTTCCTCCTACGTTCCTCTGCAGGAGTCTGGTCTGGATCCTTAATGTCAATAACATCACTGAGCTCATCCTGCAAATGAGAACAAAATTATAGGACCAAGCCACTGGTATAGCACACATGATTTATTCAGGAAGAATTTAAAAAGGATGCCTATCAGCATTGCACTGAAATCCCTAGAAAAAGCTTCAACCTCCCTTTCAATTCTTCCAAACTCACTGCTCAAATAAAACATCAAAATTCCAAGGAAAGGCAATTATTTGAAGCTCCTTAGAACTCATTCTATTATCATGAGGCCATTTTATCATAAGGCAAGGAGGTTATTTTGCATTATGATAAATTTGCAATGTTAAACAAAAGCACACAACCCCAACAAAGACAAGATAAGAATCACACACCATTCTTGAGACTTTTGAGAATACTCTCACTCTCTGAAGTGGCTGTACATTAGTTAATAGGAAATTCCAGTGCCCTTTTAAACATCATTTAGTAGTTATTTCCCATCCCATTAATGCTGAGGGGAAATGTATTTCTTCATAAATTTCATGGTAATAAAGCAGTATGTATGTCCAAAGAGAATGTAAACACTTTCTCCATAAACAGCAATCGTGCTCCAAGACCTGTGAATACTACAGTTCATACAATAGCAAGTTAGAGTTACATAACTGAGTTACATTTTCCAAAGTGCAACTTAACTTGCACAACTTTCAAAAGCTGTTGTCTTGTGAGCCAGGAAGCCTACACAGCAAGTTACCCAGAACTTCTAGGACAGGAGAAGACAAAATGCATCTACCTGCAGCCTCTGGAACACCCCTGAACGCAAATTCCCAAATCCATAGGGGTGCTGCAGGGGTGGAGTGCTTTCTTCATAAGGAATCTGTTCCATTTCCCAGTCAAATTCTTCTTCATTCTCCTCAGACAGCTCAGCAGAGGCAGCTGTATCTATGGCATGGTCAGAAAAAAGAAAATTATTACATAGCAAAATACATATTACTTACTTGAAAGGTTAATTGTGCTACTGGTGTTTGCCCTTCTCATTTTACTGCATCTTTAAAGAAATCTCTCTCAACACTGGGTCATACAGATCTATGACCCACAGGTTCTCCTTCAAACTCCCCAACTTCCAAAAAATGAACACCAGGAACACTAAATTTTAAATAAACTCCCTCAAATTGAAATACCTGTTCCACTGAATTCAACAAGATCAGCATTTGATGCTAGGAGAACCCTGACAACCTAAGGGATGTTATCAATAATTTAAGGCTGATATTTCAAAATCAAACAGAGACAGCCAAACATTTTTGTCTGTTAAATACTAATGCTAAGCAAGCCATGCACTAGAACCTGTAGTTTTTATTAGCTTCTCACTTGAGCTAATAGTCCAGTTGCAGTTTGTAGAAAGCAGAAAATTCAACTGTGTGTGTGATCTACAGCCACTAGAGGGGTATAAAGACCTACAGAGCATTAGCATATTTTAAAAGCACTTTTTAAGCACATTTTGGAAAAATCTAAATGTAACTAAACCTATAAAGTTGACATGACTACCATCTGCAACATATTTATTTCTACTCTAATCCATACTTTAATTTATTCATACGCATTCTTGGACCAGCCATTAACAAAAATATTCTATTTTTCTACATGTAACACTCTATAGATCTATAACTGATTACACACATGTATCACCTTGTATAACAAGATTGATTTTGTCATACCTATCTCTTCTACCAAAGGTTTTGCTGATCTTGATTTCTTTGGTGCTAAAAGAGATGTCAGCATGTCCAGCCCTTCAAAATATTGGCCAGGAACCTCCTTGGGCAACTGAATTGTAAAAGTACCTTAAAAGAAAGTAGGAATATCATTATTGCATTAAAATATCTGCATTTTTGCTCTAATGAGAAAGGCTCAGAGGAAGTAGGACACATGCAGGTAGCATTTTATTTTGCATTGATCCCTGTGCATGTTTTTAACCTTATTTCATAACAATCCAGGATTTTAATGATAAAACATGAAAGAGAATATTTAACTACTTGGAGTCTCCTGTCTTACATTGTAAAAACACAAACCAACAGAGTAAAGCAAGTTTTATTTAATTTTTAATCCTTCCACCATACAATCCACAGAAGCTACATTCACCAATCTGATTACTGTCTTGGTCATGTAATAAAGGTCCTGCAGGCAACCAATTCACTGTTTTATTGGTAATTTTTGGTTTTAAAGTATAAACTACTGGAAATAGGAACATTTTTTATGACACAGATATCAATAACATCAACCAATACCTTCGTCTGTATTATAAGATGCTTTTTCTCTGCCATCCTCTACAATTCTTCCAGGAAGTGTCAATCTGCAGGCAAAAAAAATGAGATACTTCAGTGAAAGCCTGACTAATTCTGCAAGTTAATGTCTCAGCCTATAAAAATGTAAGGCACATTCCAAAAGCACCACAAAGGACTAAACTACATGACTCCTCTTCACAGAAATGGAATCCATGCAGTTCAATCCCACTGGATTCCTCCCAGGAAAAGACACACTCTGCAAAATTCACATCCAGAGAGTTGTCTGGCCATTTACAATTACAAAGCCATTATACAGTAAATTTAGAAAAGTATTTCTTTCAACTCCTTTTAACATGATTTAATGCCTAGGAACAAAGAGGCCAAATCCAAAAAAACCAAATCTTTGCATGAACTGAGCTGTCTGTAGTCAAGAGAATAAAAGCTGCAGATGAAGAACATTCTGAAGGGACCAAAATTAAGTTAATTTGCTACTACAAAGATCAATTTTTGAAAAAATTTTCCACTACTTGCCTGAGAAAGTATGGCTTAGCATAAAATTTGAAATCTTCCCCTTCAAAATAAATGTCAAACTCTGAAGCTCTGGCATAAGGAACTCTGATTTTTACTGTAAGAAAATCTGGATCCTGGGTCAGTTCAAAAGCTGGAGTTATCATGATGAATCCAGGAGGGAAAGCAAACACTGGTTGTGTGGCCCTATAGAAACAGGAAAAGGAAAAAAAAATTATTGTAGCTTCTGGTTTATGAGAGAGTGGTCTCTTCAAAATTCTGTAAGAACATTTCAGATTCCCACATAATTATCCTCCATGTGCTCAAGAAGAAAACACTGATGACAACAGCAACAACATCAAAGTGTTTTCAGAAACATGAAGGTAGCACTTCTCGGTGCCTTAATGAGACTGAGTGTAGAACTGGAGTACAGGAAAGCACCTGTTACATTCCATGTAAAAACCACACCAAAATTCAGTCCTAAAACTTTTCATAACTGTTATTTAAAATTTCACACATAGCAGACCTTTGACCTTTGTATTTCTCTAGGGAACTGAACACAAACCACTATTAAAAATCCTGAAAACAAGTAATATTTCCAAAAAATAGAGCTGTGTTTTACCATTCACACTTATATTAGCCAGAATATGAGCAACAGATTCAAGGAGAGTTTAAGTAACATCCCTCAGAACCATTTGTATGTATATACACTGGCATGTGTACATATTAAGCACAAGAAAAGGAATTTATAGATTACTATTTGCCTAATATACAACTGTCTGACCTTTCAATAGCTTCTCATCTCAGGTTCAATTTAGAATCCACTTATGGATTGTTTGGGGCTTGTTTTGTTTTGTTAGTTTTGGAAGGTGTGTTTATGAAAGGTCACAGTCAGAAAATTAGCTTTTTAAACCAAAAATATTTTAACAAATGAAACCAGAATAGAAGTATTATTTAGGAAAGAACTACTTTTCACTCACTTTCATGTCTCTTTACTAAGCATATCTCCCCATTCTGGCAATTTAGTGAAGAGTCAGAAATCATGAATCATTAACAAGGCTAAATTAACAATCACCCTTTTTCTCATTTGGGTAATCAGAATTGTTTAGCATATATGCAAAATCCTAAAACTTCCCAGATCACATGATTCCAGGGGTAACATTCCCACCCATTCCAGGCTGAGAAGCTGCCAGGTGTTTTATGGAATTTATCTCAATAGAAAACAGCTGGCTTGTAGAACACCTGCACCTGTACACCTGATGCACGTCCCTGTGGATTTTCTTCTTCTCTCAATACCACAAGCACGGCTAAGAGATACTAAAACCCCAACAGCTCATTTGGACTCTTCAGGGGTTTATATTTTGCCCAGTCAGAGGTTCATAAATAAATAGCAGCCCCAAAAACAGGCCCAGCTCTCCCTGTCCCGCGTTCCTGCTGCACTTAGAGCATTCCTGGCCCAAATTCATCACCCCAAATCCCTGCTGGGATGGTCCTAAACAAATCCCTGGTATCTCACAGCTGAGAAACTACATTCAAAGAGCAGGTATCCCAAATAATCACACTTCCCAGCCTGTCCTGTGCATTAGCGAGAGGCAGAGGGACTGGCAGGGACAGGGATAATGCATGAGAGGCTCGGTGTTAAAATACAGAATCGCTGGGGTCGGGGAGGCTCGGTGTTAAAATACACAATTGCTGGGGTTGAGAGGCTCGGTGTTAAAACAAATAATTGTTGAGGCTGGGGAGGGCCTGGGGAGCCCTTTTTGTGTTTAACTTCACGGCCACTGCTCCTCGTCCTGTGGCTGGGCACCCCTGAGCAGAGTCTGGTCCCGTCCTCTGACACGTGGCGATATTTACGGACATTAATGAGAACCCCTCTGAGTTTTCTCTTCTCTAGCCTAACCAGGCCCAGCTCCCGCAGTTTCTCCTCATCAGAGAGCTGCTCCAGACCCCTCCTCACCCCTGTTCCCTCCGCTGGACCCTCTCCTTGTCTTTCCTGCATTGAGCAGCCTAGAACTGGACACAACCTCCCGCCGGTGCCGCCACACCGGGCCATGCTCCGACCTGCGGCCGTACCCTCCCTTAGCCACCCATCAGCGGGCCGGGCAAGGGCACAGAGCCCTCGGGGAAGGCAGCTGCCAGCGGGAGAATAGCAGGAGAATCCCGGGAATAGCGCCGGGAAGAGTCCCGGCCATGCCCGCCCGCGTCACTCACTCAGCCCCACGCCGCTGCCGCCGCCGCTTCCCGCGCCCGCCCGCATCGGGGCGGAGCCGCGCATGCGCGCTCGGCAGGCCCCCCCCCCCCCTCCTTCCCTCATGGCCGCCCCTCAGCGCCTCCCGGCCCGCCCGCGTCCTGCGGGCCCTGCCCCACTGCTCCGCGTTTATGTTTCTGCTCCTTTGCCTGAAACGCGCAGCTGTTCAAGGATCCGATGTGAATTCTTGCTGCCCGTAAATTTGGTGAAGTTTCCTGGTGTTTGCAAGAGTTGTTGGAAAGAGGGTGATTAACAGTCAGTAAGGATGTGGGCAGTGTGACTGTGTGAAGCTGGGTCGTGTAGGGTGAAAATCATCATCTGTCATCTGGATAAAGGAAAAGAGTGAATTCTTACCTGCGATTGCATAAAGCATCTTGCACAGACTGAGCGTATTTTATTTCAGCAGCTGCTTTTCATAAAGCAGTGTGGAAATTGAATTTGAGTGTGTTGGGGAGATGGGTTTGTTTCTTTTCTGTGAAACCACTGGTTAATCCAGTGCTAATTCCTGTGAACAAATGTGCTATTTCTGTTATGTTTAACACTCATCTGTTTTTTCCTTTGCAGCAGATAAGGTAGAAGATGAGTAAACAGGAGAGTGACCCCACGAGCACTGTCAGAACAGGAATTCCCAATTACTTAAGGCTCTTCTAAGCTCCTGGATTAATGCAAACCTTGACAGGGTGAACGGGGGACAGATCCTGATGAATCAAAACAAATACAGCGTGAAGAAGATCCGAGAGCAGAAAAGCTGGTTTCAAAGCTGTAATTTATTAAATATATGACCTTATGTAGAATTAATCTAATTTTTTTACCTTTGGCCCATGAGAGGTATTCTGGTTCTAGATTTTCTCTACATCTTAAAATGCTACTGTCTTCCTCTTGCTGCTTTCTCTGAAATGCATTAAAATATTTTTCCTGGAGGGAAAAAGCATAATTCTGTAACCTCTCCTAATAAAGTTTTCTTTAAAAAATACAGTAAGTAGACAAACAATCTTCCAGGCTAAAAACCCACTGAATATGACATCTCCTTCTGCAAAAACTTCTTTACTCTTATGCTGCACTGAACCAGCAGTTCAAGTACTGCACAACAATTAAATCATTTGCTTCAAAATAGATAGTTCTCCCCACTGATTTAAAATTGATGGATGGTTTTAATATTCAGTCTAAACTTCCTTGTGTCCCGGTTTTTCATGTGCAGAAATTGAAGATATGTGGCATATAAAAAGCTTTTTTTCATGTTAAGAAGTTAATGATATCTAATTTCAGATGCTGATTTGTTTTGGACCAAGGCCTCAGTCGTGTCCTCAGAAATTTTTGATGCATTTCCAGAGAACTTCAGCACTAATTAACTTTTGGCCCTTACCAAGTAATCTGTAATAAGGATATTAGACAGGAAGCTGGATTATGAACCAGTAGGCATCATCTTCTCTGGGTAAATTCAAATTTGCAGGACAAGCCTGTGAAAGATAAAGAAGTTTCATCTGAGAATTTATTCTTGTCTGACACTTTCCAAGACTGCCTCAATTATTTTTTTAGAGCCTAAGAACTCCCAGCTTTCTTTCTCTTTTTTTTTTTTTTTTGTGCTAATACTTTCCTTGTAAAAGAACTATTTATATATTGATTTTTGTGAAGAAAGTGGTGCATTAGCCATTCTGCTTTTCCATCCAAATAAAGGATGAAGTAGCATCTCTAAGGAATGTGTACTGCTTTCTTCTGTAAAATACATACTGAATTTTTTTAGAACTGTAATAAAGTTTTATTTGGAAATGTATAAAGACTACATCTTCTAGTGCATCTTTCTGGTGAAGGGAATTTGGCTAGTATATATTTAATGGAGCACAGAAGAATTAAAATGCATTCTCTTCAATGTTTTGGGCAAGTAATTAGGACAACTTGCTGTTTGGTCGAGAAATAGAAACATGAAGCTTTGCAATTGATAAGGACAATTGGCTCTACATCTCTGATAATGTGTTAATCTGGCAACCTTGGAAATGGTAATCCAAAACAAAATTACTAAAAGGGCTTAATTGACACAGACAGAGAAGAAAGTGATTGTATTGATGATAGAAAAATCACACGTTTTAACAGCTCCAGGATTTCAGTACCACTGGTACTCTTTTTCATTAAAGAGTAAAAAGTATAAGGTTTGGTAGGGTTTTATTACAGTGCATATATTCTCGGGAAAGAGCATATGTTTATGCATTGTGGTTTTTCTGTAGTTTCTCATTTAGTATTGCTATTTTCTCTTAGCATCAAGTAATTTACATTTTCTTATCTGGCCACAATCCGAGTTGGATGAAACTCTTGAAACAGTAGTTACTCTTCACATTTGGGCTGATGCTAAGGCAAAGCATATTTTGGGATCCCACTGGTGAGGGCATGTGGTGTGAGCAGTGTAAAATGGACAGGCTGTACATTTGCACTGCCGAGTGGATACCAGTGTCACTTCCAGTGGCTCCATGAGGTTCCTCCAGTATGGAACTCGCGAGGCTCCACTTTCCCTTCTCTGCCCTCTCCAACCTTGGTGTCTCCACTGTTTGCACAGCTTTTACTCCAGCTCCATGGGGCAGCAAGAATCCTTGTATTTCTGTCGTTCTGTACATTTCAAGGTCGTAAATCAGATTATGACCCCAAGCAGTAAATTTCACTCCTGTGAAATTCGATGTTGTGATTTCTGCTGATGTTCCACAGCAGACTGCCTAGGATGGGTCACACGGGGACAAAGCCACCTACAAGCGAGTGGGCGCCTTGTTCCTTCTCAGTTGTACACGTATTGCACTTTATCGTTTACCTGCCCTCGATGCAGATGGAACGAGGAGTGCGTATCGTCTGCAGGTGATAAACTGCGGCCGCAAGGCGGAGGGAGGCTCGGTTTCCTGTCAGCACAGGCAGAGCAAACGCGCTGTCGAGACGAGCTTCCCCCTTTTCTGCAGATCACCTCGCTGCACCCACTCACTCTCTGCCAGCACTGCCCACCCACGAAACCAAATCTCCCTGGGAGCGGCCGCGCTCCGTGCGTGGTGCTGTTCGCTTCGTTATGAACACCCAGCCCGTGCCGGGGCGCGCTGTTCCAGCCCGGCCGGGCGCTGCCGGGGCGGGCAGTACTCCAGGCAGTACGGTAGGCGCGGCCCGGCCCGCCCCGCCCCGCTCGGCCCGGGCTGTGCGGCCACGTCCCCGCTCGGGCCGGGCTGCGGCGATGCGGCCGGCGGGACGCGGCCGTGCTGCGCTGCTGGCCCGGCCGTGCCGCCGTGCGCTGCCGGCCATGCGGCCGTGCTGACCCGGCCATGCGGCGGCCCTGCAAGGTAGCGGCGGCCCTGCTGTGCCTGGCCGTGCTGCTGCTGCTCTATCTGCTGGCGGGCAGCGCGGCCCCGCCGCCCGCACCGCCCTCCGCGCCCGCCCGCCGCCCGCCGCGCCTCGGCCGGAGCCCCCCGAGGAGGAGCCCCGGGGGCAGCGCCAGCGCCAGGTAAAGGGGTTGGCTCCATCGCCCGGCCCCTGCCCTCGGGAATCCCCTGCCCTCGGGAATCCCGTGCCCTCGGGCATCCCCCGCCCGCCGTGCCCATGCCAGCCCCACGCGTGACCCGCGGCTCCCCGGGGCGGTGTCGCTTTGGTGCCGGTGCGTCCGGCGCTTCTCTCTCCCGAATTTCTTCCCCCGCTCGTGAGCGGTGGTGAAAGACCCCTGTGCAAACTGCTGAGGTTGGCAAGTACAAACTTTTCCCTGCGTGTTTCCCCTGGCAGCGTAGTTGGCAGAGATGCCGGGAAAGGTTTTCGCTGTGCCCGAGCGGGGGGGTTCCCTCCTATTTTCTTGTGAAATAGCGGTTTTTCCATTAGTTCTGGCCTTCTTTCGGGGGCTGACGTGGGCAGTGCGGTGCTCGCTGTCTGGAATGCGGGGCTGTCACCTCGGGAGCTCTGCGGGATTTCCAGGGAAAAGGGAAGGCGGCTCGTCATTGCCCTGTGGTGCCACCGGGCTCCAAACTGCGGAGGCACTGGCAGATTTTAAGCTTTCCAGCTTTTTTGTTTTGAATGTTTTTTATATGTAAATTAATTTAGCAGAACTTTAAAGGTGTTTTAAATCGTGGTGTTTCCTCTCCTAGCACCTTACAGGCAGGGTATTTTTTAAAAAAACTAATTAGTTGAGAAAGGGCAGCTTTCAGTGGGTGGAGGACTTGTTTTCCCCTTTGCATTCCAATTATATTATGGTCAGTGTGACCTCATATATCTAATTAACTTGGTATGTCTTTGTGTCTCTGATTCATGATTTCACAGAGATGTTCTGAATGAAACACTATTCCTGTTTTTTGAGCTCTTACTCCTTAACTTATTAAAGCAGTTGGTTTCTCCCCAGCATTGTTACCCCACTGAATGCAGGAGATGTTTTCTGGGGCTGAGAGTGGGCCACGGACAGAATTCAAATGCCGGTATTAAAGCAGGATTATTTCCACTAGCAACTGTACCTCCTGAAGTCATTTTTCTTTAAGGCATATCTCTGTGATTATCATGGAAATCAAGAAGAACACTGAAGGAGGGAGCCCGGAAAGCCTGGAACTGCCAGAGAGTGTAAACAACCATTCCACTTAATGCGCTTTTCAGTGGCATCTTCATGTTTCACAATTTGACGTTATCTAACTTTTTGATTATTTGTTGACTTTGCAAGGCCTTTCTACAAGGTCTTCAACACAACAGCAAAAAAGAAAAAGGAGGAATTTAGTATTCAAAGTGTGCATTTTCTTCAGAATTTTGTTTGTGGAGCTTGGTGGTTGTTTTTTCCCTTGTCATCCTGCACCACTGGCCCCAGCAGGAGTTTGTGTAACTAAGAAGCACAATTGTCTGTGTCCTGTTCAGCCATTTGCTGAAAGATTCTTTGTTATGTTAGTTACTATTAAGGTTTATTCAGGTGAGGGTATCCATAAAAGAAGAATTTTTGTGGGGAGGGTGTGACATAAGTGGTTCAAGTGGAGGTGATGCTTGCCTGGTTGGAAAGGCATCAGGTGGTGGGATCTGCTAGGCTTAAAAAGCCTGATCCAAGCTAAACTGAAAGCAGTGAAGGGCCTTGAATTTGGATTGCAAGAAACAACCCATGATGATAATTTTAGTTCCTCCTTATGAGCAAAGGCACTTTTTTTTTTTTTAATTTGATGTGAGAGATCCCACCTTATCTAACTGATTCATTCAGGATAATAACAAATTTGATTAGGACTATGTAAGATCTTGTGAGGTGATCACAGTGTACATGCTTGTATGAGACTGCAGAATTGATTAGCAGAACTTTAGTGAAGTTCTGTCTGTGTGAATGTAAAACATTTAAATTCAGTTTTGTCAAGTTGGTTTGTCAGAAGATGCAAGTTTTGGTCTCAGCTCAGAAACAAAGGTGTTACTTAGGGTTTGTGTTTGATTTGTGAGAATCAGCATCTTGCAGGGAAGATGAATTGTATTTTGACTGGGGTTTGTAATATTGGTTTCTGTAGTCACATAATATCAGAAGACACTAGGTTATAGGAAGTGCAAAATTCTTTTAACATAAGCTATACATAAAGCTTAATGTAGGCACATGTCATTGGCTGGCTGGTGCTTCACAAATGTTAGCAATGACATTCACATGTCCTGCTTTGGTCATTAAGTAATATTGACAAATCTAGGTAAGTATCTGGTAAGCTTTGAAAACTTGATTTTTTGTGGTGGTTTTGCTGCTCGTTCCTGTTGGAAGTAGCAAGTTCTATGCCTTCGGTAAGGCTTTTTTATATAAAGAATTTTAACTACGTGCCAAACCCATGTGTGCAAAGTATCAAAAAGAAGGATTGTTTTACATTTGAAGGGCAGATGTGACCATGCTCTCTCTTAAACCAGCGTGGCAAGGCTGGGGAAGTGAACCTTCGCCAGCACTGAAAGTAACTTTTTCAATGCTAAACATCCCTTGCGTGGCAACCCGTCAAGATACTTTTTCTGTCTGTGCAGCCTGTGTGCAGCACATGCAATTTTGGCTTGAGTTTGCTAATAACATGCTGAAACCTCAAGTATTTCATACTTGTTTTATAAAGAACCCACTTTGTAAAAGGAGAGAGAAACCATTCTGGTTTTGAGTGGCTTTTTTCCGTTCCTCTGAGTGGTAGGCAAAGGTTGAAACTTCAACCATTTCTGGATTGACAGCAGCTACAGTCGATTTTTTGCAACTGCTGCAAAGTGAGAAAGGTTGATTTGAAAACATTTGTATTTCAAAGTGTGCAAGAAAATGTGTTTCACATCATGGAGCTGTGGTTGGGATGTTGACTCAGGCAAGGGTGGCTGTCAGGGAAGGAGCCTGTTCAGTGAATCACCAGCTTTGATACAACGCCTAAATCTACCCTTGTTTGTGCTGCAAAAGTAAATGAGATCATAATGGGAAGAAGGTTTCAAAAATTAACAACTGTATTGCATTTTGGAAGTGTCTGCATGCATTATCTTTCAGGAATAAATTTGAAGGCTTGAATAGATTAGCAGGCTCTGTAATGAGGTGGGAACACATTATTTTGAATGGATTTGGATTGATTTAGACAGGTTTTAGGTTAATTAAGTTTGAGACACTTTGGTTGTGACTAATAAGAAAATTACATGTAACCTAAACTTTAAGACCTAGGAATGCACACTGTTGTGCTTGAGCACTCAGGCTGCTCCTGCTGTGTCAGTGCCTTCCTGAAAAAATTGTATTCAGTAAATAAAACACGGGTGAGCAACTGGATGGGAGTTGCTCTGTATTGTTGGAAGGTCTTAGCTGTAAACATTTTATTGTGCTCCATCTCATCGAGTTCAGTCTCCAGCCACTCCATGGGGATGTGTTCTGCAAGTATTTTGTGATGCTTTGTGGAGTGCTTAATCTTAGTTTGTATATTTGTTCTTGTCAAACACATTAAACATTGGGGCCCAGGTCTCTGCATTGCTTTCAATGTGTTTAAACATTTAATTTAGGTTATAAAATCCAACTACAGACTGTTCAAGTTGAACTATAAAGGAGTGAATGTAAATGTTAGGAAGAATTGGCTAATGATGCATTACTCTATGGGTCTATGGGCTTTTTAATGTCTTGGGAGTCTCTTGAGGTGGGAAATTCTTCGAGCTGTAACAGCTGTTCCCATTTACAGGTAGGACAACTTGGCTGTGTCCTGCACATCTTTAAGGGACGTCCTTTCATCCAGCTCTTGTTCCTCCTTGTCCCTTCCATTCTCCTTGCCCTGCATGAGGGGCGTGCATGAACAGGGCAGGGAAGGGGAACTGGGATGTTCTTTGCCATGACCTGTTTGTTTGCCTCTTCTACACCTGCCCCTTCTCAGGCTTCTGGATAATTGATATTTTTCAAAGGCTAAGTTAAAATTGCAGTCAGATGCATCCTGCTGGGGCACTGTTTTATCTCCCATTGAAGCTCACCTTTGTTTTCACTGTCCTCTAAGTTTCTTTATGTACTTACAAAGAAGGTGCAAAATGTTGTGTCCCAAAATTCTTCTGCACCTCATTGCTATTTCTCTCACTGTTTATTGCCCTCAGTGCCCCAGACTATGACTGATGTAGTTGAAGTAGCTCCTTTTTCTGGGATTTTTATTCCAATTCAGGCCACTCCAGGCTCTTGAACCCCTGCACTGTTGGTAATTCCTCACCTTCAACACTCAGCTTTCTCCATGGTGCCTGTGTTGGATGTCTGTTGTTATCCCTACTCCTATGTGCTTTCCAAGCATTCTGCTTTTACCAAGGATTGCTTCTGCTGAGTCTGTCCTTTGGAAGTATTGTCTAATGTACTGGATTTTTCACTGCAGAACAGCTGCATAATCAGAGCTCACCGTGGCTAAAACTGCCCAGGAAAGCTGAGTGCTTTGGTGTGGGGTTTTGAAATGTTGCAATAGAAGTGCAGGGTTTAGTCCCTCTCCCAGTGAATTCCATTGCCAGAAACTACATCAAAGCAGGTCCCAGCCTGTGCATGGCTTGATTTAGAGACTCAATTAAGGGGAAGCATTACACAGATAGGGAGAAGGGGGGAAAGGTGATCTGTGTGAGCAGCTAATGATTCACGTCAATAATTCAGCGATTTTTACACTAATAGGTTGGAAAGTAAATACCACTTCGCATAGATGTAAGATTCTATTATTTATACACTGATGAAACTGGGGATAATTAAGACAAAAGCAGAAGATTTAAAACCCTTAATGAAACGTGTTGCTTTATATAGTCAGTGAAGTGCCAGTGCCTGCTGTTCCTTTACATAGAGGTGGGTTACTCTGAAGGGTAGAATGCTGCTGTTACACAGAACAGCCCTTCAATGTCTGTAAAAAATAATAACGGCTTAAAACTGTCATTTTTCTCTTTATTTAGAACTTCTGTTTGTAGCAATAACTCCAGTGATTAATTGTGTGTGTGTAATTGTGTGTGCTGAGCAGGGCTGGGATTGATGTCCTCTGCTCAGAGCTATGTCCAGAGCAGGCAGTGATCTATGATTTGCATTTTGAACTCTCCACGAATGATTACTGTGCCTGGGATTTAGTTGCTTGGTCAGCTCCATGCCGTGTGATGGAGGCTAAGTGCCATCTGTGTTGGAATGTGGATGCACCATGGTGCAACATTCCTGGAGGATGCAATTTTTACCTCCACACTAAACACAGAACCAAAAGACTGTTTCCAAAAGGTCTTTAACTCCCCAGGAGAAGCTGATTTTTCTGGCTAGCAGGAAGCTTCATTGTGCCTCTTACTGTGTTCCCTATATCTGGATGAAATGTATTTAAAGCCCACACAGGTGGGTGCTAAGTGAAAATCCCACAGTTTGGCCCTTGGAATGTAGTCTGATTCATCTGGGATATGTGACTATATTTGTTTTCAAAAATCTCTATTTTAGCAAAATCTCATGGATTCCATGGGGTGAAATGGAGAGCAGTCCTTTGAAACTCTGCCAGTGCCTTCAGGCCAGGATTAAGGCATGCATCTTTAATAGCAAAATTAATTAACTGTTAGAACAATTTACATATGGATGGAGTGTTTTTTGTTTTTTTTTAAAGTATGGATGTCTTCTTCCAGTCTAGCCATTATGGGCTTGGAAATGAAGGTGCTGGATGCAGTTGTGTGATCTGCATTGTGTTAGAAAGTTGGCTGGGTGGTTGTAACTGTGTTTTGGCTTAGTGACCTCGGGGCTGTCATTTGCACAGAGCAAGGTGGTGTCTGGTTTGAGGTGCTGTGAAATTGGCTTCATCTGCAGTGTCTGTAGTGCAGTGATTTCTGCAAACTCAGAAATGTAGGAATAACAGGAAATAGCCTTTTTCTTTATGCTGTAGTTGGAACACTATTGATCTGGACCATGGACAGAAATTACCATGCTATTTGCTTATTCTATAAATATCTAACCAGAAAAAACCTCCTGATCTCTTGCAAAATGATGAAGAAAAATACAACAACCCTGATGTCTGTTAATGAGGGATTCTCTTCATGTCCACCTCAGTAATTTTTATGTGCCTATCCCTGAATTTTCAGGAAGCCTGCAGAGCAGAAGCATCCAAAGGAGCCCTCATCCTTGCAGTGCATGCATCTGGCAGTGGTGGCATGTGGGGACCGGCTGGAGGAGACTCTGATCATGCTGAAATCAGCAGTTCTCTTCAGCAACAGCAGGCTCTGCTTCCACATCTTTGCCGAGGATTCCCTTAAGCCTGAATTTGAGAAGAAGGTGAGTTTCTTTGTCATTTGGTAAATAAATAAATGAGTTAGTTGTAAGTTGTAAATTTCTGAGAAAAATTACATTGGCATCAACAAGTAGCAGCTGAGCACATTGTTTACTGTACACAATTAAATTCCTTATGAATGCATTTTTTTACAAAAGCTCTATAATGTGTAGTGTCTGATTTCCTCCCACCATGTCTTTCAGTTAAAGGAGTGGCCTTCCTCATATACAAAGAAGTTTGAGTCCAACATTTACCCAATAACCTTCTCAGTAGGAAATGCTCAGGAATGGAAAAAGTTATTCAAACCATGTGCTGCCCAGCGCCTGTTTCTTCCGGTAAGGCACCTGGATTTCTGAGTAGGTTGCTACAGGAAAAGGTTAATTCCACAGAAAGGAAGCTTTGCTGGTGTAATATTAAAACCATTTTTAGGCTGAAACATCTGCTTAAAGATAATTTTAGTCCGTGCTTTAAGACACTGTAAAAAGACAACACAGAAATCCAGCCTGGCTTTTTCCTGGCTAACAAAGGATGTGTGTTTCTGATTTGTCTCTGGTTCCATGAGCCTCTCGGGCTCTCCAGACTCCAGAGAGAGTGAGAGCTCTCTCAGGGCACATCTTTTGGGGTAGATGATGTGTGCCTTCTGTAAATAACATTCTTTACAACATGCCCTCTTTACCCACCATCTTACTTTCCATATGTTAGCCCTTAAACTGATGCTCTCAGCATTCCCGTTTCCTTGAGTTTTACTTATTTTTTCCAAGACTCTTAGAATTGCCCTTAAGGTACTAATTCCAGCGTGTTCTAAGTTGGATTTCATGCAAGAGCTTGGTGTATCCTGGACTTTTCAAGTTCACTGAAAAGTTTTATTATACTCAGTGTCGTAAACTTGGAGAGAAAGGAAGTGTTGATACCAATTTTGCATATCAGAAGTTGAAGGAATGTTTGCATAAAGCAATTTCTGTGGAACCGAGAACATCTATCAAAAATATTTCGTGGGTTGCTGTTGATTGGGGTGACTCCAGTGAAGTGACAAGCTGTTCACATGATCCAGATTTCTTCATCACTGTCTTAGGAGAAGTGTGGGGGGGACAAAGAAATCTTTCCCCTCTCAGATGGAAGCAATCAGGAGACAGCTGCATGTCCAGATACGTAGCCTGTGAATACATATGTGAGAAAATATGTGCTGTCAGCAGTTCTGCTGATCTGCCATTTAGGGGTGGGCTATCAGCAGCACAAAGGCCAGATGGGCTGGAAGTAACTCCAACTGCAGCAGAGATCCTCTCTCCCCTGAGTAAATATTTGTATCACCTGGAAAATAATCCTGAAGCCTTAACTTGTTCCATGCAGAGTGTCAGGGTGTCCTGGGTAAACAGAAATCTCTGTTCTTCTGTGATACTTTCTGTCATTTTGGGAGACTACTCATAGGAATGACTTAACTTTTATTTCTCTTCACTGTTCTGATGACAGAAAGGGGTTAGACATTCGTGCTGATTCCTTCAGGCTGGGCAGTGCTTTTACTGATCCCTTTTTGTCACTCACACGTTGCTGAAGTTCTCCAGTAACTTCTTTTAAGGAATATTAGACTGTTGCACGCTGTGTTAGCAGAATGAGGGGGCAGCTTGCACTGTAGATGTTTGTTTCTCCAGGGGCAGTTACAAAATGCTGTGTGTGGCCAGGCTGGGGTTTATGGCTTTGTGTAGGAGGGGCTGTCCAAGAGGAGCTGCAGCTGACACGGAGTTGATGTGGGTATAATAAACAAGCTGTCGTTGTAGCTGAGGTGGCAAATGTCCTGTGGGACCCTCAAGGTTTGGTGCTCGAGTTCACAGGTTGACACAACTTTGGGCTGTTTCTGGGTAATTCCAGCCATTATTTTCTTTTTTGGTGTTTGATAATTAGGTTCTGATATCCCACTTAAACTGTCAGCACACGGTGGGAACAGAGGGTTCCAAATTTTACTGTTTAGAGAACTAGTTTGACTTTTATTTTTCATAAATACCAGCAGAATATCAATTTGTTTTTTTTTTATCCTTACCCGTACTGAGCATTTTTCCCTGCAGCAGCGTGAAATGTGCCTGGATTTAGGGAGGACCCCAGGAGAGCAGTAGTTATCAGCTGTTTAGCCCTCAGTTGTGCAAATTGTCTTGCTCCTGATAATGCTAAGCCTGAGTGGAATGCGAGTCTTTGATTCACAAGTGCCTCTCCTGCCAAAGAAATCTCCTCTGCAGCACCAGCAGGCGTGTGAAAGTGGACAGGAGGGTCTGAGGAATGTGTTCAGGGAAAATTGGGTAAGAACCTTTCAGTGTTTTTTACCCGGTGATGAAAGTAAAGCTCTGAGATGGGACCCTGCCGTTTGCAGTACTGATCTGTTCTATCCTGGGCAACAGGTTGAAGTTCACATTCCCAACTTGTTGACTCTACCCAGGATGCTAAAATATTAAGGAAGACTGTACAGCATCCTGCATTTTTCAGAGGCATTCTGAGACATCACGTTTGCCACTTAGATGCAGGGATGTAGAATGAGCCTCAGTGTAATCTCACAAGTCAGTCTCTCACTGCATTCTGCTGCAATAAAACCATCCAGGGCATTTGCAGAGACACAGAGAGGAAGATGTAGATCTTTTTATAAGCACAGAATGAAACTTTAACATTAAACCAGGAGGGTAGTGCTCTCAGGAGTCCCTGGGAACTGGTTTGTGCTCCTGACATGGGTGTTAAAGCAGCAGGTGAGGAGCATCCTCTGGTCCCAGGGATGCTGGTCCCTCAGGGCTGGCTGCAGCTGTTTCTGTGCTGCTCTTCTGGAGCTACCAAAACAATCGGCTCAAGTATCCTGAAATGCTTAAGGGATTTTTGGATGATTTTTGGATGAACATTTAGAGCCCTTCTCAAAACACTTAATCTACTTAGGAGCTTTTAAGATAGATTAGCAATATCCCTGTGTTAGAGCTTTCCTCTTGAGGGATGCTCAAGTATCCAGCCCAGTGGGAATAGATGCCAGGGCCTTATCTAGACAAAAGCCTCTGCTGTAACTTGAGTTAATCTCTTACTACAATGAGGTTTAGTAACTCAACTTCGTGGCTCTGTAACTCTAGCATCAAGCTTAGTGATTTGTACCTAATTTTGGATAAAGCTGTGCTGAGGTGCCACATGAGCCCTCACAAGCCCTTAGGTAGTCCAGCTTCACAGTACACCAGCGTGTGTTTACTCAGGAGTGTGTTAATTCTTGCCAACCTTGCTAACACAGGGAGAATCTATGGAGACAGAAGTTGTGAAATCAAATTACAGATAATTGAGTATTTAAGTGAAGTGCCAGGCTAAATATAGCCAGTTCTGTGCAGAACTTTTTGACAGATTTACTAAGAATATTCTATATAGCTGCAAAAAAAAAAAAAGAATCACACTTTTAAGCTGTAAGTGCCTGCAGAGCAAGGGGAAGACAAGCAGAGCAAGCCGTGTTTCTGGCCATCCCTTTCCAAAATCCCAGGCTGTCAGGTGTGTCTGCATGGTTTGTGTGAGCTCAGACCTCCAGACAGAGCCTGGCAAAGCTCCTGCTCCAGGTCACTGCGTGTCACTTTTAACCTGCACTGCAGGTTCCTGCTCTGTGAGAAACTCCTACAGCTGCAGTTGGTGAAATTAAATCCCCCCCTACCCAAGGCACAGCAGGAGAGATGTGAGCAATTCAAACTGACATCTGCAGCTTTTAAAGGAGTCTTAACGCTCAACATGTGAAAGTGGGAAGGGCTTAAAGGAGGTAGCACAGCTCTTTTTTTAGCCAGTTGGGTGTCACTGCAGGGCAACACCTTGGACACAGGAGAAGGAAGAATCTCAGCAGAAAGGAGAGCAATGTGAATCCTGAGAGGAGGAATACAAGGTGGGGTCAGGTGCTGGTGGGCACTGCACAAAGAACTGAAATACCTACTTGAATCTGTAGGAAAATTATTACAGTCCATAGACTTCCACAGATTTAAATTATTTGTGTATTGGAAGCTGCTGAAAGAATGTTTTTTTGCTGAAAGAAGCAGTGTCCAGCAGTGACCACTGTCATTTATGCTTGGGAAGGATGAGGAGGGTCTCTAGGCCCCTGTGAAACTTCCCCCTGAACTGGGGTAAGTTTTTCCTGCTGGAAAATGCCTCAACATTGCCTTTTTACCAGGGCCCCCTTAGACAAAAATCTTACATGGTCTGCAGCGTGCTGTGGATCCACAGGAAAAGTCCAATAGCTTCTGCTCTGCTTGTATTCCAGTGGTACCTCCTATCTCAGACTAAATCTGGGGGTGATTTTTCTTTTTTTAAATGTCTATTGATTTTATGTGACTTCATATAGCAGGTCCCTATGAATCAGGGCTCCTAGGTGCTGCAGAATAATTAATACACAATACCCCAAGATATCCTTAAACTGAAAACCTTTCTTCCTTTCAGACCTTCTTCTATTGATTTACTCTTACAGTAGCTGTCTTTTTTATTGGTTTGGTTTTTTAGTATTGGACTTGAGGATACTTAATATCTGCAAATATTTACTCTGAGTTCTTAGTGTATTATGGAACTATTTTTGTCACTTATTTATTGATACCTCCACATGCTGGTTTATGGGGTTTTTGTGGAAAAATGATATATTGCTATAAACTTCCATCCAGCAGAGAGATCTGAATTGTGTTGAATGTGTTTGCTTAGAATTTGTTGTAAGCATAACTTTTGTTTAAAATGCAGAGACAGTTCCTTCTCCTACTTGCCCTGTTCTGTAGGAAGAACATGTAGTTATCCTGTCAGAAATACAGGTCAGGGATTTGTTAAACTTGACTAAATGTCAGTCTGAATCCCAAAGTGTTCAGTCAGGTGAAAAATCTCATTTAAGTCTTTACTCACGGATTTGGCATCTTAGTGGATTCCTGTTGAGCATGCTTAGAGGTGATATTTCTCACCCACTTGTTGAAAATCCTAATGTTGTTCACTATTTCACGGGTAATCCGCAGTCATAGTGCATTAGAATTTATGTAAAACCCAATTTCTTTGGTAGAATTTCTTGTAACCTGCATAAATAGGAGAGTTTGTAATTAATGTCATTGCAGGTGGATGAGAGAGTGATTGTTGTGTTCCACGTGGTGAAAATCCAAAGCCTTTTGGATTTGCTTTTCAAAGAAAGAGAAGTAAATACGGTTTTTGGCTAGACCAAAGTAAAAAAATCTCAGTCCTTCAGGAAATTTTCGACAATTTTAGTAAATAATGAAGAAGAACAACAAAAATGTGGTTGGAACTGGTGGTCAGCTGTAGGTAACGATCTTTATTACTTGACAAAGACTTGAAACACCAGGTCATTTGTCCCACCGTGGATATTAATGAAGGAGTGTGCAAGGATTTGGGCAGCCACAAGGGGGAACATGGTCAGCAGGAACCACTGCAATCTCCTGGCTCTAATCTGCAGTTTCCACCCTTCTGACCTGACCAGCTTTACTGTGGTTATTCCCATACAGAGTCTGCTAACAGAGCTCAGAGTACAACCTGGTGTGTTTTAATGTGACTTTTCTTTTTAACAGCCAAATTTTTTTCTTCAGAGGGATGTACATATATTGGTGATCAATGGTGTTGTCTTAATTAATCTGAAATCGTTGTATACATTAATTATATATGAAGGTAAATCTAAATATTCTGGTCTCCTGGGTTACCCTTTCTGCCTGTGGAGAACACTGCGTGCTTCACCAGCTAAGATCTTGGAAAGAGCTCTGTAAATATATATTATTTACATTGCATCTCTGAACAGATACTAAGCAGTCCTTGCAGATACTTTTGGGATCTTGGAGAATTGCTGCTTCATAAGAAGGTTAATGCAGCCCCAGTGCTCTGGTAGCTGTTTTATTGTGCAGTTCAAGAAAAAAACCACAGCAAACAACAAGCCAATAATCTGATAACTGTTGTTCCTCTTTGTAATTACATTTAGCTGATAAATCAATAACCTCTTCCAAATTACCAGTTTAAAGTAAAAGTGCCTTTTGCCAATAATCTTTGTGTTTGTTGTCTCTGTGATTTGTTTTTCGCCCCGCTGCTCAAATCCCAAAGGTGATTTTGAAGGACGTGGATTCCCTGCTTTACGTGGACACTGACGTGCTGTTCCTGAGGCCCATCGATGACATCTGGCACCTCCTGAGAGACTTCAACTCCACCCAGCTGGCTGCCATGGCCCCCGAGCACGAGATCCCCAAGATCGGCTGGTACAGCCGCTTCGCCCGTCACCCTTATTACGGCTCCACCGGTGTCAACTCCGGGGTGATGCTGATGAATTTGACACGGATCCGCAGCACTCAGTTCAAGGTGAGAGCAAATGCAGCTGTTGCAGAGGCTCGGGGTTGCTGCGTTTCTCACATCTGCAAGCTCGGTGTAAAATTGCATGAAGTTCGTAAGACAGAGAATCAGAGAAATACAGAAGATGTGGAATTGGATACTAAAAGCTATTGTGAATGTGGTTGTTGAAATAGTGAAACTTCTTCAAGGCTGGAGCAGTGGGAGCTTGCAGCTGGAGCAGTCTGGTAGCAGTGTTAAAAATGGCTTCCCCAACTTCTTACATTTCCATGAAAAGATACATGAAAAAAAAAAACCTCAAAGATCTTCAGTGCAGTCGTTACATTGTTTTTAAAATTGGAAAGCTTGTTGTGAATACCCAGAGAAATTGGTGATTTTTGCATGTGTTGTGAATACTTTTGCATCCTGCTGCAGATAGCTGGTTTAAGTGAGAAGGGCACATATTCATGACAGATCCATGTTGTTGAGCACGTATTCTCTCACCACTGAAACTTTGCTTACCCCAAGTGGTTCCTCAGGCAAGCCAGGAGTTTCCTGCATTGTTACAGGAACAGCTGGGGATAAAAAAAAAAACCCAAACTTTGCACTTACTACCGTAATTCCCAGGGAAGATGATCTTTAGTCTGTAATTTTCCCTGCTTTTATACCTTGATTTTCACCTTGTCCCTGCATTTTCCCACTTGTTCACTTTTTACCCCTCCTGTTACTTGGAATAGGAAGATTGTGAATAGCAGGAGCTGACATCAGAGCTGGCCCCAGGAGACTTTGTTTTCCTGTTTAGATAAACACAGTGAGTTCTGCTGTTACAGCCCTGTCCAAGTCTAACATCTCCTGGCAGATTTGTGTTTTTCACCTGGGTGTCCAACGTGGCTTAGCAGAACTTAGAGATTTGTGTGTGCCCACTCTGAGTCAGATCCACAGCACTGATCATGACATTAATCCCTTGCTTCTGTTTTCCTGCCCTGCAGAACAGCTTGATACCAGGTGGCTTGACTTGGGAGGAAATGTTATATCCATTGTACCAAAAGTACAAAAATTACATCACGTGGGGAGACCAGGATTTGCTAAATATAATTTTTTACTTTAACCCAGGTAAGGAATGATTCTCCGTGTTGTCATTATCTGCATTGAGAAAATATCTTGAGCTTGTTTTTTTTTTTTTTTTTTAACTGCTATTTTTTATTTATAATATGCACAATATTCTGGTATGCAGTTATTGTGTAATTGCATCCTCAAAATATTTCTAACCTATAAAAATGTTTCTGACATTGCTGCAGGTAATGGGGCTTGGACTTGGTTCCACTGAATATGTAAATCTGCTTTCTGGAGATTTGAGAAAATAATGAGGTATAAAATTAATGATGAAGTGAAGGGATTCCCTGCTTCTGGATACAATTAAGACAAAACTGGACTTCCTGGGGTCTTAAGCTCTGGGTTAGTGAGACTGCCTGGGGAGGGAATTGGCCAAGACTGCTGCAGGTGCCTTTTTACAGATGTGAGTTAAAACCACAGAGAGCTCTGTTCCCCAGGCCTGAGGAGCTGCTCCCTTTGCCCATCTCCAAAGACTGCTCTCCCTTTCTGGAGAGCTCTGCTGGAGAGGCCTTAAGGAAAGAAAAGTTCAGAAAGTTTCTCCTGCTTTTCAAGAACCACACGGGAGCAGCTGCAGGCTTCCCAGGAAGCTGGGAAAGGCCAAGGGAAGAATTCAATCTTCAGTGCCCTGCTGGCACCAGCCATGATTCATTGTTCCCCAGGGCCGAGGCAGAAAGGTTGCAGGGACTGGAGTGATTTATGACAAGCAGATTGCAGGCACTGTGTGCACAGAGTTTTTAAAAAATCGCTAGGAGAAGGGGAGTTATGAGCCCTTTTGAGAAATTAGGCTCATCTCTAAATAACCTAGACCTGTGAAATTAATGGATGATGACTCTTTGGAGGGCTGTGGATAAAATACACCACCCCTTATGCTCTGCTGTGTAACAAATTGTCATGGCCTCTGTGACAGCTCCAGCAACAAACACTGGATGTACTTTTCCCATGCTGGCTCCAGGAGGAGTCTGGATTTTTCATAACCCTCACTGCTGTGTGTGCTTCCCCAGTCGTTCCTGTCACTCCAGAAACTCCTTCCCATGGCAGAGGGTGCTGGACAGTGCCACCTGCTGTGTGCTCTCTGGTTTGATTCTTCCACTTTAACTTTCTAAAGGGCTGTCTTGGGTTGTGTTAGGTCCCAGATTTTGTGCTGTCCTGTCTGTTCAGGACCAACAGCAAGGAAGTGTAGTTACCCATGAGGGAAGGAAGTGTCTCTGTCGGGGATACTTGCAACAGATGTAACAGAATATTCCCTGATCATCAGTCCTAGGCTGATTTAATTTGTTCTGACATGTCTCTTCTCCTTCCCTGTGCCCTGCTGACGTGGGCAGAGTGTCTGTACGTGTTCCCCTGCCAGTGGAACTACCGGCCTGACCACTGCATGTACGGCAGCAACTGCAGGGGGGCGGAGGACGAGGGGGTCTCCATCCTGCACGGCAACAGAGGCGTCTACCACGATGACAAGCAGCCCACCTTCAAAGCCCTCTACGAGGTGATCCGGGATGTAAGTGCTGCTCCACAGAGCCCTCCTGGTGTCCCAGGCTCCTGATGTCCCAGGGTGGATTCCTGTTTCACTCAGGTTGCTCTGCCAGCGATCAGGCTGGGTAGTTGTGTTTATGTAAAACCCACCAGATACAAATGAACATGGTTGCTTTGGCCTCTCATGCATTTGAGGTGGTTTAAACATTTCTCCTTCATGTTGTAGTAATCAAAAAGGCTGATAAATTGTTTTTCTGTAATACTGAAGGTAGAAAAAAGATGCTGGAGTGGAGCTTCTCCTGCTGGGGCTGCAGATCTAGTCCATAAGGGAAAACTTGTTTTCCCTGAGCACCTCAAGCCTCCAGGCACATGGAGGGCAGAAGCTTGTCCACGGGCACAGGTGCATGTGTCCATTTGGGATGTTGTGTGTGTACAGCTCTGCTTGCCAAAACTCCTGTTTCCCTACAGTATCCTTACATTAATAAAATTCCTGTCAATGCACACTCTCAGGCAGGCAAGGTGTGAAGTGATGGGGTTGGTGACACTCGGCAGACAAGGGCAAGACATTCCCTCCCTATGGAAGGCTTTCTCTTACTGAAATTTGTAAAATACCCTTTCACAAATAGTGAAAACTAAAAATTCTTTTTTTTTTTTCCCTAGTTTCCATTTGAAGACAATCTCTTCCAGTCCTTGTACTACCCTCTGCAGTCAAAGTTTCTGGATACAGTGCACACTTTATGTGGGAGAATTCCACAAGTCTTTTTGAAGCAAATTGAGAAAACTATGAAGAAGGTGTATGAAAATCGTGTCATTGTGTACTTGGGAGCCAATCACAGATACTAAATGTAGCTCTCTTCTTACACAGAAGTTTTAAGTCCTGTACTCCATTCCATGAAGGATATGAATGAAGAATATGAACTCTTTTACTGAAACTCAGAATTAAAACATTTCTTTTTCCAATTTTCTAATAACCCTTGAAATTACAAAAAGCAGGAAATCCTAGAAGCCTACTCAGATTGTTGCTGAGAACAGCAGGAGAATCCTTTCTTTGTGGACTACAGCTGTGGGCTGCCTCCCCAGTCCCTTACAGCTGAAGCATGTGTTCTCTGGCTTGGTAATGTGAATTGCATTAGGCACAGTCCAAGACTGTTGTCAGTGAACAGCACAAACCCAGGTACTGTTGATCCATTTTCCTCTTTAAGTGCTATTCCCTATACAGTAACAGCAGTGTTCCACTTCCAGACAGTTTTCCATCCCTAGCTTGGGAGTCAGTGCTGACCCTGACTCTCCTCTCCTGCATGGAAATGTATTCTGCCTGGCACTTCCATTTCTGGGATCACAGAACTATAGAATTCTAGAATGGTTTGGGTTGGAAGGGGCCATCGTGGATATCTTGTTCCACAGCCTGCCACAGTACTCCAGCCCTGTCCAGCCTGGCCTTGAACACTTCCAGAGATGGGGAAGTTGAGATCTTTATGCTGGGATCAAAATGAATAGCCTCAAAGTGGAAGAGGATACAAAATGGCTTTGATGTTTATTAAAAATACTTCATTTAGCTTAAATTTCCAAAGTAGGATCATAATCTTGTGATATGCACAAGAGCTTATTTAAATTGCAGTAGCTGAAAGGTGCTTGGGACCATTCCCTGGGGAACTGGAAGTGAGGACACTCCTACAGAGCAGTGATCCAAGAGCAGACTCCCAGAGGGCATTTTCTAGGTGTGAGCCCCAAGGGTGTGTGTAGGAGTGCTTCAAGGAAGCAGCAGATAAAATGATGTTACTTTTCAAGTCTGTTGAGCAGAAAACATCAGCCAGTACTCGGAACTGCTCATTTTTGTATCTAACAGGCAAAGTAGGAGCTGGATGAGCAGGGTGAGATAATGAAGCCTTCCCCTAATGAAAGGAAAACTGGCACAGATGGGATATACTGTACATGTATCATACATTTGTTAGAGACAAACGCTTGGGGACTGTGGATGAGGGAAAGGATATGTTCCCAAAGTTAAAATAGGATTTCTGAGGAATTGCAGTTTTGGATGTTCTCCATCCAGTCAGGACTAATTCAGGGTTTCATAAGAAAACAGACTCCAGGAGTCTCCCTTTTGTCTCAGAAATTTCTCCCTCCTTGTGTGGCAGTTCCTGAGAGGAGGGAAAACACGACCTTGGTGCCATCCCAGGCTGCCAGATAAGAGCCTGTGCACGGGATGCAGTTCCAAGAAGCTTTTCCCAAACCCTGGAGTGTGGGTGTCTGTGACACAGCCTGGCAGAGAGCAGGGCAGCTGAGCGGGGGAGTGGTGGGACAGGGGAACTGCCGGACCTCACAGCATGACAGGAACAGAAACCTTGTTTGCACCTCTGCTGCAAATCACAGTCTGATTAAACAATGTGTTCTGACTCCAGCCCTTATCTGGCAGTGTTAGCCACCTCAGTGCCAATTGACATGTGAAGGGCAGAGGCAGCTTGACTGTTGTGATTGAAAGTCACTTAAACGTGAGCAGAGATGCCTTTCCAACTTGCCTTAGGATTTTCTATTTCAGCTGAAGTTTCTGTTGCCAGTTGAAACGAGTACACTTCTACCTACTGAGAGGTTTGAAATGTAACCCAAATGAGCATTGAAGATTTCAGAACTAGAAGGCAGAGAAAAGAAGGTAAAGCTGCTGATTTAAAAAGTTTAAAATAATGTATGACAGGTAAACCTTTAGGCCAACAGTTCTGAGAGCTTGTATAAAGTATTAGCTTGCTTTTGGTCTTTATTTTCAAGTATCAGGGTAAAGCTGACACAGGTCTGACGAGGCTGGTAGAGCTGCATGCTGGGCAGGCTGAATTCCTGATTTCCATGGTGTCTCCAAGCCACAGAAAGCTGCAGAACAAAGTCTTGCTGCCCAGACAGTTGCAGCCCCAGTGCCGAGGCTCTGGAGGTTCGGAGGCTGTGGTTGTGTAAGCTGTGATTCAGCAGAACCCTGCAACTACAGGCATATTCAAATGAAGGAGTGGAATTCATTCCAAACAAAGGCATTACTGCATATGAACTGATTAGAGATTAAAGCAGTGCTTTTTATGTTCACAGGAGGTGCTACATTTTGTTTAGGAAGAACTGAGTTATGTTCTCAACAGCTATTAAATATATGAAGTATTTGCTTTAACGTGAAGACTCTTGTTAATGTAATATCAGCTGGCAGGAGGAATAGGGGAGGTTCCCCCCTGCTGGGCTTTTTCTGAGGAAAAAAGCAATAATTTGAGCTCTCCAAAGTGTTCTAAAACAATTATGTAACTTGGTTTTTTGTTGTTGTTAGAATTATTAATTTATATTTCACTACAGCTTTCAAAACCTTGTTATATTTTAGTTTTAACAGTAGTTGGTTGTAATATTCATCTTACTTAGAAACGAGTTTTAATTCATTTTGTATTTCATACTTGTGGCTAATTCCATGTTAATTAGCCTTCATTTATCTTAATAATGGGATGTGTAAATACATACAAAGACTTATGTCCTCATTTCCCCTTCCTCTCCTGTGTTTTAGTTATTTCCAATGGTACAATGGATAGAGCTCACCAGCATTTTGCTTACAGGGGAAACTGGAAACTGCTCTGTGTGTGTGTGTGTGCACACCACGAGCATGTGTGTAAAAAATGCCCCTTTTCTCTGTCACTGAATTGCTTGTGGATTTTTCTTTGACAAGTGCCCTGATTGTTACAGCTCCCAAGGAGGCTGAGCAGTGCATTTCTGAGCTGAGGATGATCCTTTGGCTTACAATACAAATAAATGAGATTTTAAGCAAGCTCTGTAATTTTCTAGGTTTCTTTTAAATACAAGATTTTGTGCTGGTCTGGTGGGGATAGAGTTTTGTAGGTATGATGTTACAGTGTGTGTACACAGGGTTTGACAGCAGTGAACACGGATAAATATTCCTCTTTTACAGTTTTACTGTTGTGAAAGAGTCTGATATTGGATTTAAAGAGACAAATGCATTTAACTTCCCACAAAGTGCTCGTGTATCATGCTGCAGCTCCACTTGTGTTATGGTGAGCATAGATCAGAACCTTTCCTCAAAGGAAACTGGAGTTTTATCTTTTACTCTTTACTGTTTCTCTATCATGTTCCTCTCCTTGGAGGTAACTCAGCATTATTTCCCCTCCCTCCTTCTTGTATGCATTTCTTGACACTCTTGCATGGTCACTGCTGTGCTGTCCTTGCTTGTGACATCTCTGTGTGACAGAAACTCCTGGGCTGTCTCTTCAGCCAAATCCTGGTGCTGACACTGTTCCCAGCTGGGTGATGTACTGGGCTCAGCCTCAGCTCTCTGAAGTGAAAATAAGAATAAAACTGTCATTGACATGGATGGGCAAAGGTGGGCCAGCTGTAACACACCAGCCTGTGTGTGTGTGTTCTGGGCAGGCTGGGGGTGTGTGGGGTGTGTCACATACGGTCACACTGCTCTGTGATCCAAGGTTTTTCACTTGCAAATGTGGCCCCAGTCAGTATTCCTGTGGGGAGAAGAGAGATTTCCCAAGCTGGGAATAAGTACAACTAACTGAAAGAAATAAATCTTGACACTTTATCAACTGTCAGAGAATCCTTTCCTCCTCTCCATCAGGTATACTAAAATGTGATGGTAGGAAGTTGTGAGCACCCCTCCAGAGGTGAGATGGGATGGGACAGTCACCAGGATTGTCCCTGCAGAGGCTGGAAACATTCCCCCACTGCTCCTGGGACAAGTGCTTGTCTGTGCTGGGATCAGCCTGCACCTCCTGCTGGGATGAGATAAGGAATTGCTATCTGAGCTTCAAAAGACAGAACAATGTTGGGGAATTTTGCTTTCATTCTGGATCAGAATACAAACCAAACTGTCAACACTTCCTTTGAAATGAAAATGGAGACAAAACACCAAAATGAGAATCAGCATTGAAGATGAACAAAGCATTTTGTTAATGTTTTCTTTTGAGGCTGAATATTTTGATTTGACTTTTCCATTTCTATAAATGTACCTTAGTTGTTGCTGTTACTTTGTGAAAACTACAGTATAGCCCAAAAGTGTGTAAGTATAGTTTTGGTAATTAATACTGAAATAATGACACAGAAATGACACAGCTCTTCATTTTAAAGACCTATTCTTGTTAGAAGCATCTTTTCCTGGATCCTCCTGAAAATGTTAATTCTCTCCTGTGAGGATTTGCACAACAGGTACCTTCTCAGGGTTCACTCCTTCAAGGAGAGATCTTTCCATTCTGCTCAGCGCTTCCAAAGGGCACCAGGGTTCCTCACACCTGAGGCCCAGGTGAGAAAAAGGCTGGTTTTAGTCTGGCTGGTCCCATAGTTTGTGGAGTGATGTCAGGAAGCTCCTGTCCCAGGGATATCCTGGGAGCAAGGTGTGAAATCCAGCTTGGAAAGAAAACTGCACTGGCCAGTTTGCCATGGGCTCTTGGATTAATAGGAGACAATCCCCGGGGACTTGCTGGGGTCAGTGGCTGAGCCAGGTAAAGCCTGGAATGTTTGTCAGTCACATCTGACTGTTCCTTGGTTGCTTTGTATCTCCTATGGGTAATCTTTCAAAAGAAACAACTTGCACAAATACCATTTTTCTCTTTTTTTAAGGCACCGTGTGTGAGCTGTTCTCGTCTTTCGATACTCCCAAGCCTTCCAGGTGTTTTAAAAGCACAATAAAAATTTTTAGTCATTTTCTCAGAGGATAAACATAATTTGTCTCGAGGTGGCTGTGGTATACTTTGAAGAAAAAAAAAACAACTTTCTTTCTCTGGATGATTCAGAGATCCATGATTTTTAGTGTCAAGTTATTGTACCGTATTCAGGTTTCTGCAGCTATAAATTTAAACAAACCAAACAAAATCTCTGTGCTCCTTTTGTAAATCCTTTGATGTGTATCGATGTACAATATTTTCTGAAGACCTAAGTGAGTCTTGAAATATAAGATTGTTTTCATTTTCTTATTGTTCTCACTCGATTCTGCTGCATCTGTCTTGCTTGAATGCTGTATTGAATTGCTACAGATTGTTTCAAAGCACAACAATCAATTTTGGTTCAAACCTGGTGGAAATACTTTACAAATTACTGTCACACATCAGTGAAGGGGAACTGGGTCAGGGATCTCCAGATAACTAATCTAAGCTTCATTACTGAGAGCAGAAGTAGCTGCTGGTCTTACACCACAAATAATTTTAATTATTGATCCACGTCCAGGGATTGGACAGCCTGTAACTCTCAAGTATGTTTTAAAATCTGAAACATAAATCTTAATGGGTTTTGTGTAAGTTTAGTGCAAGAAAAAAACCCACCTGGATTGTGAAACAATTTCTCATTGTTCTTTAGTAAGATGTTTAAACCACCCCATCTTCTCCAACGAGGTGATTATTCCTATTGTTGGGTGTCAGTGAATACTCTACAAGCAGGCTGGGAACTGACACAAAATGAAATCATCCTGTATACGTTTTTATTACAAGGTGTGTCAAATACCTTACAAGGAGTAATTATCATTTATGTTTCATTAATGAACAAGCTGAGCTGTGATTGCCTCACCCGTTTGCCTGAGATCACACAACACACCGATGATGAAACTACCTACAAAATTCTCGCGTTCTACGGTTACATGTAAATGTTTCAGCTTTGAAAATGGAAGGAAAAGGTGATTTGCTGTGAACTGAAATCTTTCCCAGTTAGAGGGGGTGGGCTGGAGCCTCTTATCTGCCCTTGGCTCATGTCTGGACCTTGGCAGGAAGGAGCAACAGGTCTGCCAGGGTCTGCCAGGTGTCCTCAGAGCCAAGTGCTGGCACAGGATGAGCGAGGGGATGATCCCAGGAGCACGGGGAATGTGTGCCAGGCTGGGAGAGGCTGGAGGCGTCTCCTGGAGGAGAGAGACATCCTCATGAGGGGAAGTGGAGGGGGCAGGTACCGATATCTTCACTCTCCTGACCAGTGACAAGATTCGAAGGAATGGCATGAAGCTGTCGGGGAGGTTTGGGTGGGATATAAGGAAAAGATTCGTCCCCCAAGAGGGTGGGGGGGCACTGACCAGGCTCCCCAGGGAATGGTCAAAGACTGCCAGAGCTCCAGGAGCATTCGGACAATGCTCTCAGCGTGGGATTGTTGGGTTGTCTGTGCAGGGCCAGGAGCTGGATCCCTCCAACTGGGGATCTTCTGGAGAATGAAAACACAGGCTTGTCCTTGCACAAACAGGGACTTGGGGTGGGCAGGGGGAGCGCGGCCTCAGCCTGAAAGCGGGGAGGAAAAACAAGAGCTCTCTGAGGGGCCGGAGCGTGAAGGGGGTAAAGCTCCGCGTTCCCTGCCCGAGGATCTGCATGGCGGGGCCGGCATGAGGAGGACAATAACCCGCGGAGGGAAAAGAAGACCAGAGCCGCCCTCGGACCGTCCGTGCCGGCCGCTCGGGAGGACGCTGCGGCCGAGCCTTTCCCGCCGCTTTTCCCGCCCCTCCCTCACGGCCGCCCGGCCCCGCCCCCTCACGCGGGACCCCCGATTAGCCCCGCCCCTGCCGCGGGACCGCCCATTGGCCCCGCCCTGTGGCTCCGCCCCCGGCGGGCGGGGCCGCGGGGCCGCGCACGGGCACGGCGCGGGCGCCATGTTGGAGCGTCGCTGAGCGCGGGGTCTTGCTGTGAGCGCGGCCCGGTCTGCGCGGGACTGGGGCGGGGGAGCCGCGCGGAGCCGCGGGGGAATCGCCCGGGCGGATCATGGACATCGAGAGGCTGCAGGAGGCGCTGAAAGGTGGCGGCGGGGCTGGTGGCGGGGGGTGGGGGAGCGATGTCGCCGCGCTGAGGGCAAGACTGAGGTCCCTCAGACCCTGTGAGGGGAGCGCCCCTCGCTGAGGGCGATGGGTCCCCGCGCTGTGGGGAGGGGGTGCTCGCTGGGGGGGTCCCGCAGAGTGGGGAGAGCCCGGGGGTCGTTGTGGGGAAGTTGAGGGCAGATCCCCCGATCTCCCTACCCAACGACCCTCGGGGCTGCGTGAGGGGGGATCGGTGACTCTCGGGGCTCCCCGGCTGCCGCCCTGGGACTCCCCGGTCTGGCTTCCCCTTCTCCCTCCTTCCTCCCCGCTTTCCGTGCATCCCGGCCCCTTCCCCCGCATCCCGGCCCAGTCCGGACCTGTCCCCTTCTCCCTCCCCAGCCCTCTCTGTTCTGGGCTCAGCTTGAGGAAATCGGCCTCTTTCTGTGCCGTAGCTGCTCAGAAGAAGTTGCAAATCAACTTTTGCTACTCTGGTGCGTGCGGTTTCTCCGCAGGAAAAATAATAAGTGTTTCCCAGGGCTGGGAAGCTGGTGGAGTTCATGGGAACAGCCGGAGCATTGTGAGAGCACGACAGTGTTTGTGTGGGAGCTGTACTGATAGTTGAAGCAAATCGTTAATTATTGTGAATTTTTGTTCTGTCCCGTCTTCTTTTACCATTTTTTTGTGTTGTTCTCACGCCAACAGATTTTGAGAAGAGAGGAAAGAAGGAAGTGTGTCCAATACTGGATCAGTTTCTTTGTCATGTTGCTAAGACTGGAGAGACGATGTAAGTGTGACTGTTTTGGTGGTCCTCAGTTGTGACTTAAAACAATTCTTGCATTTTACGTCGATGAGATTCTGCCAGGATTTTTTTTTTTTTTTTGCTTGTAGGTTGCTTCAGTGAGCTAAATAAGCTTTCCTTAGTTTCCATTTAATTTTGTGTGGATTAATTTAGTTTGCTGGTAGTTTGATCTAACGAGGGGAGACTTCTCCTATAGGCTTTGCTCTGGGGTGTCTGTCAGGTCTTACTGATGATCCTGCTCAGCACAATAAAAAACCTGTTGCTTTTCCAGGATTTTTAAAAGAGATTCAGGTTTTGTAAGTGGCAAGTTCAGCTGCTGTTGCAATGTCTGCTATACACTGTTGTATAACTGTGTTTGCAGTATCTAATTGTGTTATTTACATAAAGATATGAGTGGCTCAGATTATTTCTTTCTGTAACCATCCTGTGGTTGTGCCTGGGCGCTGCTGGTGAAGAGGGGACAATCCGGAGGTGCTTTTACAGACGAGGTGTGTGGGAGCTGCTGTGAGTTGCCGTGGTTTTCCAGGAGGGTTTCCCTTCTGCTGCCCTTTCAGTGCCGGTTCCCGGAGGGTTTCCCGGGAGGTGCGAGGTGGAGGGAGCCGCGCTCCTTCCAGGGATCGCTGCTGGTGACTTCCTCGGGGATCACTATTTGGCAGGAAGGGGAAAGGCTTCCCCGGCTGCGCTGCCGGAGCTGTGCTCACTTTCTGGCGCCCAGGCTGTCTCCTTGTTTTTGAGGCCTAGTGCCAGACTACGGCTCCAGCAGGGGAGATGTGCTTTTACGAGTGTTTTGTGACCAACCAGTGACCGCAGGGGCTTTGTCTGAATTTCTGAAGTCCCTCGAACTTGTAAGAGGTTTTGTAGGTTCTGATGGTTTTCTTTTTTTTTTTTATTTTTGGTAGCTTGCTAGTACTGCTTGGATTAATGGTTTAGAAAGAAAAACAAGTTCTGAAATGTACTTTGCTCTTTGAATAGAAGGCTCATGCTCAGTAGACATACACAGCTGTAATGCTTAATATTTTGGTGTAGTGCTTATTATACAGAAAAAACACACTGCAGTAAGCCCATACTGAAATATGTTTAAAATATTTTTCCCTTTCTGAGATATTTCTTCAGGTTCTTTTTACTGTTTCTGCCACTATCACATATATTCCAAATTTTTAAAAAGTGATTCTATAGGGGCAAGTTCTTGGAAAAATTATTTCCTCCCTGATTTTATTTGCTTTTAGGAAATCTAGATTTCTTTTTTAGTATTTTTATTTTATTTTTACAAGCTTAAACCTGAACTAGGATCTGTCATCTGATATACAGATCCTGCCTTCCATGTTTTCAGGGTTTTCTTTGTGGTTTTTTTTGAGGTCTGTAGCTCTTCTCAGCCTTCTTGAACCTTTCAGTTGCATTAAATTGTTTTTTAAAGGGTGTTGGATGTGAACATCAGAAGTGTTTAATATAATCTGCAGATAGGCATGGAAATAATGTTTTATAATATTAAATTTGCTTCAGATTATTTACCAAAGTCTGTATTTGTCCATCAAACATTCTTGTCTGTTCACTGATGTGTTATGTATCAAAAAATCAGGGAAAAAAAATAGTAAAAATTAAAATCTCCTGAGAATCACTCATATAAAGATTGATAATGTGCTTTTTAAGAACTTAATGTATTTTTAAGCTGGCACAGCTTGACTGTTGTATAAGTATTCTAGAATAGGCAAACCTACCAAATACATGCAAATTTAAAATGGACTAGATAGTCTATTTTCACTTATGTAAAAATAACTTTGTGTAATAGAATCTAAACCAGTAATAAATAGATACTTTGGAATGAGAAGATAAAATACTAGTTTGCAGTGACATTTGTTAGGATTTTTGTAAAGTTCAGAGTATAGATTAAAAAAAACAAGCAGTGAGGATGGTTTAGTCAGGGGTAATTACACCCATGGCTTGCAGACTTGATTATTGAAAAACAATGGATCTTACTCAGTCACAGCCTGTTCCTAATGTAACAAACAAAAAGTACTGAGGCAAGTACTCAGGACAAGTGAAATGTGAAAATCAGGACAAGTGAAATGTGAAATATTTTTGCTTTCAGTTTTTATACTAGGAGAGTTATATGGTCTTCATGGAGGTTCTGTCAGCTTTTTAACTTCATCATGAATACTGACTTTAGAGGATAAACTGCAGTCTGTATCCTGGGGTAAATGCTCTCATCCCCAATACATTTCCAGACACAGTCGCAGCAGATCTTGGTGACTCAGTAAAATTAGTTTGAAAAGGTAGTAATGAAGTAAATTAAAGTGACTTTTTAGGTTCTCCTCAAAGCTTGGTCATGGCAGAAGTAGCTCTCCCAAGAGATGGAAAGCACAGGCTCAGGTAAGGTCACTGAGTACCTCCCTGCCCCCACTTGTTCCAAAGTGCTTATTCATCTGAGGGAGCTGGGAACAGGTAGGTGCAGGTTTAGGTGAGGCTCTGATCTTCCTGGGATTTCTCTGGCAGCAGCCTTGGCCCGTGGGTCACTGTTCCACTTGGGCTGTTAAGCTGCTTCTGCAGCTCCATAGGAACCTGGGGCAGGAGCTTCTCACAGTCCTGACTCTTGTGGACAAGGTTCAGGTCATGGATCCACGTGTTTAGTCCCTGGTAGCTGATACTTCCAACTGCAGTGCAACTGGAGAGGTGGTGAAGGGGAGGAGCAAAGGGTGAGAGGTGGTAAAGCCACCACTGCAGCTGTGATAAGGCTCTTAGTATCTTTATTGTAATTAGAGGTCTTTTTCACTTACAAGGAAGGTGTGGAACAAAAACATTGCTAATTTTGGTTCTGTTATCAGTGTGAGCTTAGTTGTGTTATCGGTGCTGTGCAGTAAAATCCTGATCATACAATGATGTGCATTCATTTCATCTTTTTGAAGCTGAAGTTTTCCTCTTGTGCAAAGTTAACCATTCACTTAATTGCTGGTGAGATTATGGCCTACGTTTACAAAAGCCAGTCTAAACTTCCTATATTAGAGGTGACAGAAGCAAAAGTCTGCTTGGCTCCTTTGAAATATTTTTATTTCTTAACAGTTGCCATGGTAAGACTTAGCCTTAGGTGAAATATAATATAAAGTTTGTTGTTCAACCTTTTTTAAAGTTGTCTTGAATATTAGGAATTTGCTTTTCTTTTCAGAGGAGTAACATACTTCTCAATTAACCTAACTTTTTACTGAGACACTAACATGGAATTTCCTTGGTGAGACCAAGTACAGTCAGGGAAGTTTGTTATAACCTCCTTGTTTCCAGTTTGTAACAGATCAGTGTGACTTGCAACACTGAGGAAAGTGAAGAGAGAGGAAATTTGTTAGTCTCAGTACTGAATTGTATCTGAAAGACCTCTAGAAAGAGGATGAGGTTTTGTGCCCTTTTTTTCATAAGAAATCCACTTATCTATTTTTTCTGAAGTAGAAAGAGCTTTAAGGGATGGGATAGAAATCAGAGCACTGCAGTACTAGAAGTGAAATGTAACAGGGAATTTTTTCTGTTGTTTCTGAAGAATTCTTAATAGATATGATGATCACTTACCAATTGTGATCTTGTGTTCTGTATTTAAAATGTTTTCTCTTACCTCTTAGGAAATTCTCTTGGGTTTAGGGTCACTCTGCCCCTGCAATAGCAAAAATGTTTTAAAACCATTTATTTAGGTACTTCACCAAGAAAATCTAATGTGTTGGACTGGAAAGGAAAACTAGGTTTTTCTAAAGTGGAAAATAAAACTTAGAAAACTAAAGCAATCAAAAATTTTATGTTGTTTTTTATGCATTTCCCCCACTCCTGCCCTGGGGCAGGGAACATATAAAGTGCAATTTTAATGGCTTACTGTAGTGGCAAGTATGATGCAGGAGCTGACTGACAGTGAAGGAATCCAGAAAGTAGTGAAGTACCAAAATCTGGAGCAATACAGTTGATAGGCAGAAGTGATTAATTGTAAAATCCTTCTAGGCCTATGTAGAGAACACTGCCCAGGATGTGATGCAGTTACACCAGTGCTTCCCCTTCGTGCAGCATAAACAGCCATTAAAATACATTCTGGTTTTATTTCTTCCTGTAGTGAAATTCTTTGGGAAGCTCTAAAATGTTAATTTGAGCTTCATCTGAGCCTGAAAACAGAAGTTGTTTCTTTGCCTGTTTCCTTGAGGACCAACATAAGTGGTTTTTTTGCAGAGTTTTCTCGAGTCAAGTTTAATTCATGTGATTGTAGGGTGAATCTGGACATCTGTACTATCATCATAGAATAGTTGGAAGTGACTTCTGGAGGTGATTCACACAGACCCTGTGCTCAAGGGGAGCTACTTCCAAAGTTAAATAAAATTGATTAGGGCTTTGTGCAGCATTTCTGAAAATCTCCAGTCATGGCAATTCCATAGCCTCAGTTTGGCTCCCTGTTCCACAGCTTAACCATGTGCCCTGAGAAGAGCGTTTCCCTTGGAGCATCCTGGGCCCAGTGCCTCTCGCTGGTGACAGTCAGCAGCTGGGTTCCACCAGCAGAGCCTGTGTTCCAGAGGCAGCCGTGCTGCCTTAGCTTCCTGCAGCAGCCTTGTCCAAACCGCGGGCTGCCAGTGCCCAGCCTCCCCCTGCCAGCGCAGGGGTGCCCTGCTGTGGGCTCCGAGCACCCGCCTTTGTGGCTGGGCGTGGCTGGACTTTGCATCCCCGCACCGGGAGCACTGCAGCCCAGCCTGCTGCTGCACTGGGGCTGCAGCTCTGCCAGGGCAGACTGGGCTGCTGTGCCTTGCTCAGGGTGAGATACAGCGTTCTCTGCTCTTCCCTCCTCACAGTCAGTCAGGTGGATCAGGGATGGTTTGCCTTTGGTAAATTACATAACTGTAAATGTAAGTTACATAACTGCAGTTCCACCAAAGATAATAGCAAAAATACTTTTGACCTTTTGATGCTGTTTCATTACCTTATGTAGCTGTGAACTTTTTTCTTGTTACCCTTTTAAGTTTTTTTTTAAATCAGTTTAACTTTTCTATTGGTTTATTACAGCAGTGAAATAGTTTGTCAGCTGCAGGAGAGCTAAGTGAAGATACAGTAGCCATGAACTCCTACAAGAATAAGTTTGCATCTCAGTTTAAGTCTTTTAACTATGTACTCTGAACACTTGTATAATATCCTTTCTCTTGTTACAAATGTATAGGGTTTTTTAGCCATATGTCCTTTGCTGTTCACATGCTTAAATTTAAATATTTTTTTTTCCCTAAAGTATGCTCTCTGCTTTTATTCAACAAGCAGTTAGTTTTCTTGCTTAACATGTGTGTGCTAGCATTTTTTTTTTTTTTTGGAGACTGCTTACTTTCTGGAAATCTTAGTTCCTATTTGGGGAATGTAATTCCTTATGATTTTTTTAAAAACATGAAATAAATTCTCAAGTTTCTGCTGTAATAAGCAGGATCATATTTTTCTGAAAGAAGTTTCTGTGTGCCTTTGATAGTGCAAGAGTCTTCCATTTCCATGTTCTCAGTAAAGCGAGATGTGAGTAAACTTCCTTTCATTGTTGTCCACTGTTATTCCTCACTAGCTCCGTTCCATTCAGCATCTGGATTTACGTCCCACTAATTCCCATCCAGTGACACTGTTTTCTGTTTCATAATCCACTGATGTCTCAAAAGGACAGGGATCTTTGGTCAAAAAGCCTGCTGATGTACCTCTGTCAACACTAATTTAGCTTCCTTGCTCTTTTACCTCTATTATAAATAAACAAAAATTCCAGTATGTGTAAATTGTGTAGCTGTAGTACTTCAGAGCAGTCAGTGGTGATATCGATGAAATTACTTGCTGCTTTGGGAAACACAATGTTGTAGTGTTTTATTTTAAGTGCTGCCACTTCATATCTATTGGGAGTGGGGTTTACAGTGTAAAGGTCAGACTTTAACTGCCATTATAAAATGTGTGTGATGAACTGAGTGTAATAAACATTAGTCTCTCTGTGGAATACACGTGTAAGGAAAGGCAAAAGGCAAACTCTGATTGCAGCACTGAGGTTTTTGGGGTGATTAGACTGTTTTAATCACAAATGTAACTCTTTGCACTTTCAGATTTGCAGTATTAGTGTGGCTTCCTTCCCTGTTGCTATACACAGTTTGTTCTTGTAAGCACATTTCCTGATAATCTTTTTGGCAACTAGTCCATGTCACTTTGCACAGAAAGCCTCCCCACCGTGTATTCTCTGGTAGTTAATGCAGTTGCACGTGTTTCTGATGGTCACTTGTATTCTGTGATCATCCTTCTCCTCAAGCTCTGTTCTCTGCCTTGCTTGATAGGATTTGTTGTCATCCTCAGGGTTTCTCTTGGTTTGTACCTTCAGCTCTCAGTGATGTTGCTGTAGTGGTTGCCTCAATGTGACCTCTGATATTTTCCAGTGGGCCTCAAATCTCTGTTCTGTGGGGACTGTGCTTGGTAGTATTTTATCTGAAGAACTTTCTCAGGCATTTGGTTATTGTTAACTCCATGTTACACTTCTCAGTAGCAGGGATGTTTTTGCATTTTGACTTTGTGATTGGTGAGCCTTGATCTCTCTTCCTGTCTGAAGCTTTTGGAAAGGTTTGTGCCCGATGGCACATGTGGGGAAGGAACAAGGCAATAGTGCACACAGAAGGAGGGATGCAAAGCAGCCTGGTTGGCTTGGGGAAGGTGGATTATCAATCTGTGGATAAACCAGACTGATGCTGCTTTTCCACAAAGCTGATACATGTCTGGCAGGTCTCAGCTTTAGAAATAAACTACTTGAAGACGACAAGATTTCCATGATGGCAATACCTGGTGATGCTAGGCTTGGAAGTGGCAGGGGAGTGTGATGATGCACAAACACCTAATGCCTGTGGATTAGGTCAGTGAGGTAGGGTACACCTTGTCATCACAAGCTCAGCATGTGTCAGCTGAACCGCCTTGTGGAGAAGCCAATTGGATGGCTTTTTTTCCTGCTTTTGGAAGGAATCAGTAGCAAGTGCAATTTCCTTGATCCCAGTAGTACTGCTGGGAGACCTGAGGGAGGCCTCTGGGATTTTGGGACACTGCGTAAGGTGGCAAGCACAGGGAGTCGCTGCAATAGAGACCCAGGAGTAGCTGCACAGGGTGCATTTCCCTAATCTGGTTTCCCAGCTCTATTGCTTGATACAGTAAACACCTGATCATATTATCTCAGTGTGGCCTGCAGCTTCTCTGAGGTGATAACAGTGACAGTTACACTTACCAGAGGAGCTGCAGCTTTTCTTGTGTGGATTTGGTTATTCTGGGCAAACTGGTGATGCCTGAGGCAACATTGGTGTCCTGTATTGCTTTCTACTCTGCTATAAGGAAGTTAATTTTTGAATGAACAATGTTGTAGTCTTGTACTTTTTTGTTCTGTGTCATTTTTTTACTTTAAAATAAAAGCAAACGAAGGGTACTTGAGTTTGGTTTTAGATAACTATATTCACAAATGTACTTCCTAGAAAATTTTGGACTCAAATTTTTTTTCTGTTCTGTGGGACAGCTGTATTCTGTTAGTCAGCTGAATATTTATCAGCAGAGATCAGAATTAGTCCCTTGATGATTACAGATAGTGCTTTAATGTCTTCTTCAGCTGCCTGTTTCCATAACTAAGTCTTAATCTTTGTTGTTCCTGGCAAGAGCTGTAGTAATTTGCAAGCAGCAGAGGTGAACACTCACACTACTGAAGTAGATGTAGTTCTAATGTCTGACAGTTTCCCTGGTTCTGGAATGAGCTCATTGTGCTCCCAAGGAGAGTAAAGACTGGATTTAGGCTGACAACAATCAGCGAGTGAAAATGGAAAAACACCTCCTGTGCTTGTGGGAAATACCAGTTTTTCCTCCTTTGAACTCTTCGATATATTTTTAATTAAAGTGAAAGGTAACATGAGGTAAAATCCTACTGAAGATAAAATGTGAGAGTGTTTAATTTCACATGAGTTATCAGGTGAAAGGGAACAGGACACTCCCCCAGAGGATGAGTGCTTTGCCAGTGTTTTCCTAACAGGAGCACACTCTGCAGCAAGGCACAGTGTTCCAGGAAATTCACCCTACCTGGAGCACCTCAACTTTGAAAATTTATTGCTCATTTAGAAACACTCATAAAGGATCTAGCACTTACTTAAGGCTTTGATTTTATTTTAGATTGAGGTGTTTGTCTGCTTGCCAGAAGCATGTGAGAAGCCAGTCTCCATTGGTGTACAGGGGATTTTACTGTGTAAATCTGTTGTCATTGTTTGGAATTTCCCGTGTTTATCTGCACTGTGTGAATGGTGAAAATAGCAGCAGTGTGCAAAATCATGACACTAAAATGTATCAAAATACTGTTAAAATAAAGCACGGAAAATAGGAAAATAAGTTTAAAATACAAA
Organism: Sturnus vulgaris; assembly: GCF_052056855.1. Lineage (NCBI taxonomy): Eukaryota > Metazoa > Chordata > Aves > Passeriformes > Sturnidae > Sturnus > Sturnus vulgaris. Next base: position 3,401,171 of record NC_142253.1, on the reverse strand, counting down.
GACTCTTTGACACAAGAGTGGAATTAGGTGACATAAGTTCTTTTGCCTCATAAATGGCTGCTGCTGCTTAAAGAAGTGGCTCAGCTCCCTGCTAGTCACGTCACACATCTTACTCTGCCTTATCTGCAGCATTAATTTTGTGGTTAGATCAGTGATCTGCCTCACCTCCCTGTGTGTGGGATCAGAGGAATGTGTGGGAGCAGCAGAGCAGGCTTGCCCCTTTTGGTGTAGACCAAGGACAAGGTTAAGTGCATGATGGGCCAGCACCCTCCTGCTCTGCACTGGGGTGGGATCCCTGTGGGAGCCTCAGCATGGCTCATCTCCCTGTTAGTGGGAGTTGAGTGCTGCAGCTTTTTCTCCCAGAAATTTTCAGAGGTATTTTCTGAAAAAATTGATAGCACACCTGTTTAAGAAGCAATCTGTTTATATCATAAATAATTAAGTAGTAATTCCTGTACAAAAGCTAACAAGTCAAATGGCAACAGGTTTGGGTTTTTTCATTTCCTGATCTGAAAATTCTGAGAATTGTGTTTTACAGGCAGTTCTTAAAGTTTTTAGCTTGTGTGTAAAGTTTTTACCTTGTTTTAGCCACTGAATAGATCTCAAGTTTGGATGCTGGATAAGGTAAGGATTGATACAAAACCGTGGCAGAAAAGGTGGAGGGAGCAGGAGCAGAACAGAGCTACCCAGGGGAAGAGCTGAGCATGGCCTTGGTCTCTCCTGCCACAGGCCTGCAGTCCCTGTGCAGCTGCAGCTGCCTTGGCTGCTGGAGAGGATCCCTGGGTGCTGCTGAGCAGGGGGACAGGACAGGGGGACAGGACAGGCAGTTCCAGGCAGGCTCCCAGCGCTGCCTCCCCACCAGGCTGGGGCTCCTCGTGCCTGGCATGAGTTCTGTGCTCCCTGGTGGCACATGCCTTGGATTTGAGCAGGCATATTCCAGCTAGTCCTCAATATTCCTGTTGGATACATCTTGCATGGAGGCTATGGAAGAGCATGCTGCCTTGCCAGGGTTTTGCATTGGGTGTGTGATTGCTGAGTGCATTTCATTTTCTCTGCCTTTTCACTTTACAAATAGTTCTGGAAATCCCATTGATAGACCAGAATAGAAAAGGAATTAACTTGTTTTGGATGAACCTTCAATTTTGCCTTCAACGGCCTGGAGAAATTACTGTGTCTTGGGAGTATATCTTCATCTCCTAGGAGCTCTAGAACAGGGCACAAAAGAACAAAACAGTTACTAAACCTGTCAAGTTACTACAAAACACCTGTTTCCTACTAGCAGGTCTCTGTGGGAGTGTCATGTAAGTCAGCAAAAACTGGGGGAGCCAAGGTGGTACCAGTGACTCACATGTCTTGTTCCATGTTGTGTGACTCCCTCAGACATTGTGCTCTGGTTCTTTCCGTGTGTGTTCTGATGACATTGCCCTTAAAATCAGTTTAGCTGGATATAAAGTGTTGCATCTTAAATATACTAATTTGGTGGGGGTTTTTTGTTGTTGTTGTTTTTGGTTTTAGTTTTTGTTTGGCATTTTTGTTTAATTTCTGCTTGTCAGAGAGCCAATAGTAGGAGAACTGTGGAGAAGGAAATATTTCCTTTTACTATGTTCTGATATTTATTTTATGGCCTGTTCAATGAACAGAATCAATAGTAGATCTACTTTGGTTTCATTTTATGTTCTGTGTGGTATTCAGCATCTCTCCAAAACAGATGGCATCCTCTTAAAATTTAAATCAAGTAATTTTGTAATGAACTTAAACACTGTGAAATCTGAAGACAGACATCCCACCAGGACTCCTGGGACTCTTCATGTTTTAAGTACATAGCTGGGTCTCTGGAAGCTTAACATCTCTTCAATATAATGTTTTTCTTAATTAAACCTGTAATCTATAAGGCAATTCCAGAAAGATTTATGGAATAATTGCAGTACTTTCATTTCAGGAGTTAGCCTTGTTTCAGGCACTCTGAATTCTTCCCCCACTTCTTCAGTCAATTTTAGGTTTTGTCTTGCTTTGCTTCAATGGGAGCTCACTGAAGTTTGAACCTTAAAAGCTGTAGAGTTTGTCTAAAGTGTATGAGCCATATGCACTGCCTTAGGGTTATGTCTGATGTTTATGACAGTTTTTAAAAAGGGAGATGAGTAAGTCAGTGTAGTTGTCTTCTGCACTCCTGGAGATTTGGCAGCCCAGCCTCCACTTCATGTCCAAGTCGTGTTGGTGAAGGGATGCACTGTTACAGCAAAGCCTTGCAGTGCTAAATGTGTGAGAGGAAACCATGTAATTTGTTCAACATGGATAATTTTCCCTTAAAAATAGGAGGGATTTTCATCTTGGTCAGGTCTTGCCCAAACAACTTCCTTAAATATTTCTGGCTTTTTGCTCTTCTCATTGATACCCTTATATCCCAAAGTGACTATACCAAATGGCAAAAGAATCAAGTATAAAAACTTGTGCAGTGGACAGAAGAAAATATCAGTTAATTCTCTGACACATAATAGTGCAGATATTGAACTGGTCCTCCTCTTCCCCAATAACCATTGTGGAAAGAGAGAAAGCTGCTTTCACAGTTTGTCCAGGACAAGCCTTTTGCATAAGCAGGAGATAAGACAATGGGGGGATGTCTTTTATGCTCTGGGAATGATATGATTAGATTATTTCCATGTAAAATGCAATTTTGTTTGGATATGCATGTTTGGAAGGATGAATCCTATGCAAATGATGTTAGTAGAGTTCCTTGCAAGCAACTTTGTGCTACTAATTCTTTGAAATCAAAGCACTGCATCAGATTGCTTGCCCTGCTTTCAGTCTGAGGTGGCCTGTTCCCTGGTGAAGATGCTGTTCATCAAGTAGAATTGGTGCATTTCTAAACTTGGTTGATGTTGCTTGGCAAATTCTGTTGATCTGTAGTAATGAATTAGTTCCAAGAGCAAATCATGTAATTCAAGTACAGGTGTGAAATAGATTGATTGCTTTTATTAGAGAACAGAGCTATTTAGGATTGTTTTCTTCCATGGCTCTGCCCTGACAATGTTAGAGTCTAAATTAATGTTGTGTCTAAATTAATCTCTCTTTTTTTTATTGTTGTTTATTATTCTTTCCTGTGTGGTGGGGATATTTTTGCTGCTTCATCAGCTCTCAGTGACTCAGTTGCACTGTTCTGACTGTGGAGTTAACCATCCTTCCTTTGTGGCTTTCATCTTAGAGTTTAAGTTTCTTGTCTTCACCTACTAATTTTGGTCCCATTCTGGGGTTTTGTGTAGTTCTTTGTGGGACTTTTTGAAAAAAAACCAAAACTTTATTAGTGATTTTTTTTGCATAGTCTATCATTTAATTAAATCTCTACTTGCTCATTTCATGTCTCTTGTCTTCCCTCACCCTTTCTTAGCCTTTTGTCATGTTGTCTCTAATTATATGTTAATCTTCTCAAAAGTTGCTGATGTTCCTTGTAGGGTTGGCTGTTTGGTCAGGTGCTGTCTGCTTTCCTGATTGACTTTGGAAACACAACTGAGTGTCTTCGAACACTGAAATCTCTTCCATCCATTTTTCTCTTATGTTTCTGATGTTTAAATAAAATTTCAAGGTCAGGAACTGCACTAGGTACAACATCAGGGTGTTAAACATCTTCTCATACCTTAGAAGCACATTATTAGCATGTATAAAATGTTGAAGTAAGGTAGAAAGACTGAATTGTTGGATTCTGTGTGAGCTTTCATGCTCTCATTTGTTTCTTGACTTTTAAATGTGCTTTTTAAAAAACAATTAAATTTTTGAGTTAAACTGCCAGCATTTGTCCTGGGAAAATTTGAACTGGGTGGTGTCTATATGGGTACAAGCTGTACTTCTCAAGTGCTGTGATTGATTGATTCTCTTCAGCCATTCCTTTGACTTTTTTTCTTGTTCAGTGCTTTTTACTTGAAATCAGTTTCTTCCTCTTCAATTTTGTATGCCAGAGCAAATCATTTAGGTTGATAAAAGGCAAGGATGGTGCAGGAGCTGGTGGGAGGGAAGCAGAGGACTTTTAGGATAAGCTGGCATTTCTTCCTCAGTTATTTGGATCATGAGTGGAACTCCAGGCTCATTAGCCCAGGGGAGCTCTTTGGACCAGGTACATTTACACAGGGTGACCCAGATACTGTACTGAAAGGTGCCTTGATGTACAGAAAATGTATATAACTACAAAGCCATCATTCTCTGGAATGAAAATACACTGAACCAAAACATTTTGAGATCAGCTAATTTTTAAGTATTATTTTTGAAAGTGTTGCTTCAGATCATGTAGTGTTCTCAGTAACTTTTTTCTGTGAGTGGCTCTAAAAGCTCTCAAAGTTGCTGATACAAATTCCCAAGCTAGTGTAGTGGACAGGAAGAGCATAGTTTGGAAGAAAAGGCTGATTATGTGCAAGGCGGAGTGGGAAGAATAAGTATTTATAAACAAGCCTGCTCTGGAAAAAGTATGAACAGTATTTTCTCCATGGAATTTCTTCAATTTGTTATTCTTACAGAACTTAAGATGTTTATCAGTTATTTTCCAGTGTATAAAACTTAATGAGCTTGTACATAAAGCAGAGAGTAGAAGAATTTTCTTCTGCTTCTATTTGGCTCTTGATATAACTATAGAAGGTATTGACCAAACTTTTCTCTTGGTTTCGGGTTCTCACATTGTGTAACAAAGCAGAGAAAAGAGAGGTCTTTCTCAGGAAGCTTGTGATACATGTGGAATATTTTTCTTTTCCTAAAAAAATGATATTTGGCACTTGTTTGTCTCTTCTGTTTTCTGTCTTTCTGAGCAGCTAGTCTTTCAGTGAATGGGGATAACTTAAAATTTCTAGAGGTGTAGATAAAGATTGCTTTGATAGCTAGTAGGATATGCAACTTTTAATCTTAATTTTGTATTGCCAAGCAGTTGTACCCATTATTATGAAGGAACTGGTTTTCTCTATGGATGAGACACCCGAGTTTGTAAAGTTCAGCTGATGCCAACTTGTACATGTCATTTTCATAGACTGGTAAAACAGGAAAGGTGACTTGGCTCTTGTGGCACTCACTTTTGATCACTTCAAGTGAAATGGGAACTGAGTAAATCCCTGCAGAAATATTTTTGGGTTTTTTGGTCAGAAATGAGTTCATTATTTTAACAAACTGATGTCAGGAGATGCTCAGGACAGTTGTGTTTATTGTTTGAATTGCAGTTCTGCCTGAGATTGCACCGAGTGTAACAGTGGCCTTTGAGCAGTTCAGCTTTGCTGCTGCTGCAGCCCCAGCAGCAGGGAATCCAACAGTGCTGGAAAAAGCTGTGAATGTGTGAGCAGCAAGGCTGTGCTGAGCCCCTCCTGCTGTGGGTACACAGCTTCTAGCGACAGCTTGTTGGGGTGATTTAAACTGGTGCTGCTCTGTCTGGGTTAGCTGTGGTCACCCTTGTGATTGCAGCATGAGTTTATCCTTAAGCTCTGCTGCCTCTGTGAGTCACCTGCCCTGTGTTACCTGGTCAGCAGTCATTTAGCAAGTGGTTTGGAATGCAGGTTGAGAGATGTTTTCTATGTCAGTAGTTCAGTGTGTTGCAGATGTAAGTTCTTAGCCTTTTCATAATGGGAGAAACACTAATTAGAATTTGTAGTTTAAAATCCAAGTGATAGTTTTCTCAACTTCTCGATATGGGCAAAGTGTTACAATCTTTATTTTCTGTAGTTTCAGCATTATAAAGGAGCTGGTGGGTGCTGCTTTCAGGCAGTAGAGTGCCATTTTAAACCTCATGTTGATTTATTTCAAACACTGATGTGTTAATAGTCTGTGAAAAGATAAGTGTTACCATTCAGCAAGAAATAAGTAACAATGAAAACAAAGAACAACTCAAGTTTTAAAGTGCAGAAATATATCCAAATGGGGTTGTCAAAGAATGTTTAGTGGAATTTCCTTTCATGAGGCAAGTAAAGCACTTGGGATGCTCTGTGGGGAGTAATCCTACACTGTCATGGGGTTATTTACTGTGGTTGTGGTGTGTTTATGTATTAAATCTGTGATTTGTTACTAACACTTCGGTTTCATGGTGGTAACACTGCAGAATTGTACAGCTTTTTAATTTAATATTGGTAGTAGTAATGCCTGATATTGTACATTGGAACATTATAGTGTTCTGCTTGGGGTGTAGAGTGCTAATTGGAGACAATCAATCCAATGAGACTCAGTGCTGCTCTTTAATCCATGCCACTCCCTTTTGGGACCTTGATGTTTATTTATTAATTTTTATTATTATTCTCCACTAAGTCCTGTGACCCCTCCTATTGTGAGGTGCCTAAAGGTCTCTTGGAAAGGAAGAGAGAGCTTTGCTTTCCTCTTTGGGATCCCCCTATTCTTGCAAATTTATTTATCATTCCTAGTACAAGACAGGGGCTTTGTGTTTGGATCTCTATAGATTAACCTGAGCTGTAGTTCCCCCGTTTTCATCTCGTAATTGTTTCTCTGAGACAAAGGAGAAAATTAGGGCAAAGATGACGTGGCCCTGCTTTTCTGGTGCAGGCAGGCTGATAGAGCTTCCTTGGCCTGTGGTTTGGGATTTGGTGGTGCAGGAGAAACAAAAACATCATCACCCGTGGTTCACAGCACAAGCAGTTGGGTCAGCCCCACAGAAGGGCTGCCTCTGCATGGGGCCACAAGTAGTCAGGGCTGCCAAAGGCAGCTTGCAGAGATAGAGCCTTTGGCTAAATAATTTTCTAAATAGTTTAATATTGCTTTGAGCAGGAGCTGAAGGGCTGTCCAGGGCCTCACATTTTACACTTGTTTGGTTTGAGGCTGCTCATAACAGATCATACGTGTTACAGATAAATGTCAAAGATCATTTTCTCTCTTTCTTTATTGTTGGTTTGTTATTTTCTGTTTCTTCTTTTTTCTCTGTCCCGGAGCTGTGCAAGCTCCTGCATCAACAGGAATAGAAAGAAACAAATCGATCCTGAACTAAATCAGCTGCTTTCACGTGGTTCCCCGTGCTGCCCTGACATGCACGATGCCAAGGAGGCCCCTCAATGTCTCCTCTGGGGCCAAGGCTGTGGAAGGGCTGGCTCAGCACTTGTCTGTTGTACCCAGTCAGAGGGGCCTGTTTGCTTGAAAATTTCAAAATTTAGAATTTTTATAAACGATGAAAGTTGAAGCTGTAAGGCAGGAGGTAATTTGGAAGCATCTTAATAGCTTTCAGTTGTGGGAATGTTTAGTGGGAGTCAAAGTTGTTTTGCTCAGTTTTACATCAACAAGTGCCAACTGTGATACAGAAAATACTTTCCTTTTTGAGAAAAAGAGGTACAATGAAATGTTTTTAAAATGTGTGGAGTTACAAAAGGCCTTTGGTAAGGTTTCCTGAGGGAAGCAGATAATGTTGTGTGTAGTTGCTCTATGGATTCCAAACTTGAAACACTTTGTGTTTTGGTATGGTGGGGTGTTTTGTTTTTTTTTTTGAGGGGGGGTGTTTTTTGGTTTATTGGTTTTTGGGGTTTTTTTGTGGTTTTGGGGTTTTTTTTGGGTTTTTTTGCTGGTTGGTTTTGTTTGTTTGTTTTTTCCCCTTCCACCTCTTAGGAGCTCAGTGAAAGCTGTAGCAGCACTGTGGGCTCCCTTTACATTTTATAGGCACGTGTATATTTCATGTTTAGGTTTGCATTGTCAGTGGATGTTGGTTCTTTAAGGAAATGGTTTCCCGTGCTGTTAGAGGCAGTTGATTTGTGTTACATTGTTCCAGTGTAATTGTTGAAATAGTTACCATGCTTTAAATTCAGGAAGGAAAGCAGCACTGCATCACTTGCCTCGTTTATCTTAGGGCTGGCATTCCAGGGTGAAGGTTGTTATGCAAACATAAACTTCCACTGTTGTTCTTTGGGTTTAGGACTAACTTGTCCGTGTCTCAATGCTTGTGTTTTGTGCAGGGTTCAATGGTCTCAGTTTAAAGGCTATTTTATTTTCAAACTGGAGAAAGTCATGGATGATTTCAGAACCTCAGCTCCTGAACCAAGAGGGCCTCCCAATCCAAATGTGGAATATATTCCCTTTGAAGAGATGAAAGAGAGAATCCTGAAAATTGTCACTGGATTTAATGGGTATGTATCCTTTGTTTTCTAAAATCAGGATAACAAACATATTTCCCCAGTTTTTAACATTATAGTTTGTACTATCTCTGTGACTGTTCATTTTCCTTCCTCAAATAGATGAGCAAAGTAAATATGCACCTTGGAAATATATTACTGTAGTGTCTGAACTTTATTATTGTGTCAGTGAATGGAAAGTGTGACATGCTGTGATGTCATTCACTTTGGTTTTTCAATATGTAATTAGTTTTTAAACAGTGCAGTTCAAAGAAGTATGATATTCCTGTGTGCATTTAGGAGGTTAAATAGGCAGTATAGACAGATTTCTTTTAGTGCATTTCGAAATAGCAAATGGGAAGAGGTCTTCTGGTGTTCAGTTCCTGATTGTTTTGTGGCAGTTCACTGATTTTTGAAGAAATCATGCTGTGAGAAACAGGGTGTGACCAGGAGGTGAAAATGTACCTGGGTTGGAATTACTAAATTATGCCAGATTCAAATTTATAGCTGAAATGATACTGATGAAGGACATGGGGTTTGATCTGTTGCTGACAGTGTCCTAGACTGAAATGTACCTGTGTCCTTTGCTGATTTCCTAATTTTGGAAGTTTTTGTTTCCTTTCAAATAAAGCTCCTGATGTTTTTGTCTTATTTGGTGTGTCCTTTTTACTAGCTTATGTAGTACTTTATTGTTTCTGAACTGGATTGCATACTTGCCATAAGCTGAGTCATCCTGGCTGTGGTGCTCAGTGCTTGTTAAGAGACTTGCAGCATTTTTCTCAGCTTGTTGATAAATGGACATGTTCTAAATCTTGCCTTCCTGACGCTCTGAGATTTCAGTTTCAGAGGTGCTGCTGGCATGTCCTTAGTATTGTGTTTGATGCTGTATTTATAATTTATACTGTCATTGTTCCATGCTACTTCATTTATTTGCAGTTTAGGAGTCTTAAGTCACATCTCCTCTTCCCCCCACAATTGCTGTCATGTAGGAGACTTTCAAGAATGTGAAATTCAGCTTGTTCTCAGCTCCCCAATATTTATACCGGGCTGTTTCACTGCAGGAATTTAAAAACAAACCTATCCTTTATGCTCAAGTCTGCCTCTCTCCCGCCTCCCCCAGCTTTTTGTTAATGCTTCGTTGCCCACAGAATGGGTAATGTTCTCCCAGGGACAGCTAATGAATGGGCTGCTGTTATCTGCTGTTGTTCCCAAGTGCACTGAGCAAACCTCTGGATGATGAGTCTGGAGCTCAGGCTGTGCCTGTGCTATTTTCATCCTTTGCTGTGACATTTCAGGGTGCTCAGCTTCCTCATACTTTGCAGTGAAACTCCCAGGCTTTGAGGAAGCAAACTGCATCCATTAGTTACCTTAAAGGAAATAATGCCTGGGGATGTTTCAGGATCTGGCATGCAGAGTGGTTAATTTAGTAAATCATATAACTTGCACAGGGAAGATGTGATTGTAAAAGCTGAATCGTGTGGAGATGTGTCCGAAAAGTAACAGCAGCAGCAGGTTTTGGGTTGTGTGATTTGTATATTCAGGCTTCTTTAGAGCTGTGAGTGTCATTTCAGGGTACCACGGCAGGCAAGGAACCTACTTGACGTGACTTTGTTATTGGGATGTTTTTATTAAGAGAGGGGGATGAGTTCATTCAAAGTAGCAACTTTGTAGAATCTTTTGAGTCCAAAAAGTATCATATTAAGAATGATCCATGTTTTGGGGTCTTTCTAGCTGAAGTGCCTTTTAAAGAAAGCACAAACTGGCTCTTTTAACCTGTCTGTATGTTACTTGACATGGTGTCTGCACAGGTTTGCAGAGCCAGATTCTTTTTACAATTCTCTTACAATTGCTTTAGAGTAGGAACTTCTGCCATTTTTTTCCTTTGTTATTGAAACAAGGAAGTTCCAAAGTAAGTTATTCGGGATCTCTCATGATAGAGAAGTTTTCACAGCATGAATAAAATGGATCATAATTCAAATTCCATTTACAGAGGTTTTTTGCTACAGTTTAATATAGCTGTTTTAAGTAATTTTCCCAGATCCCTCTTCAATCCTGTCCAAATGAATTTTTGGTTTGTAATTAATTCTAGACTGTAGTGCAGGAAGTGCAGTTTTGAGTGTGTTGGTATAGAATTTTAAGTGGTTACCTTAAGTGGGCAGATCAGGACTATTCATGCAGCTCATGTGCTGAACTAATTAAATTTCTGAGCATTTACTATCAGTTCTTGTACTGCTCACGAGCTTTACATTGGTGTTCCTGTATAGATTTACACCAATTGAAATTGCTTCTCTTTTAAAATCACGTTGTTAAACTATTCTGAGGAGAAGTTAACTTTGGGTTTTGCCAGCTAAAAGCATTTGTAAATGTTGAAGGAATTCCGTGCAGAGGGATGATTGTATGACACCGGGTGCCATCTGCTGCTCAATGCACGAAGTTCACTTTGCTGTGAAGAATTTGGAGGGAAATTTACTTTTGACTTTTTCTTTTTAACTTTTTGTAGCTGAGAGTAAAAGAGGAACACAGTTTTCCCTTCTGGAGTTAGTTGCAGGCTGCAAATTTCTTGAGTTTTCTGTCTTACTTGGGGAATTAGCACTGTGTTAATGTTCCTAAACACTTCATGTCACAGCATTCCAGGGAACCAGTTAAGTGCAGCTAAACCCAAATTAGCCAGGTACTGATTCCCCAGGATGTCTTACAGGTTTGGCTGATGGAGAATAATTTAAAAATCTGTATGTTTTTGTTTCTGTTGAATAAATGGATTTTTGAATGGACTGTCTATTCTATTAAAAAATAGCAAAATCTCTTCAGTTATGAATTTCCAACTCAAAACCAAATCGGCCATCACAAGAAATAGTAAAATCAACTTAATATTTTATCCATATGGAAAGATTAACAGATCAAGTAAATTCTTTGTGACTTAAAAGTTGGGAATTTTGTTAAAAGAAGGCACTGTGCAGAAGCTGAATATTGTGAGTATGGACTTGATCTTAAAGGTCTCTTCTAAGCTTGATGATTTTATGAAGAATTTGGGTGTCAAATACTGCTGGTTGACCAATGAAGAGCAAGGGGAGAGAAATGAATAATGCCAGAACTATTCTCAAGCTTAAGAGCCTTCATGTAACAAACTGAATTAGCAGGAACACTTGTCCCTGTGGTTTTTCTGGTTTGTTGAGGATTAGGACTTCCTCAGTAACATCATGTACAGGCAGTTCTGAAAAACATAATTAAATTGTTGATACTTAGTCACTCTCTGAGTACTACTGGCTTTGAGTTAAAGTGGAGTGTCATGTGGGATGATGAATTGGAGCTGTGCTGGCCTCTCTGCACTGAGCTGGTGGAGATCTGGGCATCTCTAATGTGGCTTTTTAGCTAATGAGCAAAGCCTCAGATCCATGCTGTGTTAGCTCATGACACAGGCTGGAGATACTGACTTCCTCAGAAAATAATAAACATGGAATTTGGACAAAAATTTACACTATAGGGATATGCACGTGCATGTCAGTCTGGATTGATGCTGCTCTGGATTTGGTGTCAGTTGTATTCCCAACCACTAAATGGTTCATAAATACTGTGTTGTATCAAATATTCTTCTTAGATAACTTTTTAAATGTTATGGCTTCAACTTCCAATAGTTAACTGTAAAAATGCATGGTACTTCATAATTATACTGAAATATTTTTGACAGAAATTTGTTAAAATGTGACACTAAACCTGCAGTGGAAGTGTGTGACACCTCAGGTAACTGGGAATTAATTGCCTGTAAAGTGTTGCTTGTCTGAAAGATCAGTTTCTCATTTCAGCCGGGATGAAACTGAGTGCAGAACTGTAAAAAACAAAAATGTGGTTCCTATGTGGCTTATACATCGATTATTATTAATTTATTTATCTTTCCTGATCTGTTCTTTGATAGATGAATACATTGTCCAGTTGTAGCAAAATAGATTATTTGTAACAGCTGAAGTATAATGGTTCTACTAATTCCAACATTTACTGCTTTTTCTGTAACTGTATTTTGTAAAACCTGAAATAAACTACAAGTTGAGACTTTTTTAGCTCTAGTGTCTATGACTCAAATTTGTTTTGAATTACTTGCAACTTCTGTATATTGGAATAGTACAGTCAGAAAGTTTACTGTTTATGATCTGATTTCCTTTTCATTGTTTAAATGAATCCTTTGAGTTGTGGGATGATGCATTAGGACTCTACTTGGGTTTTGTGGTGGTGAGCACAGGAAATAGCTTTGTATGAGACAGGGGAAAATAAAGCCTTGAGGTGCCACCCAACATTGCTCATGGTTACAAATTTCAGTACTGTTTTTGTTCCACCTTCTCAGTAAGGGAGAGAAAGCAATAATGTTGTTGTTTCCTAACTGTTGTACTTACTAAAATAAAATTAAATTGTTAATAATCTATTTCATTGCAGCATCCCCTTCACTATCCAGCGACTCTGTGAGTTGCTGACAGATCCTAGGAGGAATTACACAGGAACAGACAAATTTCTAAGAGGTGTGGAAAAGGTATGTATTTCTCTGAGAGAGAACACAGCCCCACAGTCACAGCCACCACTTAATAAATTCCCACTTGCTCCCAATGGTCTGCTGTTTTCCTTGGGGCTCAGAGCCAGAGTAGAGCTGATGGCTGCTCTTAAGTGTCTGAGTTTGTTTCATACCTTTCAGCAGCAAAAAGCAGTTTTAGAATAACTGCAGACATAAAAATTAATCTCAGGGCTGCAGCTGCTGTGTTTCCCAATCACTGTGCAGTACTTCACCTGTAGTTTGTGGAGGGTGTATTGGCCATTTTTGTATGGAGTCCTCGTTAGAAATGATCAGATGAAATACCCTGAATCTTTTGATCAGGAATTTCCTCCCACATTTGGTTTCAGAGGAGATTCAGATGTGAAGAAGAAGAGAGACCCCTCCCCTCCAGTGTCTTTTGTTTCAGTATTTAAATCCTGTGGAGTAGAAATTGTGCCTTCAGAAGAGCACACAGGTGTCTTAACTGGCATTTTATAGTTTGTATCAGAACGTGGGATCCTTCAGAAGCCAGGAAGAGACTTTGAAAATGTGATTCCACAATAGCATGCTTCAGCATTTCCGAATTTCTTTGTTCTACAGAGATCTCTCAGTTAGACATTACAGACACTCAGGCCTGAGGCTTGATGTGCTGGTCTCATTAAGACAGTAACAAACTTAATAAAATCCTGAATTTTAGTGTAATTATGGCCTGACCTTGTAAGAGGGAGCAGAGATCCTTTAACAGATAGGACCAAATTCCTGTAACTCTTTAATGTTCTGGGATGTTGTCAAGAGCTGAATCTTCTGTTTCTGAACTCTTGATGTGTTTGTTGTTTGTATATTGCAGAATGTCATGGTTGTCAGCTGTGTATATCCATCTTCAGAGTAAGTATAATCCTCTTTTCCATGGAACTTCAAGCTTATGTTAGTAACAGGGAGGATGCATGTCTTTATCTAATGTATCTCTCTTGCTGTCAGTAGTTGTATCTAAAAGCCAGACATGCAGAATTCAGATTTTGTTATCAATAGTTCAATCAGCAGCAGGGATGGTGTCTGCAAGTGAAATAATTTGAGAGTAAATAAAAAGCCCTTGGGGACTGACAGTGGGGGCTTTGTAAATTTGAGATTGGGAAATTCTGTGCAAACAAGCTTAAAGTGATTTAAGGTTCCTTTATTCATAACATTTTGTTGTTGTTGTTTTGTTTGTTAGGAAAAATAATTCCAGTAGTTTAAATCGGATGAATGGTGTTATGTTCCCCGGAAATTCACCAGGGTACACTGACAGGTGAGTTTAGCTCCAGGGGTCAACTTTTACTGCATAAAAGCAGTGGAGTTCTGGGAGTAAGTACCCTTAAAAATGAGATGTGACATGGAGCACTGGGGAGTGGGGATAAAGGAGGCATGAACATGTATGCATGTATGTCATGCATTTTGATCTCTCTAACCTCATTGTTTAGAATTTTTTTATTATTCAAATTTTTGTATCAAATTTGCGTGTTGTAGGCAAGGAATGTTTTATCCAATATAAAACAGCAAAGCCCCTCATCTATTTGTTTTGTTGATCTTTTAAAGGAAGGATATAACTACTTTCTGCCAAATAGGAACAAATTACTTAGCTGAAAGGTTTGATTAACTTCTCGTAATTATTTTTAAAGATCGAATGTAAATGGCCCTGGGACCCCCAGACCCGTGAGTCGGACGAAGGTTTCGTTGTCAACTCCCATGACAACCAACGGTTTGCCAGACAGCACAGAGCATAAAGAGCCCAGCTTGCAGCAAACAGAGGAGAAAAAACACAGGTTTGTCAGCAGGAGTGTATTTTGAGCTTTTATTACTCTTAGTTATTTTTATTTATGTTTTATAAATAGTTTAAAAAAGACTGACCCTCTAAGGGATGCGTAATGAAGTCTTAAATGAGGAGTGATGACTTTGAGGCTTTGTTATGTAATAAGTGAAGCAAATTCTATTGTTGTCATTTAATGTGTTTAAATCAAAGTAGTCACTACTTTTTTCTTCAAGTGTGACAGGATACAGAATGTTTGTCTTCATTAAAAGCTGTATCTGGTTTTGTTGCTTGTAGTGAATCACCAGCGTCTGAATCAGAAGGTGCTCAGAGCAGCCCAGTGAAAAATAAGCACTCTGAGGATGATCCTGCAGAAGCAGAAGGACATGAGGTAAAAAGACTTAAATTTGACAAGGAAGGGGAAGCCAGAGATGCACCAAACCAAACTGCCTCCAGTGAAGTCTCTTCAGGCATGGGGGAAGAGACAGAAGCATCCTCTACATCTCAGGATAAAGAAAAAGATGCTACCTGTGCCAGACAGCACTGTACAGAGGAAGAGGAGGAAGGTATTTCAGATTTCACTGTCATCTTTTACTTCCAAGGAGTTAGGATTTTCTTTGCTGGAGACCAGTGCTGCTGGGATTGCTGAAGGTCTCCAGTTGTACTTAAAGAAGAGCTGCTTGCTCATGCTTCAATTTTGCATAATTTAGCAGTTCTGTTATTTCTTTTTCCTTGGTCCAACACTCAGTATGAAACTTATACAAGGGTACTTAGAATCTTCCGAGGCCATGAGTGAGATCAGGGTCCACCAAGAATTCAAGAATCCTGGTTTGAGGGTATCATCAGGTGTTCTCATCTTTTCTCCAGAACAGAAATGGGCCATAGCCCTGTGTGACTGTCTTTATTAATTATGGAATTTATTTAAATACAGATAGAAATTTATGTTCTTTTGCTGAGGGGACTGAGCAACAATATCTCCACATCCTATTAGAATAGTAAAAATTATCTCACTGTAGGTCAGGCTCTGTACCTAAGTTAAAAAAAAAAATTAATAACTGAAGTTAAGAGACAGATCTATTTTTTATATATTCTTCAAAGTTTCCTTTGAATTACTTTTTGTGACTCATGTATTTGTACAGTGTTTGTGTAGATCATGATGGCTGTACACCTGAAACAGCTGTGGTTCCATAATTTCCAAAAAACTGCTTCTGAAGGAAGCAAATAGAGGATTTGGGGAAGCCAGAAAAAGTTACTACTTAAACTTTGTCTTTATCCAGTGAAGCTTAATTAATTGAAGTTGCCTGTTAAACTAAATAACTTTTTTTTTAAATTGTATGTTGGGACAGTTTGGATATCCTGACAAAGGTGGCTCTAATTCTTTACATCTTCTAATAAAATCAGGGTTTGTCTGTTTTTTCCTGTCCTTGGCTGTGCTGTGAAAGTTTTGCTCAGCACAGCTCAGAGTGGAAAGCAGCAGCATTAAGGTATGTTGGAAAAATCCCTTGGTAATACTGTACTTTCCTTGTTCCTAGAGTCCTTCATGTCTCCCAGAAATGTTGGTCAGGACAGAAAAGATCAAGAAAAAGACAGTGACTCCTCGAGTGTGGCTGAAGAGAGCTCTGAGGAGAACAATCAGATGGAGGAGTCAGACCAGCCGAGGGCAGAGAAGGATTTGCACTCTGCTGACAGCGACATCAGTGCATCTGCCACTAGTGGAGCTGACTGCAGTGACACAGAAGAGCTGGGGTCCTATGCTAGTGAAACTCCAGAAAACTCCTCAGAGACCCCGATGGAAAACAGTGATGAAGCCACAGAAGCTGCAGATGAACCTATGGAGCAAGACTAATTTAAACAAACTTAGAGGCAGTATTTTCCATAAGGCTCCGGTTTTACACTGTATAAATAATTTTATGTAATAAAGTGGACCTTTAGTTTTACAAAAAGAAGCAGGTTGTAAAATAAACTTCTCCTTGGATTGAACCTTGAAAGAGTTGTACATGATAAGAACTGTGAATACCAGCTCCTTCAGGTCCTGCTTACCGCTGAACTTTCGTTTGGTCAAATCAGTGGTTTGTGTATAGTTTTTTTTATTTAGAATAAAAGTTTTTAAACTGGAAGGTAATTATAATTTTGACAACTTTTTTGGAGATCACCACACCTAGTTGTATGTAAGCAAGAAAGCTTTTTGTCTTGTCTTTTTCTGACAGCTCTAGCAGTTACTTCATATTTTGGTTACAGTTTCAACATTTGACATGTGAAATTCGGGGTTTCAGGCTGGTTTCCGGATTTTTATTTAAATACACACCAAGAAACCTGTTGTGTGTTTCAAATGTGTTCCATTTCACACACACGTTTCACACACCCATCTCCACACAGCATGCACACCTCCGTGTACCCTCACTGTTCTAAGGGGGAAAGGGTATATTTTTCTGTTTCTATAAAAGATAAATACAGCAAATACTTTTTCTATAGGAAAAGACTGAGTTCACCTCTCAAGGCACTTTGCTTTGCCTCTGGAAAAACAAACCACATGAAATCTGGCCCGTATGAAACCCTGGAAGTACTAACAGTGTTGAAAACACCAGAGTAAACACATTCCAAGAGAACTGTTCCAATGACAACATTTTTGTATACTTCTGAGGTGCCTGAGTGAAAGGAGTTCATTTATTTATGAGAAAATGTGCTTTATGTTGAGAACGTTGTAATCAAAACATTAGCTTAAACTTTTGTAGAAGAAATGTTTGAAAATAAAATACCTTGGAAGAAACGAGCAGGTATTTGCCTTTTTGAGTGCTTCTTGGAGCTTGTGAATATTGTAGAGAAGTGTCAGAGTTCCTCCAAGGTTCGCAGGTGCCATCGGGCTGATCACACCACGGGATGGGAAGGACAGACATGTGACCCTGGTCATGTTCCTGAGCTGCAAGGGTTAGGGGTGCAGAGGAATCACCACAATTTGTATAACATTTTGGAAGTGAACTAAATATTTTTGAACATGCTACTTTGACAGCCAGTGTTACATTTTTTTCAAACCAGCTCAAAGCACAAACTACTGCTTTAAACTCAATATTTTCCAGTTCCCATATTTAAAGACATGCAAGCTGCAACCTCCCAGTCACAATTACTGGCTGCCAAATTTATACCTGTTTCTTCAACTGTACCTTTTTGATATTTAGAATTTTTAAATTTCTGTAAAGTAGATTTTTTGTAGATTGTAATGAGTGCTCACTGCCATTGTGAAACGGTATATAATTGTATAATTTCTGTGTGTAAACTGAATGCTTGGGCTTTCAATACAGTATTCATATAAAGCAATAAATATTAATGTTATGAAATATCTGAGTACATTTTTATCACACTTGTCCCTCTTTGGTTTTAAGTTCATGTACCTGAAGTACAAAAATGACCTCTAAAATGCATGCTGATAGTTTCTTGTACTACATGGTCTGCTTTGTATTGTTTGGGGGAAATTTAGGTTTTGATTAATACCAGAATTAATTTGGCTCAGTTGGACTATTTATAAAGTTATTTCTTGCTGATGTTACCTATCAAGTTGTGAGCAGACAGGATTCAGGGAGACGCTTGCAAAAAAAAAAACAACACCAAAAAAATCTTGATCGAGATCCCCTGCAGAAGGAAAATTGTACTTTGACTCATTTTCATTGTGCTGAAGGGTTGGATGTGTGTTATCAAATTAAAGGACTGAACCAATATGTTGAAATTAGGAAAGTTTAAGAATATAGTGACATCTTACACTTTTTTTTTTTTAATATTTTGCCAATGAGAAAATTTTAAAATTTCTAAGTTTAGAGATTTCTGAAATTTTCTTTAGATTGTTTATTTGTGACGATATTGTCAATAAACTTGTTCTTTAAGCACCTGTGACCTTTCCAGATGTTTGTTTGAGCAGCGTTAGTGCCATTCCTGCAGAGACCTGCAGAGAGATTTTGAGCTATGGATCCATTTCTGTATCTGCAGCTTATTTTAAAGGCTAATAAAAATTGAAATAATGCTTCAACCTCACAGCAAAAATCTTAGTCCTAAATGTGTACCCTACATTTAACAAAATCTGCTTTAAACTCCCGAATTACACAGCCCAGAGTGCATTGCTTCAAACTGAGAGTGGGTTTAGATTGGAAATGGGGAAGAAATTCCCAAAACCTACATGGGACCACAATATAAAGTGAAATGGGGTTTATTCTTCAGAGTTAATGCCAACACTTAATTCTGCTCTTAATTCTGTTTTATATTTAAAACAATAGTTAAAAAATTATTTCCTTATGGAATCCAAGATTCTCTGTCAGCCTTGATTTTTAAATCTCAAGAAATATTTGAAAGCTTGTCCTGGGGAGAGCTTTTCTAATACAACATGTATTTGGGGTTGTAGAAACTGAATTTTGGGCTTAAAATGTTCAAAAATAAGTCTTTGAGTTGAATGAATGGAGCAGAAGTTGCTGGATTTTGGGGTTAATTTATGGGCAGCTGAGAGACCATGTAAGGGCATTGCTCCCAGTGGGAGAGGTTTGCTATAGGACAAATAAATCCTGGAATCCTCCTGTGTCCCAAATGGAGCCCTGGACACCAAAGCCATGGACCTTTGGGGCTGTCCTTGCCTGCAGCTGCCTGAGGCAGCACAGAGCTTTGGGATTATTGCTGCTTTTTGCATTGCTGACCAGCTCCAGGACTGATTGGGATTTCTTCTGAAAATCCTTTTGGATCTACTGTGGATGCCCACAAAGTGAACTCCTTTTTTTAATACAAAAATTGTGTTCTGGAGGTTTCCAAGGCTAGGGCACCTCTGCAGCACCAGGTATTGCTTTTAAACATTTCAGCAGGAATACTCCTAGCAGGGAGAGTAAATTGGAATTTCAGTTGATGCCTGGCCTGGGGAATGCAGGAAATGGGCTAAAAAAAAAAAATCTGCTTCAGCCTGCGAGTTGTGCATGTGCTGTCCTTTGCTCAAGCAGTTCACTGAGAAGCTGCATCACAACTGTCCTGGACCTGGTGCAAAAGAATCAAGCTTTTATTTTTATCTTCTTTGTTAATTGTATGTGAGGGGACAAAAACGACCCTGAGTGAAAGCCTGATAGAATCTTAGTTCTATGAGTTTTCTGTTGCAACGGTTAAGTGGCAACACAGTGATTTATTAAAAATAAATAGATTTTTTTCCTAGAATAGATGCCTTCTATTGACTGCAACTGTACAGAACACCCTTCTGCACTCCTTTGGCATTTTTCATGCACTTCTAGGAAGAGTTTAAAGGTTATTTGCATCTCTGTCTGTCTCAGGTCATGTTTTTCAATGAGACAGGAGTTATGGATTGCTGCTGGCATCCCAGTTACATCCCTCCATTACTAATTGAGGCTCATGTTGTGCAACTTGTAAACGCTTATTAATCAACTTTTCATCCTCATTCACCTCAAGGACTTCTTGAAGTAGTTCCATAATGCTGTGGGAAGCAAAAGAAGCGGTGCAAAAAGGGTGGAAGAGAAAGCAGAGCTGTGTGGGCCAGCAGCACGATGGATGTGCTGGGATAACGGGGGGACAGCGATGCCAGCACGGCATGGCCTGTCCTGGAGGGGAGGTCACTCAGCTCAGCATGACCATGGGCGGGCAGGAGGACGAGGATTCCTTGGATAGGTGAGAAAACTCCTGTGCAAGCTCCTTCCCATGATGGGAAACCCGAGCTGTGGAACTGCTCCGGACACGGGGCAGAGCACGAGGGGAAACTCGAGACGATGCGGGAGGGAGCGGGGTGATGGAGAGAGGGATTCCCCGGGGATGGAGAGAGGGATTCCTCGGGAATGGAGAGAGGGATTCCCTGGGATGGAGAGAGGGATTCCCTGGTGATGGAGGGAAAGATTCCCCGGTGATGGAGAGAGGCATTCCCTGGTGACGGACGTGTCCCGGTGCTGCCGGAGCTCAGGGCTCTGTTGGGTACAACATTTCGTGTGCCAAGGGCAGGAAGGCACAGGGAGGGACAAGGACAAGGACAGGGACAAGGACAGGGACAGGGACAGGGACAGGGCCAGGGCCAGGACGCGCGGCCGGCAGAGGCCGCCTCGGGAACGCGGGATGTGATGGGACATCACAGGAGCTGCCACAGCAAACCTGTCACAGATCCCTGTCCCGAAAACAAACCCACACATCGGACAACCTTCCACATCACAGAAACCGGGGATGCCTTTATAATTTTAAATCTAACCCCTTTAAAGTTCACGAACTTTCCTCTCAAAGTTCCAGCCTGATTTCGGTGAGAGCTGAGCCGTTCCTGTGTTAATTCCGCGGCTCCAGGAGATGGAGCTTTAGAACAGACAAACATCTCACTCTGGGAAAACCGGCAGAGATGCTCCAGGAGCAGCAGCCTGAGACATGGGAGATGCCAAAGTTTCTTTGCTTTTTTTTTCCCCTGTCCTGATTTGGATGTTAAGGAGATGTTTTGTTCTCCATCAGCTGAATGAGTGTTTATGTGGGAGACAGACACTGCTGCCTGCTCTTGGCGTCACTTATCTCCCTGGAATCTCAGCAAGGTGTGACAGTCCCTGGCACAGGGGCCTCTCTCAGGCAGTTTCCACACCCAGGATCTTGCCTTTGGATGTTGTATTTCTGGGGACTCCCCATAAATCAGCCCCTGGTCAGTGACTGCTGCACTCCTCGATTTATTCCACGAGTGATTCATGTCAATTCCCCTACAATTTGGGGAGCAGGAGGTCGGCACGTGTTTCCTTTGACAAAGTGACTGGGCTAGAGGGTGATACCCAAACTTCTTTTTTTATTTGTTTTCCTGGGCCAAAGAGGCAACTTTGGCTCTTCTCTTGTACAAGGGATAAAGTGAAGTCATATGGAAAAAATAATTGTTATTATTAGGCTCTCTTCTCTGCAATTGTGTAATTTAGAACAAAATTCACTTTAAACAGCAAAATAAATCCTTCATATTCCTGATATTATTGGACTCTCAGAACAGATCTGTGTATCTCAGAGTCTTGCCAGCTTCTTTCTACTCCTGGTCCTTTGATTATTTATTCCTTTCTGCATTCTCTTTGACTTGTGGAGGAGCAGTGTGTCCTGAACCAAAAGTCTCCTCTTCAGATCTCCCTCTGTCTGCTAAAACACCCCACAGAAAATGCAGGCCCTGACTGTGTGATCCTAAAGGGAGTTGTTCTCCAAGCACAGGGGTTTGGCTTTTTCAGGGCATTATTGCAGAGCTCTGTGGGGTCACAGAGCCCTCACCAGGCTTTCCTCAGGCAGGGGGAATGCCTGAGGCACAGAGAGCTCTCTGGTGTATCTGTGTGTGTGACTATGGAGAGGTGGGACCTTTTGGAGCTGAGTTACTCTAAATAACCAGATTCTAAACATAAATATTTTCTTCCTGATCATTTAAAGTGTTTACAGTGGGAATTTCACCTTTATGTAGTTTTAAATTCTTACAGCATTTTAAAATAATAACAGGAACTTCCAATTTAGGAACTTTATAGAAAACATTTACCTAATCTTTCCATTTTCATAAGAGGGACTGTGTATTGATGCATTTCTGGCTGTGTTTAGAAATAGACCTCAGGTGCTTGTAAAATGGGCTTGTGAGTTTTCAGTCATAAGGCAAATAAAACTACGAAGAGAAAAACAATTCCTCAGTGAAAAACTGAGGGCTGAAAACAACCCTTGCCATGGGTAGGTAGGAGGGATCTTAACCACTCACACCTGATGTGTTTTAGGGGGCAGATTGGTGTCAGCTGGGAGCAATTCAAAATCCCCAATGCAGGGTGGGATAAAAAGAGGCTGGGGAAGAGGTTGGGTGTTTTATTAGTGTAAGGGGATGGTGGAGTTCGCTGTTTCTCTCCAGGTAAGGGCTCTCTTGGTAGAGCCTCAGCTTCTTGTTTTAATGATCTGAATTCTGTTTTAAAGAGAAGGAAAGTGATGTGGTGGGGTATGATGCATTGATAGATGGCTGGGACACTGGCATAGCAAATTAAAGGTGTGGGTTTTGGAAGGTGATAGGGCTCTTTGTAAAAATGCCTTGTAATTTCAGGGCATAGAGTCGGGTACCTTCTGCCAAAGGGGTCTTTTAGCCCAGGCCTTGCTGTGCCCTGTGGCAAGGGAAGGGTTGTGGAGGTTGTGGAATGGAGAGTTTGTGTGTGTGTGAGGTGTGCTCCTCTCTGAAGGGAGGGGGGTAAGGACTCCAGCCCTGAAGTTATTCCAGCTGAATTTGAGCTGAGTAATTCTGGATTTGCCACAGGCTGCTCTGCCTTGTTTTAAGAGGGCTAAAAAGAGCATTTGTTCAACTCCCTGTTGAGCATTGGCTGCTTGGACTTCAGCCACCATCTTCTTCTAGGACACTGCTGCAGCTTATGGAGAGCTTTGAGCAGCTTTTGTTAATGAGCAAAGTAACTAATTACAGCTCACCTTGCCACTGAACTATCTCTTCCTTGTGGGACACTGGCAAACAGTTCTGCAGTGGTTTCTCGGGGCTGAAACAGGATTCTTGTGTTCCCACTGGGTACAGCAGTGTTTGGTGACCTCTTTGGGGAGGTGAAGCACCCACACAAAATATGAACTGTGTGACTGACATGGAGCATGAAAAACTTTGCTGTTGTTGGAGGTGTGTTAAAAAGCACAGACAGGTGAACCCTCTTCCAGGCCATCTGATGCAGCTGTGCTCTCCAAAAGAGCAGAGTGAGGAATAGGTGAGCTCTCAGGGACAGCTGCATTTTGAGGAGAAACGAGTCCCCAGCCATCAGGTGTGGTGGTGCAAAGTATCTGTGAGCACAAGGACTGCTCTTGCTCTGTGTGCTTTTCTGGCTGGGGTAAGTGAGGTGATGATCCTGAGTTTCTCTGTGCTATGAGGCTGTTAGGTCTGGCTTTGATTTCTCTTTAATGCTATTTTGACCCTGGTCAGTTCCCACCATGCAGGAATAAATGACCAGGTTTGCACTTTCCAACTGAACCATGGAAAAACTCATCTGGGACTAAAGGAGCTTCGACTTGTCTGTGTGCACCTGAAGAGAAACTGGGTTTGCTCTGTGAGCTGAAAAAGGGTCCTAGGTGGGAGTGCTGAATTTCTTTTCATGGAGGTCGTTAAAAAGTCTGAGCAAAGTCAGCTGAATTAATTTTCCCATGTAGCAAGGGGCTAAATCTCCATTTCACTGCATCTGAGCCTGCAGAGTTGGCTCTGCTGTGCTGGCTGTGTGCTAAGGCTGGGGCTGCTCCCTGGGATCTGGCAGTGCAGGGCCTTGCCTGTGTCCATGGGGAAGGAATTTGCATTCTGATGTATCTCTGGGAAGCTGCAGCTCAATCCCAAACACAGCTCAGCTGTGGAAATCTCTGCCTGGGACAGAGGCGTCAGCAAATTCCCCTCCTTCCCCCAGGCTGCTCCGTGTGAGCCTGGATGGGCTCTCCCTTTCCCACCCATCCTGGAGTTACTGAGGGCATGGCAGATGCTGGGACAGCTGTGCTGGACGAACACTGGGGCTGATCTATGGACAGACTCAGAGGTCAGCCCTGACGGCTTCCATCAGGCAAACCCACGTGCAGACAGACCTGACTGCAATGCAGAATTAAACCCGACAATAAAAGTGGCTTTTAAAACTTTCTCTTCCTTGCAAGCTTCTTGGCACATTTCAAGACTTGTGATTTCTTCCATAAGTCATAGAGAGTGAATGTTTTATACAACTGCATTTGAAAGAGAGGTGGAATTTTATGTTGGAATTTCATGCTTTGAAAGCATTTATGTGATGGGGAGCTTGTCAGTTGTGGCTGCACAGCCTCCCTTTGAGTGGCTGGTTGTTAAAAGCACCACCCTAGAGCCAGTGGTTGCACTCTGGACAGACTTGTGCACATCTGGTGCTTTTTAAGCTTGTGGGAAGACTGGACAGCTTTTTTTTTTTTTTTTTAATCAGCGTTGTTTAAACTAAGACAATCTTTGTAGAAGTGAAACCAGAAAATTGCAATGCAGGAGAACAGCAAAACAGAGGGAAGGATAAACTGGAGATGGGTGAGAAAAGGTAGAGGGAGACAAAACAGTCTGTGGCAGAGTGGGAATCCAGACCTTTTACTTCTGAGTGTGGGAAGCAAAGCCTGCTGGAGCTCAAAGCATGAAATTCTGTTTAACATTACCCTGTCCTTAGCCATCAGCTGCCTGTTCAAAGGATCTGAGTGTGTCTGTGTGGTGTTTGCTAATCTAAATCTACTGCAAATGGATGGAGGAGCTGGTTAACTTCTTGTGTGAAAGGTTATTCTGTAGCTGAAATTGCTTTAGGTGGCTCAGCTGCATTTTGTCAATAAAATGTGCCATCAGTGGAGGAATTGGCAGTAAAGTTGCTCCTGTGAGCTTGTAAATGGGAAGCACGTTTGAAGGGCAGCAACAGAGTGTTTGGGAGATGTAGCTGGCAATTGTGTCATCACAAAGTCTGCCTTTTTCTGGATTTAGCATTTCAGTGTGTTTAATTGCAAAGGGCTGATATGATTTATAGCCTGGACGTGATTCTTTCATCTCCTGTGGTGGCTGTAAAGTGCACTGTGTGATGTGTACGAGTTTGGTGAAGGGCAGTGCATTCCCAATATATTTATGGATGTGCTGGGGCTGCACCCTGTGACATCTCTGCAAAGCAGAGGGAAGGTGTGTGGGGTGGTTGTGGTACATGGCATCCAGTCCTTTTTCATTTGGGGCACACGAGATGGGAGGAAAGGTCTTGCCAGGCAGTGAACTCTTCATGCATTCAGCAAGTTTAAATGTTGATTTCTGTCTCCAACATCACCACGTTGGCCAGGTTGTGCCTCAGTGCTGCTCCTCCTCCTCGTGGGGAAAAAAAACAATTAGTCTTGATAATAATGCTGGAGGCTGATGCCTTGTCCTTTTTTCCCCTTAATTTTACAAGTGAGAAATTATGGGAATCAAATGTCCTTCTTGGTTCTGATGCAGACTTTCTATGTGACCTGGGATGAACTAATTTATCTTGTTTGCCCACTTCCTGCTTGTTGTGTTTATTTAGGCTGCATTGATGGGCACCTACAGGCTTTGCTGCACACTATGGTTAATGCAGTGAGGCCTGAGCTTCCTCAGGGTCCTCAGGTGTTGTGGCAGAACAGGTGAGCTTGAACAGCATTTCACCAAAACTTGTTTGTCAGGGACTTTGCCCAAAAGTTATTAGAGAGCAACAAGCTCTGGTGTGTGTGGAGGGAAATAGCAAAATGTGGTGCCTGAAGTGCTCAGCTCTCTCTGAGCTGCAATCCATGAGGGCAGCAAGGGTGCCCTGCCTGTATTTGGAATCTTGAAGTCATCATCCTTCTATTTGGCCCTTGAAGTCATCCTCTCTAACTAATTCTTTAACAGTGTTTAGGAGATGATGGCAGTAGTTGACAGAAAGATGAAATCTGCTGTAGCTGGGCTGTGTGAAACCCTCCAATGAGTCAGGGCAGCAGTGTGTGTGTGTCTTGTACAAACCCACTCAGGGTCACTCTTGGACATAATTTCAGCTGTTCTGCAGAGGGATCTGTGGCCCCCATCCCACAGGGCTGATCTGCACAAACACAAGTAGTTTTTTTGGGTTTGTTACCATTTCAAGGCAAGCTGAGAAATGAGCTGAGCTGCCACTCAGGGCAGAGGGCTGAGATGTGTTTTCTGTGGCAATAGACGTGCCCAGGCTTTGTTGGGACTGTGGTTCTGTGAATCACTTCTCCCTGCTGTAATAGAGTGGTGGGAGAGGGCTGGCTTTGATTAAAATGGAAATATTTGTCTGTGGGTGGAGAGGCTGTTCCACCTCTGGCTTTATCTGTTCTTTGTGCTGCTCTCTGTCCTGAGCAGCAGCAGCTTGGGTACTCTGGGACAGAAGATTTGTTGATTTTTTTTTTTTTTTTTTTTTTTAGCCTTTTTTTAGCATTAGCTCTTTATTGAAGAGTCCTGACCAGTGGAGATGGTGTGGGTTATGTCATCCCAGCAAGGTGGTGGTGCTCAGTTTGGCATTTTGGAGAGTGCTGTCCTGCCTGATGATAAAGAGAGGATTATGGAGCAGCTGTGTTACCTCACTGCAGGGAGGGGAGCAAGGCTTGGGTTTGTGAAAACTGCTGGGGGATCAAGTGTCTGTTTAATACCAACCTAAAATAAAAATGTTGTGTATCCAGGCTAGAGAACTGATTCAAGAAATATGGAAATACTAAAACAAATCCTAATTATAACTTTCCACAAACCTCAGGAAATAAACAGGTTTGTTCTTTGCAGCTTATATATATTTTTTTGTTGTACAAGCATTCCATGATTTTTCTTGTTACAGCTGAGTGTAGGCTTAAGGAGCAATACAATTCATATATTCAGTTTATATTCATGAAGCACCTAGCAGCCTCAGCCAGAGATCAGGGCTCTTTCAAATGAGATATTGTGCAGGTTTCTAAAAGAACAGTGAAAAGCTCTTCTACCACACTCTGCAATTTATCAGTTTCCTGCAGCTTAAGACCCAGGCAGCTTCTGAGGGTGCGTGCTCAGTGGAGGCTTAAATCAAATATGAGTGATGTTATGTGGGAATATCAATTGAAAAACTAGTTGGATGTCAGCAGTTTTGACCAATGTGGGA
This sequence comes from Sturnus vulgaris, assembly GCF_052056855.1. Classification (NCBI taxonomy): domain Eukaryota; kingdom Metazoa; phylum Chordata; class Aves; order Passeriformes; family Sturnidae; genus Sturnus; species Sturnus vulgaris. The sequence goes on along the minus strand of NC_142253.1, from coordinate 3,374,261 downwards.
TTGTTTTCAGCTTTTGCACGAAAGCAGCAGCTGGTTTGGTTCTCTGGTGGCTGCTTGGGAAAGAGAATGGGCTCTGTGGAGGTGCAAGGAGAGCTTTGATGGGGAGTTTATTCACTCACAGGGCAAGGTGCTTCAGAAGCCTTGGGAGGGGTGGGCAGGCTCCCCCAAAATCCATAGGGTACCACAGGAGTGCTGATAAAATTGGTGTAGAATTGGTGTGTTAGCTGTAGGCAAAGCACTAATTATCTGCTTGGGGAGACTATCTGGGGAGCCAAACATTGAATTAGGCTGAATCTGCTGGGCCCTTGGACTTTGACTTCTGGGCTGATGGTGTTTTGTCTCATTAGATAAAATAAAACTGGAATTTATAAAGAAGATCCAGAGTCCAGGGTTTTGAGCCTCCTGGGTGAAGGTCCTTGCAGCTCACAGGCAGTGAAAAATGACTCTTGCAGCATCCACAAAAATAGAATTCCTTGATATTGGGGCAATATATCTTGTTTTTGATTAGTGAGCTACTAAATATTCCAGGCTGGGCTGTGCACATCTCTGCTGGGTTGTGTGTCCAAGACAATATTCCTGTGCCTGGCTCAGCCCTGGCCAAGCAGAGCTGGTGGGGAGCAGGAGGGAGCACAGAGCCTTGGCTGGAGTCCCACTGTCCCTCTGGGACAAAACAAGGAATCTGATCCAGGTCCCTCATGCCATCTAACAGTGCCACCCTGAGCAGCAGCTGATGTGCTTTTTGTTTTCCTCACCCAGAAGATCACATCCGTGGCAGGACAAGATTCTTTGTGATCCTCAAAGGGCTTTTTTCAGCCAGCTATGCAGGCAGGGCTTGGTGGTTTTCTTTTGGCCTGGGGGAAGACTTAGGAATATGAAATTTGATACTGTGGTGCTCAGGAAATGGATTTTTTTTTTTTCTTCTGTTGCTCTCTTAATTATAAAACCTAGAGAAATGTATATTTTGGTATAAATATTACTAACGTTGGCAGTAATAGAAGGTGAACCTGGCAAATGTATCTATCAAGCCATTGCACAAAGTAATCATTTATGAACATAGCTCTATTAATTTGTTTAGTCAGATGCAGAGAAGCAATAAAAGTGATTGACTAAAAACAATTAAAACAGTAAAAGTAAATTGTTGTGTGCATTAAAACCTGCTGAGCCTGTCAGATGAAAATTGTAGGTTTAAATGTGAAAATTAAAGCTATTGATTTTAGCTAGTGTGGATGTGGCTATAGAGTCCTAATTTGTTCTAGTTTCCTTTGGTAAAAGTTGCTGAGACAAGAATAAAGATAATCCTAAAACTCATTCCCGAAAAGGCATAAGCTTTCAAAAAGACATATATGACAAATATTTGTCTTGTCTTGGGAAGGTGGAAATGTTTTTTGGAAGACTTAACTGTCAGTATCTTGACACTGCAGAACTGAATGTAAATATTTACCAATAATGCTAACTTATTGTACTTCAGAGAAGGTGAAGAATGAGACAGACATGAGAGAAAATGCAGCAGATTAGAGGGCTCCTTGCTTAATTTATCTGTGTGACTTTATTGTCATTTTATTTTTATGCCTAACAGTAAATCCTGTGTTCGGTGAACTATTATTTTTTAGCATGCAATTATAAATGGTAGCACAAAGAGAGGGCTGTATCTGGACAGGTATTAAGGGATAGTGGCTGGGATCCAGCCTGTGCCCAGGACTTCAGGCATTCAATAAGGGCTGTGGCAGGAGCCCACTGAGCCAGGGCTTTAAACAGGCATTAAAGGTGTTTAGTAATAGGTCACTGTATTATTTCCTCTTACAGTTTCTTTATATCTCTTTATCTATCATCCCTCTAGACTGTACAATGTGGTATTTGATAGATAACTACTTGATCAATAGACAGAGGTTCTTTAAGGCTTGCTTTCAGGAGTGTAAAGCAGGTTTTCCAACATCCTGTTTTTTCCTTTTTGGGAAGCAGACTGAGGATTTCTGTGACCTACAAACACTGAATCTATCTAGACTAAAGTGAGAGATGGGCAAAGTTTTTGAATTTTTCTGCGTGCTTGAGCAGCCCAGAGTTCACAGGCAGTGTTTGTCTCAGTAGGGGATTTTTTAAATGAAAAATTCAGATACTGGGCCTGATTCATCCAAGTGCTGTGGCTCACCACGAACTCTTGTGAGCCTGTTCCCCCAGATGAACCCTTTAGAGCTTGTCCTTCCAGTAGATAACACAGTGGAGGGTACAAGGAACTTGCAGGCACCACACAGCTCATTGAAATGTCTCTTTAAGCTTATCAAAATACCCAGTTCTGTAGTGGGGCAGCAGCAGGGGTGGTGGCACTGAGATGCCATCGAGGGAGAGGTGACATCTCTGATTCCCAGGCAGTTGTTTGGTGGTTTTTGAGCAGCAGCTCTGGGCTGGTTCAGAAGGTGGTGTTTGAAACCCGGGGTCTGTGCAGGGACAGAGGCACCACAGGGACACCTGCAGCCAGGTGTCACCTGCCCCAGGCTGGGAGGGTCCCCACACGGGGCTGGCTCACAGGGAACTGTCCAAGGGTGTCACTTCTGGGCTCTGCTTTAGCAAAGCTCAGGAGCATCTGCTGGGATGCCTTGCTGATTCAAGTTCCAGCAAAGAAACTTGTCAGAAGCTTTTTACCTCTACCCATGAAGCTGTCAGGGTGATCTTAATCCCTCCAGAAACTTCTGTGGGAAATGTTTTCCTAGCAGTGGCTCCTGGATTGAAGCAAAGTTTAGAGTGCATTTCAGTTGTAGACTCTGAGTTAAACCATACTATTTTTTTTCTACTTCTGGCTTTTAGATTGATTCTGTTTTCCTAGAAAATAACAAGAAACCTTTATTAAAAACAGCATTAAGCCTTTGTGTCAAGTTGATGCAACAGCCATGATGTGTCATAGCATGTTTATAAAGGCATTGCCTTATGCATCCATATCCTCTGTCATGACCTCTGCCTCTGAAGAATTTTCATCTGGAGCAGAGACTGTGAGGAAGAAGAGGAGCAATGACAGAAAATTAAGCTCAAGCCATTTTCTGGTGGAGCATGTTCCCTTTGTTTTAAATTCTTGGTAATAGTTCAAGTGATGACTGGGAAATGCAAATGCAAAGGGGAGACAAACTATCCCCACGAGCTGAGTGGGTCTTCTCACTGCTCATCCAACAACTCACAGCTTTCTCCTAAAGTAGTTTTACCTCACTTGCCATTAAATAATGGAATGCACTGCTCAGGCAGTGAGCCTGGTAGACAATGAGGATAAATGTGTGGCCACAGATGGACAATAGCTTTCCCCAGTATGCTAAAACAACAAAGTGAGATACTTAAATTTTATGGCCTTACATATGTAGTCGTTGTCCTGACTGTGCATTTTCATATAAATAATAATTTATTCACACCAATTTTATTTTCAGCAGTCCTAAAAATTCACTGTGTTTTATGTTTAGCATTATCACAGGAGGAAACTATTCCCTTGAGGGCAGGAACTTAGTGAATTTTCACACAAGCACCACGGTAGCATTTCCTTCCTTCCTGTGGGGATTGTAGCATTCAGCAATTCCAATACTCTTGGGAACTATAGTGGGGCACCTTTATAGCAAATAATTGGAGTGGTTATGCTCCTATGTGCTGCTACTGGCAATGCCATGCTGAGTATTCGAGGCAAAGCAGGTGTGATTTTGAGCTCTGCTTTAAGAATAAGTGTTCCTTTTCCTATTTCTAAGGATGTGACTTGACCAGGATGAATCCATTGAAGGTTTGTTTAAGAAAGTAAATGGAGCTCACCTGCCTGTTTGCAGAGGGAGAAGAAGGGATGTTGTAACAGGGGTGGGATTTTGCACCACTTAATTCGTGGTTTGCCTCAGTCTCCTCTGCCTTCAGTCAGACAGAATTAAATAATACACGAAGGAAATGGATTTTCTTATGTTCAGGCTTGATTGTTTATTAAATCTTATCAAAAGTACAGAAAGTTCAGCAGCACTTTTAGCACCTGATAGAAGGGGGGAAATGGAGAAAGATCCAACTGCCACAAGGTCTCTTAAAGCCAAACAGTACAAGAGAGAATTAGCAGCTATTTTATTTATCCTTTTAACTCAATAACTAACTTCCCATGACCCTCAGTGTGACACTGAGTGACCAACCAGAAACTACTGCCTGAAATTGTGAAGAAGGAAGATGAACAGCAAAAGGAGACACCACCCAAAATTCTCCATTTTGGCCCTTACTTATTAATATACTATAAAAACCTCAAATTTAAAACCCTTCACCATGTGAAATCACAAATTTCTATTTAACTACACACCTGTGATTTTAACTCCATCACCCAAATTTGGAGCCTTCTCCAAGGGCTCAGGTCAAAAGCAGTGTTCTCTGGGGGGTCAGTGCCAGAAAAACCAGAAAGTTCAAAAACCCCAGGTTTGTGGGATCCAACAGGATGTGATGTGTGGAGCTCCTGCTCCAGTTTCTGAGCAGCAGGGCAGTGCCCCAGCCCGGGGTGGGAAAAGGAATAATGGCTGTGAGGCAAAGACTCTGAGCATCAGTGTGAACTTCTGAGGCTCTTCCAAAGGGGAATGTTCCCTCTGAGGAATGGAGCAGGTAGAAATAAGAGTGATTTTTTTTTTTTTTTTTTTTTTTCCCTGAATGGCTCGATGCACCTCCAGTGGGATGTTAGGATTGTGACTCTTCTCCACACGAACCATGGACTGTTCTTTAGGAAGCACACAGCAAATAACAATGAATACTCATTTCTACACTGGCTGTATCTCTACATCTTTATTAGCATTGATTCTGCCATGAATTCAGTTTGGAACTGAACATGTGGAGATGAGATTTTGAGGGACCAAATTTTGTGATTTTTAAGCAGAAATTATTGTCTGGAATTGTGACTCCTCCTAGTATTGAAGCTGAGCTGCAGTTAGGGATGCTCATAGTCCTGAGTCACCTTCCTATGCAGAAAATTACTTAATTGGAAACTCAGCTCCCAGTGTTTACCCCCTTCCAGATTTATCCTTTATATTGTGATGAGATGAGCACAAACTTTTTGTAGAAGTGACTCTTCTTAAGACTCTTAATGCACCACAATGCTTTAAAATGTCAAGTTGAAATACTGCTTAGTAATTGTATTTTCAGTCATGATTGAATAAAATGTTACTTCAGGTATTGCAGAAACTCAGTTTTAGTTCTTTCCCCCATGATAAAACAAAATTCAACTTTGTTACAGAACATTAATACATAACTTTCCCTGAAGCTTTAAATGCAAACTGTATTTAATATATATGCAAATGACCTTTTTAATGGAAGTAAAATTTCACATAAATTGATAATTAGCAATTCAGCTTCTGCTGTGTAACATGCATTATGACATTAAAGTGCTAAACAGATCTGATTTTTTAAAAAATTCAATGTGAACTATGACTTTTGGCAGCACATTATGAAGCAGTGCAATGAAGAAATAGTTCTGAATGTATAGGCCTAGTCATCCTAAGAAAGTTTTTTGTGATTATTTGAGTGGGTCCTAAAAGCTAAGTTTTCAGAGTTACTAAAACTCTGAAGTTTTCTGGTTGGTTTTTAAGTCTTTTGGGATATATGGAAGGTTTTTTACGTGTGATTACCTGTAACTTGCATGATAAAATCTAACATGAAAGCAGAATGTTATTTTTATTTGTGTCAGGCTGCCCTGTGGTACCTGCATTCATTGGGCTGCAGGTGGGGATAACAAAAGGTGTTAAAAAGCTGCCAAGGTAAAATCTGCTCAGGGGATGTTGGTTCCTTCACCTCTCTTAGCCTGGAGGGTCCCAGACTCTTTGCACTCCTTAGGTGGAAATTGTGGATGAACTGAGGCCTTGGGAGATGTTTTTAAGCTAAGGTAAAGCCTTGCTAAGCCAGTGCTCCTTCCACTGCTACACTGATATATTTTTTTTTTTTTTTTCCCAAAAAAAGCACCTGGCTTTCCAAGCTTTGCTCTTTCAGCTATCAAAGGGGAAAATAAATCAGGGATGTTGCTGTGGACCTGCCTTCCCCAGGACCAGCCCACTTTGCTCCAATCCAGCAGCTGCAGTGTGAGCTGCTCCTCAGCTGGGATATCAGTCAGGAGAAACACAAAGATGCTTTGCTGAGTTCTGCATCACTGTCTGGGGAACCTTTTTTTTTTTTTTCTTTTTTTCTCTGGTCATCTTCACACTCTGTGGAGAAGCTCTCTGCACATCTGCCTCCTTTTGGAGGGAGAACTCCTGTGTTCCAGGAAAAATGAGACCACTCCATCGAGCTGAATTGAGGGGCTTGGTGGAAACCTTACTTAATCATCGTTTTGGGCATCATTTCAAACAAAATATAAATCAGGCCAGATCTGTTTGAGCTAAAGCTCAAATCTGCCAAGAAGATTTGCAGACTTGAGAAAATGCAGTCCAATTTTTACATCTTAGACTGAAACCCAAACTTGCTAAGATTTGATCACCTTTACAGAAACTCTGTACAGCTCCAACGAGACACCTTTTTTCAAACACTTCATTTAAATTTTATGCCACGAGAAGATGTGAACTCCCACTTTCTCCAGCTCTGTGAGGAGAGAAAAAAAAAAAGGCTGTGGCTGTTGTGTTTGGAAGTGTATGTGCACATACAGGAGGGGTTTGCAGAGGAACAGAACTTGCTTCTCTGCGTGGCTGGGGGAAGAAAATACTTGTGAAGTGTTCCAGTCCTAATTTAACATGTGCTGCAGTGGATAACTGCAGCACTGCCAAGAGAGGAAACAGAACAAGATGTGATGTAGAGCAAGATAGCATTTCCAGAAATGAAGAGCTGTTTCTTCTGGAGGTTGCTGCTGGGCTGTGGTTCTCCACTGGAGTAAGAAGTACCGAAATTAAATTCGTGTTTTGTGAGGTGGTGAGCAGGGCTGCTATGGAGAATGGAGATGCAGAATAAATCCAGAGTTCAATGTGAGTGCTCCTGTGCACTTCACGAACTCTGGGGTTTCACCTGGCCTCCCTGAGGAAAGGTGTGTTGTGGCAGAGATGTGTGCCCTGCTTCTGGGGCTTGACACTTCAGACACAGCTATGCTGCCTTCCAGTTGGTCCCCTGGCTGTGGTGGATTTAATAAAGTTTGTTTAATGCAGGCACTTAATTCCTATCCTGCTTTTCTGCCTTACTCTAACTGGCTAAGGAGTTTGCTTAACCATTTTACAAGAAAAGATCAAATATGGAAAGACAGCCATTGTCCAACACCACATCTCTGGTTTTGGCTAGCTAATTATTTTACTTGTTTCTTTATTCTTTTAGCAAATACTGGAAAAAGAATTATTTTACAGACCTCCTTAACTTTTTTCCCAGTTCTAAGAATGCTTGAAATTAGCCAATAGTGGTTTGTTCTTTGAACTATGCTATGTGTTATAAATGAGCTTTTATTTTTAAATATTTTCGCAGCAATAAGCTGGGGGTGAAAAAAGTGCCTTTGTTTGCCTAATGATGTTGGCTTTATGGATCCATAGAACATCAGTGCCTTAATTACTACAAATGGATAATAAACACTTTCCTGGATATGAGAATGGGAGAAACACAGTGTGACTGTCATTAGGAACAATTGGATTTTCTCGTGATAAGTTGGTAAAAAATGTAAATACTACAAATAACTGCCTGAGGACTTGTTTAGATAACGGTGCCAGAAACCAGGCAGCAAAACTGGGTTTTACAGAAATTGCTTCCTCTGTTGCAGCTGAATGCAGAACAAGCTGGATGCACATTCTCACATAAGCTGCAATGGTTTTCAGTCTTTGTGACCATTTTGCAATAATATATCTGGTCCACATTTTCCTTGAATTACCGAGAAGACCTGAATATTGGCAAAGGAGTGGCTAGGATCCTTTTTTTTCGGCAAAACAATCGCAGGGCTGTTAAAACCACTGCCCTGCCCATGGATTCCCTATCAATATATGGGAAATTTCCACTTTGCTGGAGCCCCCGGGGGCTGCCAGAGCACACAGGGAGAGGGGGGAAGGCAGTGCAGAGCTGGTGGCCAAAAGCCTGGCTGTGGTTTGGGGGTGTTGGCTCTGACAGCCCCAGCAGCTGCTGGTGGGAGCACTGGGCAGGCTGGTCCTGGTGGCCAAGGGACATTTTGAGGGGAGCTGCCATGAATTGAGAAGGAAGCACAAGATAAATTAGCTGTGCCATCCTTTACAGGGGAGGTTTTATGATGTATTCTTCCCTGCCTGGGACTCCCATCATACCTACCCCTTAAAATGAGGGCTGGTGAATAATGGCTTGGGCAGGCAATAAATACATAATGCAATGCCACCTTTGAACCTTGCAGCTTGTGTGTAGGTCAAAGATTATATGGGTTGGAACCATGATTTATGCGCTCAGTCTCTTGATATTTTTTAGACCATCTTTGCTTGTCTGCTGGTACGACTTTAATTATTTAATTATTCTATTTTAGGAGGCCACTGTGATCCTTCTGATACTGCTACAAAATAGACTTTTTATTTTTCCGAATATGAAATAACTTAAACTTTGTGTTCAGTGTATGAGAACTTGTGTTTGTGAAGAAAAGTATATTCAGAAAAATGTCAATAGCATCCATGCAAGTGTCTATATTCAAGTCTAACAATTTGTTAAAAAACTTGATTTATTGCTAATGCCAGGCTTAGCAATTGTCTGTCTCTGGGTAAATAATGTAAACTTCCTAGTTGTTGCAGAGCAGTAATTACACCAAGACATCTCGACAGCTTCTGTATTAATTAATCTCTCAGTGGTTGATTTGAAATTTTTTAACTGGTGAATGATGGCTTGATCTCAAAGCTTCGAAGATTAATGTTGTTTGATGTTAAAAGTGCATCAATCAACCCTTAAGCAGAACTTGACAAAATAATGTGATAGAGATGTTTTTTTCACGTCTGTCCTGGTCCTGTTTCTTTGCTGTACCTGAGGTCTGGGCTTACCTGGCTCCTGCTGAATGCCTTTCTGATGGCACGAAAGCCAATATTGACATTTAGTTCCACTCTACTGTTCTTGCTGCTCACCTTGCAGGAACTTTGCTGCAGGTGAATGGAACTTGCTCCCAGTCCTGCAGAGTAAAGCAGAAACCTTTCTTTTTTCACACAAAGCTCTCTCCCATCCCCACCCTTCCAGGCTGAGCTGCTGCCTCTGGTGATGTGTGAGCACCTCGTGTTCCCACCTCCCATTCAGACACTTGGATGGACTGTGCTCCTTTCCTGGTGTTTTCTCTGAAGTTTGAAGTTTCCAGTTCTGTGGAGCAGTGGGTGCTCTTGACTCACCTTGTTTTTTGTAGGATCCCTCAGTGTGCAGCTTTCCCTCCGTGCCTTGTGCTGTATTTGACAGACTCGTTTTGTGCTCCCTGAGGATGTTGGATTTTCTCCTGGAAGAGGTTTATGGTATCTGTGCTCAAACAGTGATGCAGCAGCCGAGGAATCCCTGCATTCCTTCTGCAGTGGCATGCTCTGGGTGCTGTGTCACCTGAGGGGAATCACTGATGTGATCCTTTCCCTCCTTTCCAGGCTCAGCCCACCAGCTCAGCCTTCCCACTCGTGTGGCTGTGCTGTTACTGGAAAGCTCAGGCTGTGTCTCAGGAGGCTTTTCTGTGGTTCTGGGCAGTCTGTAGGATGGAGGAGGATGCTGGCTGTGGAAGGATGGTGCAGTGTGTGCAGCCCGAGTGCTCTGAGGAGCTGCTGCCCTGGCCACATCATATCCTCAGTGCCAACAAGGCTTTAAAATCTGCCTCTAAAGCACACAACCAAAAGATTTCAAAGCCACACTGTTGTCTGCTATCACTGATGTTTCAATCCACTATTAGCTAGACTAATGTATTTTCACTTTGTGTTTCAGTTCTAATGATCTGGATAATGCCATTAACTGTCCAGGAGCTCAGTGTGGCCCATCAGAAGAAAACCTCAGGACTGCAGCACTCAAATGTAAGTGGTCCTGAACATATACAGTTAACAATCAAGTGTAATTGCAAGGAATAGTGCTTGGAATAGATGACTGCACTTCAGCCCCAGGGCATTGTGGCAGATGCAACATAAGGTTTAATAAACTAGGTCCCTGTTGCCACTATTACTATATAAGAGTAATAATAGCAGTGAGAGTGAAAACATCCATCAAAAGCTGACAAATCTGACACAGATTATACATATGCACACGCACAGACTAAAGATGCCATTTAAATCTGATGGAACTGCTAATAAAAAATCATTAATGGACTTAATGAAACATCATTTTGTGCTTATTACTCCTTTCACGTGAGGTTATTTTTGTGGAAACAATAATTTGAGTGTTGGAAAAAGGTGTTTGTAATTACAAAAGTAAAGAGCAATATGTTGCCTGATAAATCATAGACACAATAGCTCTGCTCAGGGAGCACCTTGTAGTTAAAGCTTAAAGTCCAAACTTAGAAGCATGGTGAATATACACATTTATTTTTAGCACAGAGGCTGTGTCTTTCTTGTGTATTCCACCAGGAAACCCAGCTAGACAAATGACTCTTATTTTAGTTTGTGGGTGGCCTCATTGCAGATGTTCTTTTCGAAGAACCAGAAAAAGAACATGTGTGTGAATATAATGAATTTGTGTGTGGGAAGGTTTCTTCATTTTTAAACAAAGAATGTCCCAAAAGGACATTCCTTTGAGCTGATCCAGCTATTTCTGCCGGTGGTGCCACGAATATCCCACTCAGGGGGCTGATGTCTTTGCTGGAGCTGGCAGTGGTACCTGCAGGACACAGTTGTGACATGATTTAGGCAGGTGCCAGCTTTGGCAGTACCTGATGGGCCAGGTCATCCTTCCTCCCCCTCTGGAATGAAGTGCTCTGAGATCCACTGGTGAAAACCAGTGTGGGTGTGAGTGGGTTGGAGGGAAATTGTTCATATAACTCAATTTTTATGGCAAGATTCAGTGCCAGTGTCCTATTTAAATAAGAGCAAGCTGCATGTCACATATGAACCTAAAATGGCAATGTAAATAAAAGGAAGGTCTGGGGTTCAACTGTGTGCATGCAGCCATTTTCCATCTGTGTTTCCTCTTTACTTACACTGCACACACATCTTTGGAGTTCAGATCAATGCTTCTGCCTCGAATTTCAAAGTGTAAGGTGAATTTCCATGTGCAAACCCCTTGCCCTGCTCAGGAGCTGTGTTCCTTGCCCAGGGCTGGAAGCAGATGTCTGCAGCTGGAGCTCCCAGCCTTGCAGGGAGTGCTGTGCTGCCAGCTTGGGGTGTGCAGCCTTTTCTCTCTGGCTGGCACCTGTGTGTCAGGTAAATCAGTGCTCAGGGGAGCAGCAGCTACCCTGGATGCTCTGGGGCTGTGCAGGAAGTGAGGGACTCCCTCCCACCAGGCAGAGTCTCAGATCCGCTAGAAATCCTCTTATCCCTGCTTTGTACTTTGGTTAAGTAATTTTTCTCAGACTCAGACACGCTGGCAGTCACACAGCCTGTGTGCTTAGAGACTTCCTCTTGTGAGCTCCACCAGTTCAGAGCAATTCTGAACATTTCCTGTGATGGTACTGGGACATCCAAGGAATCTGGGTACCAGTGTGCTTGTGCCTCATCAAAATCAGTGGAAGCTGAGATCCTGATTTGTGCAGTTAGGATTTCTTTAGAGCCCGTAGCTGAAAAAATGCTCTTATTTTTCCAGCAAAAATCCTGTTTGCATTCAAATGCAAGTGTTAACAATTGTGTGAACCTGTTGCAGGTGCTGAAATGTGACACCTGCTGCAGGGGGTTAATAATACCAGTAAAAGAAAACGTAGCCACGAGGCTTGCTTAATATGACCTCAGAGACTGGGTTTGTTCCTCTGGAAATGAATGCAAATGAGAAAGCTACTCAATAAACCCCCTCTTTTCTGCTGCATGAAGTGTGTGACTGTTGGAGCATTCAGTTTTTGGCTTTCCAGATTAATACCTTGCAGTATGTCAATGTTGTACATCCCTGTGGGAGAGTTAGGCAGGGATGGAGACACTCTCAACTCCAGTTTTTGGGTACAGCTGTTCAGACTTACAAGGCTCCTGTTCTGGGAGCATTTGGAAGCATGGGCTTGTCTTTGAGTCTGTTCTGTGCTCACCAAGCCCAAGGAACTTTGTGGAAATGTTTATTAATTGTTATTACCATTGACAAAAAATAATGGCAGCACCTGAATTATACAAAGGTGTTTCCCAATTCAGGAAGGTGATGCATAGGCCACAGCAGAGATCAGGTCTGTTGAAGTTAATATTCCTTAAGTGTGTTCTTTGTATATCTTATTAGACTTATTTGTGGCCAATGACCAATAAAAACACTGCTGGTTTTTGCTGTTTTTTTTTTTTCCCCAAATGTGTGATATATTCACATTTTCCAAAGAGGAGGGGTTTGTTTGCATTGCATGGTTGTGCTGCAAGAGCTAATATATTAAACATTTTCCCAAAGGATATCAGTGGTCTTTAATTAACTTTTTTCCCATAGGCCTATAATGCAGCATTATACAATATTTGGTCAGTACCCTGCTCTCCTACCCCTGGGTAGGGCTTATTGGCTCTCATTTCCTGGGGGAGCATTATGAGTGCAGACAGGAAGAATGCATCAAATGAAAAGTTAATTGTGTTTAAGCTGTGGGTGAGAGGGAAACAGGGTTGAGACTTCTATTCTATTATGCCTCTACAATAAGTAAAGCTAAATATACAATTTCCTAGGCCGCTAACCCAGGAAAGCAGGGGAAAATTAGCTCAATCACAGGACAAAATATAAAATATGCAGGCAGCCACAGGAAACTTCCTACTTCAGTCTGAACGCTGGTGGCAGGATGGTGGAGGTAAGGACAAGCCAGCATTCATGGGGATCACTTCCTGAGCAAGGATAAAATCCTTCTGCTTCCCAAAGGCTGCTCTGCTCCGTGCTGCTCCCCAGATCCCACAAAAGCAACAGCGAGGGCTGGGGCAGAGGAACTCATCCCTTTACAGGCTCCTCATAAATCATGACAGAGTGTCTGATGCCAGGCTGTGGCAGGGTCGTGCCCAAGCCCTGCTGGCAGGAGTTTCTTTATGGGGAAGCCAAATGGGGCACATGTGAGATGGGGATGTTGGCACTTGGAGCAGCTCCGAGAGCTCCAGCCCCAGCTCTCGCCTTCCTCCTGCAAAATCTGTTTTGTGCAAGGACATCAGCTCCCAGGGGGGTGATAACATGAGAAATAGCAGCTGTTTCAGAGCAGGATTTCCAATATCCTCCTCACTGGAGATGTCCCTATTGCTTATAAGACATTTTCATTGGAAAAGCTCCAACTGTCAGCAGCAATTTACCCGGCGAGGGTCTGTTATTTTCTGCTCTAATCTGGTTAATGGGGCTTTGTGGGAGCAGGTCCTCAGATGTTTGCTTGATCACTGCTCCCAGGGAGACAGTTCTAGATTTTCGTTTTTGGGGGGTTTGAGGTTTTAGCATGAACTAAAATTTGGTGAAAATTGCTGTATCAAAATAGTGGCTTCTGCCTTTGTTATGTGCCAAAGCACTTAAATTTTACCTAGCACTGGAATTTCAGCTTTAATCCAGATTTCTTTGGTACTTGACTGGAGTTTACTCAAAAACTCATAAACCAGAGGATTGTCTTGCCTGCAACTTCAGCAAAAGTTGATTTTGTTAGTTTAGAATTTATCACAGACTGTGCCTGGTCCTATTTCAGGTTTGAACAGTAGAGGCCAACTGCAGAGTGTTAACTTCTGGTGAATGGGACATGGGAGCAGGTGGGGGAAGACAGACAAAAAAATGCAACTGTGATGATTTTCTTGGAATTTGATTGGGATATTTTCAGTCTTTAGAGTGCACAGAACAACATTGATTGAGTGAGAGCAGCTCAGGACCCTTCCCAACAGTGAGCATGTGTGTTCTTGTAAATCAAAATTAACTGGTGTGCTGGGATCTAAAGTGCCAACTGCACATGGCAAGTGACAACACCACTGTGGCTTTATTGCTTGGATGCTTGTAGCCTCTAGAGATCTTAATTAAGGTTTCATTGCACTGTTCATGCACTTAATTAAAAAAATCAGTTCAGTCTAATGTCCTGATTCTGCAAATACCTGCATGTTCTTACCTTTATAATGAGTGATTTTGCTGGAAATATTCATAGAATTCACAACATTTCAATATAATAATGAACCAAGCAGGTTGAGTACTTGTCTATGCCCCAAGGTTGTTGCTATCAGGCCAATACTGATGATAATGTTTTAAGAAAGGTGGATTATTAGTAAATATGTGCTCAGTTGTCACAGCACAACCAGAGGAGCTGCACTCTGTGCTCCACATTCATATCCAGGTGCAGAAATCACTTTGGATTTTCCTCTCAATGTGATGTGACAGACTGTGACTGACACTGGGCAACAGTGAAAGCGATCATTGCCCAGGAATCTTGATTGGCAACCCAGGGAAATAAAATTAGTTTTCTGAAAGAAGCCTGGTGGAAGAATCTTAAAATAATAAGAAAGGGTGGGGGAGGAGCTTTTAGTTTTTAATAGAAAGGAATTCCTACATGCATCAGATTTTTTTTAAGAATATGTAGATTAGGTGCTAAAATGCATTAAATCCTCTCTCCTCTACCACACTGGTTTTATTGAGATTGCAGGCACACAGATGCTGCTGTGCCTGACTTTAGCTGTTATGTCCATAATACCAAAACAAGATGATTGGATTGAGGCAGTTTGTACAGAACACATTTAAATTAATTTTGATATGGTGGTTTGCATTGAGACGGACAAAGTTAATAGTTTTCTTGGATATTTGTTGTGTGATGGGCTTTTCTCTGCTGTTGGGCATTATGCAAACTCCCATTTTAAATAATTTCTTTGCATGTTTTTCCCTGTAGCCTAAACAAGAACATAAAACTGCTGCTATGCTTCTAATCCCGGTGACAACACATTATAAAAAATATCTCCTCATCTCAGACATCATTAAGTGTGATTAAAACAACTGGCAGTGGTTTGATAAGCAGCTATGAAGGGGTGTGTTTAACTGCCTTCTTAACCTTTCATTCTTCTAACAGGACATTAGATCAAATTCAGTATCAGTGGGACTTAAATATGCAATATTTAAGTTTTAGGTAGGATGAAATGAAGATGATTGCAGCTTGCATTTATTTATGGGGAGAGCTTGGAAGACATCATAGGAATCTTTAGTTGAAGTTTGAACAGGAATTCTTTTCTTCTGTAGACAAAGGAGTTGCCTTTGAGATGAGCTTGGTTTTACATGGGTGGTGGGGGAATAATTCTCATTGATTTGTGACAATCTAACTCGGGGTGCTGATGATTCAAAATCAGTTCTTGCAGGGAAATGCAGGATGAATTCTGGATTTATGTGGTCAGTAGTAACCAGGCCTGCATCTTTGTACCAGCTGGATGCTGTGAGTGCTGTAGGAGCTTTAGTTAAATCTCACCTCGCTGCCCCGGGCTGTGAAGAAAACATTCAGCCATAGCAGAGCCAGGTCACCATTTGGTTTAGCTACATGTCAGAGATGTATCTGTGAAGTAAAAAGCCCACGAAGGTTGTATGTGTGCTTTAAAGACTCACCTGTTTCTTCCTTTGTTTTGGTGGCATGGGCAGGGTCAGGGTAAAGGCACAGAGCAGGATTTTGGCTGATGGCCCTGCAGAACTCACCTGAGCCTGAAGCAGGTTCTTTGCTATGCAATCTTTGCCAAATTCTACAGGCACCTCTGCTCTAGCTTCTCACTGGGGCAAATCCACGTGTCAGCAAGGCAGGCTTGCTGATCAGCCTCTAACATTTTGCAGAAGTTGGCAAACAAAATCCTCAATGAATTATTTCGGATGCTCTTTCTTTACTGGGAACTGTGTGAGAGAACACCCAGCCTTTGCAGAAGGGTTTGATGCCCAGTGCCAGCTCTGTTCAGATCCATCACGAGAGGAAGGTTCATCCTGTGGAACAAAGGGAACTTGAAGTTTCCTGCTGCTCCTGTGCCTGCCTGGAGCTAAATCTCCCTCTGGAGACTGGCAGGGCCAGTGCCTCAGCCTGTCCCTTCTGTCACTGATGCTCCAGCAGTGACACATCTGAAACAACAAAGACCTGCACCTATTTTGACCAGTTTGGAACTTGTCAGGACTAAGTTCTAAAGTTAGGACCTACCTGAAAACAATCATAGTTGGAGAGAGAGAATCTGCTCTCTGCTAGGAGCCTTTGAGTACTGAACTTGCTTAAATTGTGCTCTGAAGGCAGCAGGGCTGTTATCAGAGTATAAAGGAGTTGGTATGTGAGTCTATATATGGATTTCCCCAAGATCTTGAATCTTGAGGAGAATTTAATGCATCTGAATCTTTCATTATCTCTGCTCTGGTAAAATATGAAGGCTTTTTATGCTGTGGCACAATGGTATTTTATGGTAATTTATTTTTCAGCAGGCTCCAAAAAGCAGAGGAATTGCTTTCAAGCAGTCTAATTTATGGTCTAATATTTATATGGGACTGATTCACAAGTAATTAGGTATCTGTGCTTGTATTGAATTTCCTTTTAAAGAGCAATAACTTAAGTCTATAGAAAATGCTATGGGACTTCACCCATTCCAAAGTCTGAAAGTGTTTGTTTTTTCAAAGTAAACAATGGATGACACTTATTTCCCTGCATGTAAAACAATGCAAAATCCTCTTTTTGGATGCAGGTTTGCTATTTTAATGTCCAGCAGTCATATCCCACTGCACTGTTAATGGGATTAACACCAACTGGATTATTTGGTACCTCTTTGAGAAGTCAAACACTCTAGAAAAAGTGAGTTTGGAGTTTAAGTCTTGTCCTGGGAATTTTTTTTTGTGCACAGGTGTGAATTTGCAGAAAATTATCAGAATTTCAGAACTGAGCCCCCTCACCACAGGGAGCTGTTTGGGGATATTGGATAATTGCTGGTGTTCTTTGGTTAGTGTTAATATTTGTGTTTATGGATATCTGGATACTTTTTATAGGGATCCTTAAGGGTGTGTCTGTGAATAATTATGTAGCCCTGTGGTCTCTATGGAATTCTGTTATCCAAATTTGACTTAGTTGCTATTCTGAACATTTCAGTTTCTCCTTGAGCACAGAAACTTTGTGGTACAGTTACATAAATCAGCCGGTAAATTCTTTGCTTTTAAGAATTGGTTGGAGAGGTGGTAGATTTGTGGAAACATCTTATATATTGAAATCCCCCAAAACAACAAAACC